>NC_050513.1:12606244-12609096 GCF_002922805.2 Oryzias melastigma | reverse complement strand
GTTTGGCCAATAAGGAGCTTCAAAGGCAGGTTGGTTGGAAAACATGTAGGACACCGGCCCTCCAGGCCTGGAGTTCGACACCTGTGCATTATGTAATGAAGAAGTAGCTTGTTGAGAAGAGATCAACGGTTGGAGCAATTATTAGAAAATGGAGGAACTACAATATCACTGATAACCTCCCTCCACAAGGTACACCATGGTAGATCTCACCTGGTCGGGTACAAATGATCTGTAGAATGGTGAGGAAACAACCAAGAACTACAAAGGGACATGAAGAGACCACAGATCAAGAATCCGGAGTTGCATCTAGGGAACACCAAATCTACTACTGTGAGGCATATAGGTGGAGACAACAGGATTTGCGGATGTTTTTGCCACTGATCCACAAAGGAAATGGGGTTGTGGATGATGACATTTTGGGCAAAAATCTCCTTCCTTCAGTGATTTTAGTGACAATGACTCAGCAATGGTCAACAAAGGAAATGTCTGCGTAAAAAGCATTTCATGGTTCTGGAAGGGTCTAGCCAGTCTCTGTACATCGATACAAAAAATTTAAACTGTGTTACTCAGAGACAGCTCCAAAACCAACACATACATTCCCAACTCATCACAAATTGACGTTTGGTTGAGGACCCCTCCGCGTCAAAAATGGACGTTTTGGGTGTCCCTAAGTCCTCGTTTTTTGATGTACTGGCTGTTCCCATCAAATCATGGGTCTCCAACCTCAGGGCAACGAACTGGAACCAGCCCGATACCAGGACGCGGAGCTTACCAGTCCAGTACTGGGACCCGGGGCTCACCTGTATCCTGACCCAATAGCCTTACCTTAACCCTTACCTGGCACAGATTCACCTCCAGCCCCGGTGGTTCGCGCCTGGTACTGCATGTTACACAAGTTTGGGTCCTGTACCAGGTTAGGGTTAGAGTACCAGGTTTGGGTACCGGTACTGGACGCGTCCAAAAGGACCAGTCCACGTCCGGTACAGCATCTGGTACCGCGTCAGGTACCACGATCCGAGGTATGCGAACAACTAGCACGTCAAAATGTGACGTGGAGGGTTCCTCAACCAAACGTCAATACGTGGCGACTTAGGGTTTAGAACGCGTTGCCAAAACATGACAGCTCTTGAGAAGATCTGCATGGAAGAATGGACCAAAAATAGCTGCAAAAGTGTGTTCAAACATGGCGAAAACCTACTGGAAACAATTGAACTCTGTCATTGACAACTATTACAATTACAATCTTTGCGATTGAACACACACTTGTTTTCTGTACCAATACATGAAAAAATCTTTTAATCTCTGAAGATTACAGACTTCTCTCATCATCTCCAGTTGAACAACTTGTATTTGTTATTGACAAATAGTGCATAGAATACAAAGATGTTTGGCCTTGTTTGCCTGGCACAACAAAACACTAAAAATATACACTATTGCAGCCCAATTCTTTGCAAAAATTGTCATTTTTGGTAAATTTGAGATACTTAGTCATTAATTTTCATCCAAAAAGAGGCAGATTTTGTTGTCTATGTCCAACAATCTCAGAGAAAATAATTAAATTCCCTAAAGTCTCCATTTTTTTGTACTTAATGTTTGAGAAAGAGACGGATATGTGCTTTCTATGAAGTACATCCGTACAAACGCTGGGAATCCCAGCACCCCGGAATATGGGTGAGGCGCCTTCAACAATGTGAGCAATGGGACTGTCCACAAGCCGAGAACTGGAACCGGCGCGATAAGGAGCGCTCACAATGGGCTCCACTCAGGTGGCACAGGTGGTCGTCTGTCATGCGCCGCGTGCCGACGATAGACCGGGAAGCCTTTCTGACGGAGCCAGCAGGCGTCTACAGCAACCGCATAGCAAACACTAAAGAAGCATTGTCCTGAAATTTGAGCCTAATTTATATTTCAAAGGCAATGTTGTAAAGTTGAGTAGTCTTTGAGCTATAGCCACTCGCAAAACAAACCTCCAACTGCATCGGTGGATATTTGGATGCTTAATGAACAGTGCGGGTGAATGTGACATAATGTGGCATATATAATGACGGCGCAGCAGTCGGAGGGGCGAAGGCCCATTTACTCCGCATTCAGCCGGTGTGGAGCCACAGAACAGGAAAAACTGTACCTATCTATCAACTGACTGTGCGGTTCTGCTTGCGTACGTCTCCAGAGGTTTCAACGGTAACTATACTTTATAAAAAAAACTATATTGGAACTTATCTTGGATTGATATATCTTTGCTTACCGAAAAGTCAACATGCCTCTTGCTTAAAAAAAAAAATAGGAATCTATAGTATGTCTCCACAATCTCCTTTTCCGAGGTTGGATAAAGAGATCCCTCCAAAATGTCACCGTGCAGCCGATAAAAAAATAACAGCTGCTGGCGAATTTACATGAACAAATGTCAATCACTTTCTGAGATGGAATCAGAAAAATAGAATATTTTAAAGAGAGGTTTCTGTCAGTTTTACTACGCCAATTGAAATAAAAAAAAACGTGATTATTGAATTTAATTCTTTACATTGACATTATCATGTTAATTCGAACTGCATGGTAGAAAAGTGGAGAAGGTTTAAATCCCAGCTAAGACATTTACATGTTCTACGGGTTCTACAGGTTCCTCCTACAGTCTAAAAAAATGTTTAAGAAGATTTTTCTTCGGTGCCATGTTCAACTCTCCTCGTCGCGGTAGCTCGGTGATTAAAGTCGCTTGTGGGCAACTTTAAAAAACTTTAAAAGTCGAAGAGCTGAGGAGAGCTGGAGACCGGAAAAGGTAATGATCGAATCAAATTAATTCAAACAATCAATTTGAAATGACCTAAACCGCTTAAAATCAGTTCAAAACAAACCAA
>NC_050513.1:12605384-12605959 GCF_002922805.2 Oryzias melastigma | reverse complement strand
GGGCAACTTTAAAAAACTTTAAAAGCCGAAGAGCTGAGGAGAGCTGGAGACCGGAAAAGGTAATGATCGAATCAAATTAATTCAAACAATCAATTTGAAATGACCTCAACCGCTTAAAATCAGTTCAAAACAAACCAAATAAATTTAAAATCAACCAAAACAAATCAAATCAATTGAAAATGTACCAAATCAAATCAATAAATCATATTGAATTAAATCAATTCAAACTCAAACAATTCAAAATCAAACCAAATCCGATCAAATAATTTTTAAACTGAACCAAACTTATTTAAATCGAATCAGATCAATTTAAACTAAATCAAACCAAATTAAGTAAATTCAAATCTCACCAAACAGAATCAAATTAATTAAATCCAAACCAAACTAAATCAAATTGATTCAAACCCAAATCATATCAAATTAAATTAATTGAAACAGAACCAAACCAAATAAAATAAATTAATTCCAAAAAAATTAAATAAAAAAAATTCTAATTAAATTAAATCTAAGATTTTTTGTAAAGCACTTTTTTAGCTAATGTAACAAAAGATCTGCTTTCGACCAAAAGAAAAGTG
>NC_050513.1:12594649-12605304 GCF_002922805.2 Oryzias melastigma | reverse complement strand
CAAAAGGTGAACCACAAAATATCAAAGGAACACTGTATTCAAGCAGAAAATTTGGAAAAAAAAAACCCTGAAAACCTTCAGCTTCCACCTTAAGGTGTATGGTTTCCGCTTCCAGCCAATAATTTCAGGCACTATCTTGTACTTAGATGTTCCAAACTCCAACATCTTACCCAAAATGAATTGTACTGGTGGTTTACTTGATGAAACATTAAAATACTCAACAAGAAAGTTTAAACCTCAAAAAACCACATGGTGACGACGGTCCGTTGGAGAGCGACTCAGCAAATCTACGTCCGGTGATTAATGGGCATCCATGGAACGAGGTGACCAGTCCAATCACGGCGGATCGAGCAGTCAAATCCCTTCTCTTATGCATCCTTGAGCACTGCTGATCCTCACAGATAATTAGAAAGACCCGTGGGGCATGTCTCCCCACCATCCACTCTCCACACCTCAAACTCTTCCTCCACCCTTAGCACTTCATTTGTTGTGTCAGCAGGGACACGTGCGTCCTCCGGGGTCCAGTCTGTGCTTGTGTCAGACAGAAAAACCCAGGCTGTTGTTTCCGTCAAAGGAAAAAACAAAACTGCTCAGGGTGCACATTAGTTGGTTTTGTTTTGTACCGTGTAAAAATGGCATTGGGTTGTTTGGTAATCACAGCGTGAGCTGAAGGATGCAAAGAATTGTGAGACTGCATTATTAATAAAAGCCCCGGGGAAATGGAGTGCTGAACATGGATCACTACCGTGCAGCCTGCTGACAGTAAGAAATTCACAATAACTGCATAATGTGTTTTGGAGGTAAAAAGGAAAAAAATAAATAAAGGAAGTGAATGTTTTCGCATCAATCTTGAAAGAATGTTTCTGCCTGTTTGAGTGCAGGAAAGTTCAAAACACGATTGCCTCTAAACTGATCTAAAACGGGTTCAAAGAAAGTGATTGAGTCCTAGTCACGTTCACCAGGAGGGGTTATCTGGGTACTTGGTGGTCGTAGAGAGGACCGGCCACATCTGAAAGGGAGCGCAGGTGTGTTTGCAGTTCTCTCAGACATTATAATGGGTTGAAATGGGTCAAATGTCCAATTATCACAATTGAGTAAAGGTTAAGGAACGGCCACCTCAAGGGATGTCATGACAATGGAACGATGATAAGCCTTTGTCATGTATGCGACAAGTACTTATGTATGCGACAAGTGTGACAAGTACTCATGTATGCGAAAAGTACTTATGTATGTGACAAGTACTTATGTATGCGACAAGTACTTATGTATGCGACAAGTACTTATGTATGTGACAAGTACTTATGTATGCGACAATTACTTATGTATGCGACAAGTACTTATGTATGCGACAAGTACTTATGTATGCGACAATTACTTATGTATGCGACAAGTACTTATGTGTGCGACAAGTACTTATGTATGTGACAAGTACTTATGTATGTGACAAGTACTTATGTATGCGACAAGTCCTTATGCATTCCATAAGTACTTGTGTATGCGATAGGTGTATGCAACAAGTCCTTGTGTATGCAACAAGTCCTTGTGTATGCGACAAGTCCTTGTGTATGCGACAAGTCCTTGTGTATGTGACAAGTACTTATGTATGTCATAAGTACTTGTGTATGCGATAGGTGTATGCAACAAGTCCTTGTGTATGCGACAAGTACTTATGTATGTGACAAGTACTTATGTATTTCTGTACTTATGTACTTATGTATTTCACATTCATAAGTACTTGACGGATACACAAGGACTTATCGCATATATAAGTACTTATCGCATTCATTAGTACTTGTCGCATACACAAGGACTTTTTGTATACACAGGGACTCATGGCATACAAAAGTACTTTTCGCAGACATGAGTACTTGCAAAATGTCTTGGGTATGCAACAAGTACTTATGAATGTGACAAGAACTTATGTATGGAAATAATCCTTGTGTATGCGACAAGTACTTGTGTATGCAAGAAGTCCTTGTGTATGCAACAAGTACTTAAGTATGTGATAAGTACTTATGTATGCGATAAGTCCTTGTGTATGCGTCCAGTACTTATGAATGTGATGCGTTCTTATGTACTTCTATGCTAAAAGTCCTTATGTATGCAATAAGTACCTGTGTATCCGTCAAGTACTTATGTATGCGAAAAGTCCTTGTGTATGCTACAAGTTCTTATGTATGCGGTAAGTACTTGTATTTGCGAAAAGTACTTATGTATGGAAAAGCAATTACGTATGCGAAAAAGAAGAAGAATCCAGCTCCATGCCGCCACCGATGCGTGAACACCACTGAATGCACGTTCACACTAAACAGGCACATAAGGAGAACGAGCCATAATTTGTTACTTTAACTCTTGTAAATTTACAAAAAAAAAAGTCATAAAATTACAAAAAAAAAGTTGTAAATTTAAGATTCTAAATCTCGGAAATTTACGAGAAAAAAAAGTAATAAATTAGCCAATGACTTTTAAAGTCATAAGAATACGACTTTATTGTTATAATTTAACAGCTATGACTTCTTTTTCCTAAATTTACGTTATAAAGTTGTAAAATTATTACTTTTAATCTAGTAAATTTACTACTTTTTCTCATAACTTTAGGTGATTTAAAGTTATAAATTTAAAATTTTAAATCTCATAAATTTACAAGAAAAAAAGTCATAAATGTATTCCTTTATTATCGTAACTTTAAACGTTACGGAAGTTACTTCTTTTTAGGAAATTGCATGTTTTAAAGGCTGTTTTTTTCACTTTATCTTTTATAAGTTTATGTAAAACAAGTCATAGGTTAAGGAACTTTAAAGTTGTAAATTTACAACTTTAAACGTGTATAATTACATAATTTTTCTTAAATTTACATGTTTTAAAGTCGTCAAATTACTTCTTTAAATCTAGTAAATTTACATTAAAAAGTGCATTTGTTTGATTTAAAGTTCTAAATTTACAAATTCAAATCTTGTAAATTTAGGACTTTTTTCTAATAGATTTACATGTTTTAAAATCATAAATTTATTACTTTAAACATCGTAAACTTGTTAATTTTTTCTCGTAAATGTACGAGATTTAACGTCATAAATAAACAACTTAACTTTTTTTTTTTTTTTTTCCCGGTGGCCCTAATACGCCATCATAATTTGAACTTTATAAATTTGTTTAATTTTAATATATTTTTGTGTGAGTAATATACAAATTTATTGGGTTTTTTTATATTTTTTAAAAATATTTTCATTTGAGCAGGCCGTTAAAGGGACATTATTGGTCAAATCTAAAAGTTCTGACTGAAGGTTTTGGAGTTTAATCAAAGCAAAAGGCGACGGTGGAGAGAAAAGACTGATTGTCAGAAATTATTTGACATAAAAAATAAATAAATAAAAGAAACAAAAAATACATTTTAGTATTAATGTAAGTAGAAAATCAGATTATATTGGCGGTGGACAGGTTCAAGATGTTTCAACCATAAATACATTTAAATCGTCATTATTGTTAACATAACTCCAAATTGCGTTTGATCTGGGCTGGCTTACGTGAGCCGTGTTCCATTACCCTGTGCGTGTTAAACACACCGCTGACAAATGTTGGAGTGGAGTGCCCATCCCCCCCTCCTCCAGGCTGCATCGCATTCGTTCATCAACTATTATCAAACATTTAAATGACAGGAAGCGTGTTGCGTCTCGGTTCATAATGATAATTGCCTTTCAGTGCACACAGATTGTTTTCATCTCTGCAGTTAATTGTGCTGCCCTGTCACACCTTTTATTAATAAATGTAGAATGGCTCCCAAATAACATCTGTTTGTTGTTTAATGATATTCAGCGGTTTGACAAACTGGCCACATGTGTCGGATGATACTCTGCTGCGTCTGATTTCATATTTTCAACCATATGAGCACAGAAGTAACACTTTTATAGACTATTACAATACACAGATTTTTCCAAAAACCAGGAAATGGACAGATGCTATGACGCATTTTCTGTCAAATACTGAACCTCTTTTGAGATTCATATTATTTAGGCGACTCTGTGGGATTTGCTTTTTTGTGAATGGGGAAAAACAGCCATTTCCCTGCGGGCACGTCCCAAATGGATTAATAAAGTTGTCTATCTATCTATCTATCTATCTATCTATCTAGTCGACTAATCGGGTCATGCACAAACTAGATGCAAAGCAAACATCTAAACCATCATTAGCTTTAAACTAACTAAAAACTATAAATATATCATTACCTTAGATAACGCTACTGCGAATGCTGTAAGCTGAATTTTAGCCGCTGAAGATGCTAAAATTGATAGCTAAAAATGCTGAAGCTAATAACCAGCTAATATTTGTTAAAAGCCACAGTAGCCTAAAAAACTGAAAAAAGCCAAAACAGCGAGCTTGCAGCTGAAAGATTAGTTAAACTTCAAAGTAGCCTAATAAACAAACAAAAAAGCCTAAATTAGCCAAAATAACTAGCATGCAGTTGAACTATTTGCTAATATCCAAATTAGCCTAAAAGCGGAGAAAATACTAAATTAGCCAAAAAGCTAGCATGTAGTTGAAATATTATTGAAATATTAATATTTTTGTGTTTGTAAAATGTTTTGGGCTTTCAAAAAAACTTTTTACAAACCTTTTTTGCTTTCGAAAAATATTTGGGATTTGCAAACTTTTTATTTTTTCTTTTTGTGTTTGAAAACTTCTATTTTTGCTTTCAAAATATATTTTTGCATTTACAAAATTTTTATTTGTTTTTGCTAAAACATATTTTTTGCGTTTGCTAACTTTTTCTGTTGCTTTCGAAAAATATTTTTGCGTTTACAAACTTTTTTTTTTTCTTTTCAAAGGATGTTTTTGTGTTTGCTGAGATTTTTTACTTTTAATGCATATTTTTGCATTTTACGTTTTGTTCTTTTTCACCTAAAAAATAATTTGAGTTTGCAAACTTTATTGCTTAAAAAATATTTTTGCCTTTGCAAACTGTTTTGCTTTTAAAACGTGTTTTGCCATTTGTAAACTTTTTATTTTTACTTTCAGAAAATATTTTTTTGTTTGTAAACTTTTTTTTTCCTTTCAAAGGATATTTTTACGCTTGCCGACATTTTTACTTTCAAAATATATTTTTGCGTTAGCAAACATTTTTTTTTTGCTTTAAGAAAATCTTTTTTGTGCTTTCAATTTTTTTTATTTCAAAACATATTTTAGCATTTGCAAACTTTTTTTCCTTTTAAAGGATATTTTTACGTTTGCCGACATTTTTACTTTCAAAATATATTTTTGCGTTAGCAAACTTTTTTTTTTGCTTTAAGAAAATCTTTTTTGTGCTTTCAATTTTTTTTGCTTTTAAAACATATTTTTGCATTTGCAAACTTTTTTCGTTCATCTTTTTGGACCGTGCCATTACACCAATCTCCACCCGTCAGTAAGGTGCGTTTATCAGCTCCTTATGGACGCCTGTGTCTCAACTACTCCACCCTTACATGCTAATAAAATTTTGTTTACGACCTTTTTTCTTGTTGCCCATTAAAAAAAAAATGTGCATCAACTTTCGCAGTCTAGAATCTCAAACGTTTGTGAGTGCTCCATACAGGTTTGCCTATTTGTGGTCCACAGACTGCCGGTATCCGCCCGTATGAACAGTAGTGACTATGAGGCATTAGATATATCCTGTTTTATCCATATATTTTTCAGTTGCAGTCTTGTTTTTTGTCTGTTTTTATACCCGTCCGCTACAACCCCAAATAAGACCGCGTGCTACCCCCCATTAAGTCTGTATGTATTTAATTGTAGTAATTTCAGAAATTTTGATTTTATTTTTCGTACTCTATTATCTTTTGACGTACAATCCAAGGACTTAACAACCTATGAGATTCATCTCATTCTTTCCAATAATTCCCCCTCCTTTCTTGCTGTTGCCATTTCCCCCTTATAGGTTTCTCATTGGTGTTTTGCCTTAGTGGTATTTTCAAATGCAAAAAAAAATAAAAAAAAAAATTTTTGTTTTATGGCTTCAAATCAAGAAACTAACACTGGAAACCCATGGGTCCTTCAACAAGTGCTCCTACTAAGAGAATATTGGAAAATCCTTTCAGCAACAATGATTGTTTTCATTTTTCTGGTGAAAAATGTCTCAAGATCACAGTTCCCTGTGGTCATGTCCTTGGTGTAAAAATGACATTTTCTATTTCAGAGGCAAGCTAGCATTACTAGGAGGAGAAAAAAAAAGAAATAGTACAATTTCATCAGGAAGTACAAACGTCGGCGCCTGCATGTTGAGTCAGTTGAGACGGACCGACATGACAGACGCAAAAGAAATCGCAGCAGAGATGATTTGATTCAAAGATCGCCGTTTGACGGCGGAGAGGAGGGCGAAGTGTTGAGGGTTAATGAGGGAGATGTTGTGTGCTCAGCACTGAGGGGGTGGGTGACACGGGGGGCTGAGCTTGACCAGATTGGGGCTCTGATTTCGGGAACCAGGAAGTCTGCTAATATCTACGGTGGCCCTGAAGGGCAAATCACTCAATGCAAAAACCTATTAAAGATCAACAATTAAAAAAGCTTAATAAATAATATAAAAAAACGCTAAATTCTAGAAATCAAAACTAAATTCTATAAACCAAAACACAATTAGAAAAAATTAAACATTTCAGAAAACAAAAGTAATTTCTAGAAAATCCAAAGTCACTGATTGGACGATTGATTTTTGAGGTTTTTTTAAACGTCTTTAATATTCACATTCATATAAAAGTTGAATGACTCATACATTAGAACACATTCAGTATGTTTCATAAAAACTTCTGGCTGAAATGTCAGACAAACTTCATCATCCAATCAGTGATGTCCCATAGTTCCCATTTTTACGGTTTCCGAGAATTTTTTTTTTTTTTTTTTGAAAACGAAAGTAATTTTCCAAAATGTTAAAAATAATGCAAAAGAAAAAGTGGAAAAGGTAAATACTATTGGTCATTGCTGATCGGATGATGACATTTGTCCATCGTTTCAACAGAAAGTCTCATAACAATAATAATTTTAATACTGGATATCATCTCTGATGTACCAAAGTACCTAATTTTTCTGGTTTCTTCTTTTGTTTCCTCTTTTTTACCATTTATTTTTTATTAATTTTTTGGAAATTACGAAATTTATTTTTGTCTTTTTTACAGAAATGGGAAAAGTAAGATACCACGCCCCGATTTGATGACGATCCATTATTTCAACTGATAGTCAATAGCACGAAAAAATACTAAATATCGTCATTTAATCGGCGATATCCCATAGTACCTACGTTTTCTGGTTTCTTCTTTTGTTTCATTTTAAATTACTTTTGTCTTATGAAATATAATTTTTTGGTCTTTTTTATGTAAACTTGAAAAGGTAAGTACTATGGGACATTACTAATTGGATGACGATGTTTGTCAATCGTTTCAACCAAAAACGATTCTGGATATGTTCCATAATAATCATAACACTTTTATAAGTATGAAGATGTTAAAATCCCTCTCCAACCGTATGTTTTCAATCATTAAATCAATCCCAGTGATCTTTTAATTATGATCAAGACGTTTTTTAGTCAAAATCAAACAGTTTTCTAATTTTCTAAAAACATATTTTCTGTTTAGCGGCAGAAGCTAATTAGATTACAATTCTTGGTTGTGGGCAGGACTTTTGACACAGACCAACCCGCCCACATCCCCGTCGTTGAAAGCTCTGTTTGCGCGCTCACACGCTAGCTTATACCCTCAAGCTAACATTAGCGGCACAAAAATAATAACGAGCAATATTGGATCAATCCAGTTTTTTGGTTTTGAGCCAGAGACAAAGCGATCTGCGTCCCTCCCTGTCATTGAGAGGTCTGTTTGGGCTAACACATGCTAGCTTATAGCCACAAGCTAGCGCAAAAATGACGAGCAATGTTAAATCAATCCAAATGTATAGTTTCAACCCAGACACAGAGTAACCTGTCCCTGAGAACTCTGTTTGCACACTCATGCGCTAGCTTATAGCCTTAAGCTAACATTAGCGACAAACAAAATTAACATCAAGCAATATTGGATCGATCCAGTCATACAGTTTCAAACCAGACAGAACAACCCTCCCTTACCCTGACTGCTCTGTTTGTATGCTTACACGCTAGCTTATAGCCTCAAGCTAACATACGCGGTTCAAAAATAACAACGAGCAATTTTAGATCATTCTACTCATACAGTTTTGAGCAATAAGTATAAGTGTTGAACACTCATGTCTTTCACATGTGTTAGGGGGAGGAGAGACTTTGCCACGCCCATTTTTGTAATCCTATCATTAGTCTGAGAATTTTCTAGCATCTGGTTTTCTGATTAGATTTGAATTAAAAAAAATACTATGACTTAAATACTACAAGAACGCTTTAAAAACACAAAAACTACATTTTTTTTATTGGAGTTGGTCTTTAAATAAACCTTAAAACGTCAAAATTGAATTTATTTATTAAGCTAACATTTAATTTGGATTTTTGGAAATTATATAATTTTTATTGCGTTCCATTTTTTCAGTTTTCTGGATTTTGTTTCAATTCCTGAAACATATATATTTATTTGGATTATTTATTATTATTTTGTGTTGAGTAATTTGATGTAATTTGAACTTCGGGGCCACCGTAAATACCGCTTCCTGTCAGAGCAGTAGCACTAGAACACCTGCTTACTTCTCAAAATAAAAAAGCTACGTGATGCGGTTGTCAGGGAACCAGGAGCGTCCTGGTGTTCCGCGAGGTCGGTTTTGTGCATCGTCATTAGCAGCGGCGGCCGCCGCGCCAGTGGGGCGCAGATCTAATCTGACGGCTTTCCCGCGGTGCCCGTCGTTGTCATCCCGACCAAAGGAACATGTGTGTGCGTGGTCACCACAAAAGCACCCCGCCCCACGCCTTCACGGCCTCAAAAAAGTGAACGTGGCCTAGATTCAGCCCTCATAAAACAGTCTTACTCCACCCCCGGATGAAAGAAAAAAAATACAAACAATCAGACAGGGGCTTGAGTGCCAAAGCCTATCACTTCAACGGCGTTACCATGGCTAGCCGAATCTGTTCTACTTTCATTAGCCCGCGGAGAGAGCCCGCGAAAGAAAGACGGAGAGAAAGGGAGACAAATTAAAAGGCCCCCGGAGCTCCGTGTACTCTCACTTCCAATCCTATATTCAATTCAGTGATTGATTTGTTCATTAAAATACATCCCAATCCTAATTATTCCATTAATAACCCAAAGACTAATGAAAAAAAGAGGGAAAGGAGGGACGGTGGAGACAAGAGGAGGCGAGAAAGAGGTCAATTTATCCCCATTCTAGTTACCTGCTGAGGATTCATTCACTCTGACGAGGAGTGAGATGAGGATATGTGGACTGGAGTTAAAAAAAAAAAAATGGAGGGAGGGGGGGTGTGGGCCGGGGAACCCCTGACCTCTGCGGTGGAGATGAAAAATGACCAGAGGGGAAAAAAAAAAAAAGAAAGAAAAGAAAGAAGGCAGGAGGTGGGGTTGCTATAAACGGAAAAAAACGATGAAAAACAAAGAGTGAGAGATGAAAGAATGAAGAATAATTAAGAAAGTGGCTTTAAAACAAACAAAATGATAAAAAAAGGAAGTGTAAAAATAAAATAAAAGAGAGGCCCTTCAAGTTCTGCTAAAGAAACCTTTGTGCACGCCTGGTGTGTGCGAAGTGTGAACGCCGGTGACATTGTGTGCAGAGGGGGTGGAGCAGCGCCCCCCGAGTGTGGCTCTTGATTAATGGGGGCCATTATCTCAATGCCCAAAACACTCAGTGATGAAGAGTTACTGCCTGGCGACCGGTCTCGGCCAATCAATTTGCGGCGCAACAGTCACCTGCCCGGGTCGTACCCCACATACGGACGCCGTTTGGACTGCGGCGGCGGCGGCGTTGGCGGGCCGCCTGTGACATTAGAGCGTGGTCAAGCAGCCAAACAAAGAGGAGGTGACGTTACGACAACATCAACGGATGCGTGTTGGGAGTCGACTAGCATCCGTCTTTTTCAGAAGTGTTGGCGACCAATGCAGTGGCTTTGGAAAAGACATCTGCATTGGTGATGCAGTCCAATAGTTTAGTTAAATCCATATTTACTCTTGAAATCTCTGGAAAAGGAATAAAAAGGCAAAACGTCCAGAAAAAGTTGTGTAGTTACATTTGGACTTGTGTTGTATTGCTTGTCCCAAGTCTGGGCCGAGTTAAAAAAACTAAGTCCTAAACTCTTTAACTAGAAAACATGTTTTTGTTTAAATATCAAGTACAGAGCCCCTAAAAGGAAATTGAAGAAAAAACAAAAGTAAAGTAAATATTTTTTTATTTTATCTAAATAATTAAAATAATAATAAAAATAATAATCATAACAGGTGTGCACCAGATAGTGACTGGGCGTGTCAAGTAGTTACCAGAAAAAAATTTTATTCAATAAAAAACATAAAAAAATAGAAAACGAAACAGTTACTAACGACAGTTTTTGGGGAAAATAAAAATAAAAAATCTGTTACTATCTGGTGCGCATCAGTTACTAACCAGATTTTATTTTAATTTTTTTTCAGAAAAAAAAGTTGGGATTAGTAAACACAATATTTTTTTTTTTACTTCAGTTTTTGTACAAAGACCCTCAGGTTTTTAGAAAAAACAAACTATTTCAAATTTTTTTTTTGTCTTTTTTT
>NC_050513.1:12592844-12593913 GCF_002922805.2 Oryzias melastigma | reverse complement strand
ATGCTCTACTGCTAGCTATCAGCTCCTCACGCCTGGTTCACACCAGACACAGAATTGTTGCAGAGCGTTGTGCGAGAGGAGTTTTTGCGGTATCCGCTTAACCTCCAGTTCACACATAATTTTCTGCGATGGTCGACAGCTGAGGTTATTTAGAGCTTTTTTACGACCAATCAAACCACCCACGGCGTTGATCTGTGTGTGTCTCTCAGTCTCAAATATTTATTGTCAAATATTTAGTTTAAAAAATATTTCCTTAAAAGAGTTTGGAAACTTCATGCCTGAGTTTATTAGGATGTTCATTTTTAGTCCGCGATGTCTGTTTACGCCGACCAAGCGTTAGCCGTCCTATAGGAAATCCCATTATACGTTAGCTTCAAGTTAGCGGACTTTAGCCTTATCTTGATCTATTAAGCTTAGATTAATTCAGATCGATTTGATCAACCCAGCCCTATCTACTGTTGTAGATTTAGCTTCATTTACCTATAAAGTTGAAACTTCTGTGCTTTAGCTAACCAAAACAACATATAAAATAGCTAATAGCAGGTTTAAAAAGAGCTATTTTTTTGCTATGCAGAGTTTCCACCATTAATTGGGTTAATCGGGAGTAGGTCAGTAATGTGGATAAAGAGACATTTAGCATCCTAGAGAGCCTTTTAGAAGAACAAAAAACGGCGGGGTTAATTGAGGCTGGCAATTAGCTAAGCAATTTATAAGTAATTATTCTTTGAGTAAAACTAAAAATTAATTTGGGGACCTAATCATCCACTCCACATGATATCTGTAAAAGATTTCTCAGGCTGTACGAGTGGAAAACACAGACTGTTTCAGGTGAGTAGAGATTCGGCGTGCTGGTTGACGCGCTCCTGATCAGTACCAACAGGTCTAAGCCTTCAGCAAAGACCCTTTTACTGAAGTCTCCATTATTCTTTCCTCTCCGGTTCTTCTGCGTCCTCTATCTCAACAACAGGCCTTTCAAACCCAACTGAAGAGCAGGGGAAATTATTCTCCCCTTAGCTCGGAAAATTGTGCATCTTCTGAAGGATGCTCTCTCTGCTGGAGGACAGCTTCC
>NC_050513.1:12591767-12592680 GCF_002922805.2 Oryzias melastigma | reverse complement strand
TGGGCAATTTCTAGTTAAAAGAAAAAAAAATTAAAAGCTGTTCAATTAGTAAAATCTTTCAAAAAAAGTTCCATCCTAGCCACTTTAATTACTCCTTCTTACTTTAAAAAAATTAACTTTAAAACCATCTCCTTAAATAGGCTCCCAGCTTTAAAGTTGGCGCAGTAAAATAGAAGGGCTCATAGAAAGTCGTACTGGTTCCAAATGAAAACATTTTTAAACCACAGTAAGATGCATATTTACGGCTCTTTATCCTCAAAGGAGCAAGAATTAGGCCGATTTAAAGAACTATTTGCAAAAAAAAAGTAGCTTTGATAACCGGAGTTCCCTGTTTGTACTCATTGTGAGAGTCGATGTGCAAATTAGAGCCAGAATAAGTAATTGCAACTGATAAGATGGTCCTCTAGAAGCTTTCATGGAAGCTGCTCCAATTCGAATGTAAATGAAACACTAGGAAATGTTGCAACTGCCTGTTTTAGGTGATTCATCAACTTTTTTTTTTTTAAATTAAAATCATTATTGAGCATGGTTAAAGTCAATCAAGGCCTCATCAATTTCTGCAATATCTCTTAATGTTTTTTATGGTGCATTTGCACCAAATGCGATTGGCGAAGCAGCGGCGTCCAGTTTCAACAAATGCGATCTGAGGTCTTGCGGCTCAATTAGCCAGTCAGCAAAGCCAAGTGGGCCCAAAATTGTTTAAAAATCCCTAATACATTCCAATTTAGCAAAAACATTTAGTGCGTTGCTTAAATATGAGCTAAACTCCAAATTAGACCCCCAAAACTTAGTAGATGTCAAATTAGCCAAAAAACTACCTTGTTGCTTAAATACTTGATAAACTCCTAAATAGTCATTTTTTTCTGTAAACTAAATTAGTCAAAAATGTTAGCCAGTTGCTAAAATAGAAGGA
>NC_050513.1:12586393-12591463 GCF_002922805.2 Oryzias melastigma | reverse complement strand
TCTAAATTAGCCTAAAAAACGCAGTAGTTAACAAATTAACCAAAAATGTTAGCATGTTGCTAAAATATTAGCTAAACTCCAACTTAGCATGAGAAAACCCCACTGGATAACAAATTACCCCCAAAAAATAGACGCATAATTAGCCAAAAAAATAAAAGAATAATAAAAACTAGCCGGTTGCTTGAAAACTAGCTAAACTCCATCCATCCATTCATTTTCCTGACCGCTTTGTCCCTTTCGGGGTCGCGGGGGTGCCGGAGCCTATCCCGGCTACCGAAGGGCAAAGGCGGGGTACACCCTGGACAGGTCGCCAGTCTGTCGCAGGGCTAGCTAAACTCAAAAATAGCAACAAAAAAAAATCTTCAGTAAATTAAATTAACCAAAAATGTTAGCATGTTGTTAAGATAGAAGCCAATCTCCAAATTAGCATAATAAAACCCCAATATAGGCTATAATAAATGACCCCAAAACAATCCTAAAAGATGCCAAATTTGCCCAAAAAAAGCTACCTCATTGCTTAAATACTAGCTAAAAACAAAAATAGCAAAAAGTTCCTAAGTAAACTAAATTACCAGTAGTCAATCATGTTAGCCTGTTGCTATAATAGAATCTAAACTCTAAATTAGTCTTAAAACCTGTAGTAGATAACACATTAACCAAAAAAGTAAGCATGTTGCTAAAATATTAGCTAAATTACTAAATTACTAGAAAAGATGACAACACAGCCCATGAATTTATTTGAAGGTTTGTTGATAATCTCCTAAAAAAATTCGAAGAATTTCTCATTAATTTCCAATTTTGGTCAATATTTCAAAAACTAAAAGGTTTATGAAAAGCAAAAGTACAATGCTTAGTAAGTAATTGACACAATTAAATATCTATCAGCAAATGTATTTCAGCATCTTACTTTTATTTTCCACCAAAAATATCAATAAATAAATATATATTTATTTACAGGTACTAAGTATGTGCAAATTTTGGTGATTTTTTTTTTAAATCAAAGACAGAAGAATTTTGAAAACAACCTTGCAGTCTAGACCCGCCGTGGGCCATGCAGATTAAAAGGAATGACTCAACTGAACAAATTGTATGATTTAAATCAATACAAGACAAGGATGTGTTTGATTTCCAGTGGCGGTTATCCAAACCTAACATCCAGATGAAGCGGTAATTGCTGTCAATCAAAACCTGCCTATTTACCCTAGTAAATGTCACTGCACTTTGTAAGCCGAGGCCAACCCTGAATTATCTTTTCCTCTCTTCAGAAGCGTCCTGACATTTCCCCCCCTGCTGCCACAGGTGAAATCGAATCTAATTATGGCAATAAGTACCTGCTTAAGTAACCTGTTCCTCAAGCTCTTAGAAGTCATCCATCATGTGGGGATAAAGGTTTAAGCTCTCCCACACTGACCTCCCAAACCCCATAAAACCAGAGTGCTCATCACTGACAGATGACTGTCAGCTACAGGAAGCAGGGGGCAGGCGTAGCTTTTTTATCGACCCGTGCTAATCAATTCCAATGGACCTGCTGAAGGAGGAGCTGTAAAATGAGGGATTTTCCGCCTCTAGGAAGCTTTGTTTATGAGAATGTAGTTAAGAGACTGTGTTTATCACGGTCGCAAAGCTGCTTAAGTGGCTGCTAATGGCAACATTAGTGTGTTGTAATGCTAACAACTTAGCTTACACTGAGTGATGGTCCCTCGCGTCTCAGCTACAGCCGTCTTTTGCTATATAGTAGAATTTTTTTGAAAGTTATATAACGTGACTTCTGGAATGGCTCCACTAATTTCACTAACCTGAAGCGCCAGATGGTTCGTTCCATTAGACCATCTGGGAACACGTACATGGAAAGTGTTGGAAAGAGGTTTTCAGGGGAAAAAAACAGGTTACCAGCTGTCTATCACATTTAAACTCAACCAAAAATGAAAAAAAAGAAAATAAATTCAGCTACTTTGAATTTAAAGTCTTATTGGAGCCAATTAGGATGAGTGCTGAACAACTTATGAGACACTAACCGATATTGCACTTTGAGTGAAGAGTTTGATGGATTTTCAAGGCTGGCGCTTCAAAATGTCTGACGCACTTGATCAGAAAATGGTATCCAGACAGACGAATACAATACAACGGAAACTGTATATATTATTAGTAACAAAGACAAATCCACCAACAATTTCTTGGTGTTTGTGTTTCCAGACTGAACAAAAACCTACTGTTATGGGTAAATCTGGCTCGGGTCTAGAGGGGAAAAATATAAAAGGGGACAATAATAAAAATTGGACACCAATAAGGATAAAAAGAACACAGTTTACTAAATAGAGGACATCCCGTGTCCTGAAGTTAAAGAACAAAAATTAAATAATTATGCACTGGTCCAAACCAAAAGGCAATTAGAACCTTGACCAAACATGAAAAAAGTCAGGCAGACTATTGACCCAGCCATGATAACCGTCAATCAACAGCTCCCTGCTAATCTACCTACAGAAAACAAATAAACAATGCCTGCAAATAAAGACTACCAATGTCCAACCCCAAACCAAAATAACAAAACCCAGCAGTGTAAGACTACTGGGGAAGAAGAGCACAAAACATACCAGTACAACTCAAAGTAAAACCCAAACACTACAGTGCTCTGCTCCCTCCTGGCCCTGGTGAGGCTTCCTCTGACTTAAATACCTGGCAGGTGCTAATTGAGATCATTTGCCCCCCTGCCACATGAGTGGAACGGGGGGGGATGTAGAAAAGGTGGAGCACCAGGACGTAACACCTACAAATTTATTAAATTCCTGACAAGTGATGGTCATTGCTGTCGTAATTAATTGAAGCCAGTAGCGTAGCCAGTGTTATATATTGATAAAAAAATAAATGATTTGAAAAATGTTGCTTTTGTAGTTCTTGTGATATTTAAAGATGCTTAGATAGATGATTTCTTAGAGTAATTCAGACTAGAAAAGATCCAGACAAGGTCCGGATAGACGCCTCAACCTTGCCTTTGTCTGTTTTCAGACTAGGGACTTTCCTTTTCCAGACTAAAGCTTGTAAAAAAACCATGTGACTAAAGATCTCTTCACTCATTGGTCAGGAATTACAAGGTAAAGGCAAAGCAACGAGAGAAAGTTTAATGGAAGCCATATGCGTTGATATCGTTGTCGGGATAGTTCGCTTATTCAAACTTTATATTTCGCGGACCAATTTTCAACGTCTGTATCAACGTCAGGTACAATACTTTTTACTTGGTACTTTGGTATGCTGCAAGGCGGTTGCTATGGTGTCGTCAGCTATGAAGGTAAGCTGCTAAGTGTTTATGACATATAGATTGTTGGAAAAACAGTAGGACACAATGTCTATCACGTTCATCCGACCAAATTTCTAATAATTGAATCGCCGTTTGTCCGTAGCTCTTTGTTTACATCACGTAATGCCCGGCTACGATGGCTATTCTAGAGCCTATTCCGACTGAGGAAACCCAGACCGAACCAAAGCTCAGTCCAATTAGAACAGAGACCACCTCGATAGAAGGGTCTAAGAGCGGTTTCTGGTCCCAGACCAGGGTCTACTAGGGTGTATTCAGAGGTCCTTGAGTATTTGTTCTGAAGTGTCGGGGGAAATCAACTCAAAGTAAACCAAGTGTGTCTAGTCTTTATACACCTTAATATTTGTCAATAATGATACTGATGAAGGGCATTCTCCCTTGAACTGAACCAAAACAATCCACTGCAGGTGCGAGAAGCAGAGCCTGTTGTCTTGGAAACCTACATTCCTGCCCTCTCCATGACCCTGTCCTTAGATTCAACTCCTTGGTGACTACGACTTCTACTGCGATCAAAGATAGTTGAGTTTTGACATCGTCCCTGTTCTCTCCTCAAGTGTCTTTTCTGGGCGATTAGGGTTGCCAGATTTGTGTGGCTGCTGCCCACCATTGGACAATATGTCTTGTGTGTGTTGTCCACCAGTTTCCCATGGGATTGATAAAGTATAATTGATTGATCGGTTAGTTTCAAACTGATAATAGTTGCTTAACCCTTTAGCACCTAAGATGTCGCCGGCGAGCCCTAAATAACACACGTTCTTCGACACACCAAAATTCTTCGATTCTTTGCTTGATTGATGGCTAACGGGAATTAATGCTATTCTAGCTGATTCCGTTACAAAGAAAAACAGTATTCCAAATTGGGTTTGTACCAATATACAACACATTAGCCTCATTCCTCTATTGACAAGAACTTATATTGCAATATATACTTAGAATTCACTAGAATTTCATTGATCGGGTTAATGAGTTACAGTAGTCAAAAGAATGTAGACACTGGAGACTCAGGTATTAAAAGGTTAATATCTCTAACTACCGTTCATTCTTTAACTTTTCATTTGTTTTTTGTGTATCTAATTAGGGTAATTCAAGCAAGAGTAAACTATCTTTGCACCACTTCATTGCAGTAGAGCTTTTCTTTTAGATAAAGGTTGCATGGTTTCAAAGGGACACCAGATCTCATGGTCTAATGACGGTCTGATAACGGGTGCTTACCTTGGCTATTTGGACACACCAGTTGAGCAGCAGCTGTGAGCCAATGTTATCCTTGTGCTCGTGCACGTAGTCCAGGAGGCAGCCGTGGGGCATCAGCTGGGTGACCAGTTGGATGGTCGGGCTCAGGCAGACGCCCAGCAGACGCACCAAATGAGGATGCTCCATGCTGGCCATGATCAAGGCCTCCTGGGTGAGAGGTGAACAAAGAGACAGAATAGGACTAAGAGGACTGAAGCGTTTCAGGTCTTCATGGTTGAGTCGAAATTCTTCAAAATTATTGTTAAGGAGTTTCCGAATTCTTTACAAATCCACTTTTAAATCCTCTTTCCACTCAGGAAAACAGTGCTAACAGAAAGTAGTGCAATCGTCTATGACACGGGTCAAAGTCAAGGCCCGGGGGGCCCACCGGCCTTCCAGATCATTTTATTTTATTAAGATTAATGGCCCGATGGTATCTTGCGTTTATTTTTAAGTTATTTAAGGTTTAAGTTGATTTATTCTGGGATAATTTTCCTGCCTTTTTATTATTCATAATTATGTTTAAAAGT
>NC_050513.1:12533272-12586047 GCF_002922805.2 Oryzias melastigma | reverse complement strand
TTTCCACTCAGGAAAACAGTGCTAAGAGAAAGTAGTGCAATCGTCTACGACACATGTCAAAGTCAAGGTCCGGGGGGCCCACCGGCCTTCCAGATCATTTTATTTTATTAAGATTAATGGCCCGATGGTATCTTGCGTTTATTTTTAAGTTATTTAAGGTTTAAGTTGATTTATTCTGGGATAATTTTTTTTGCCTTTTTATTATTCATAATTTTGTTAAAAAGTTTAAGTTTTAGAGTCTTAAAAATTTGTCAATTTGGTAGATTTTTAGACAGTTTTGGCATTTACCAAGACTTTTTAGGCTATTTTGGAGTTTAGCTAATATTTCAGCTATATGCCAGCTGTTTTGGCTAATTTAGGCACATTTTTCATTTTTTTTTAGACTATTTCAAAGTTAAGTTAATATTTTAGCTACATGGTAGCTCTTTTGGCTAATTTAGTCTCTTTAAGACTGTTTTGGAGTTTTAGCTAACATTTCAGCAACATGCTAGTTGTTTTTGCTAATTTAAGCTTTTTTTAGGCTTTTTCTGAGTTTAGTTAATATTTTAGATACATGCTAGTGGATTTGGCTAACCTATTTTTCTTATAGTTTTTTAGGCTAATTTGGCATTTAACTAACAGTTTAGCTGGCTATTAGCTTTCATCCATCAGCTTCAGCGTTTTTAGCTATCAATTTCAGCATCTTCAGCTATAAGCCCTCGCATCTTCAGCGGCTAAATTTAGCTTATAGCATTCATACTAGCATTATTACAGGTAATGCTTTATATCAAGGTCAAAATTATGTTAAAAAGTTACAGTTTTGAAGTTTTAAAAATGTAGTTTTTGAGTGTTCAATAAATGTTTATCCTGTTCGGCCCGCGACCTAAGGTGTGTTTTGGATTTGGCCCCTTGTGCGATTGAGTTTGACACTACTGACCTATTGCCATTGGGAGCAAAGTGAGGCTCATAGTCTTGCGCAAGGACAGTTTGACACATTTTTCTAGTTCTGCAGTCATCCAACAAATAAAAGGTCATGATTTTATTTGTACACAATTATGACCTTGATGTGATGTTTTTGAAAACCCGCATTCACAATGTTATTAAATCTAATCATAAAGGCAAATCCATTTATGAGTATTCGTGTTCCAACATCTGACTGGCCATCAAAACTGATTCCAGTTTGGCTTTCAAACAGAAAGTGTTGCATAATTTCTGATGCGCTTTAGGTTAATTACCCAAAGTCCTTCACTTTGATTGGGACGGCACTGAACAAGTATTTATCTTCGCAACAATTGAAATTCGACATGGATCGTCGTGGCATAAAAAAACAAATCAAGGACCAACAACATCCAGAGAACAAATTATGCCGTGCCAAATCTATTCCTAATGAAATCATATCAGCTTTGAAGACCTCTGCCAGAATTTGCAAGTCAAAAATCCAGGGATGCACATTTTACCCTCAAGCTAGTTTATTTTAGTCGATTTTGTCAGACCGTGCATCTATCATTTATGTATAACACTGCCGAGGATTTCAGATACTTCCATCTGGAGGTGAAAGCAACTGCATGATGTAAACACTTGTGCGATTCCTACGTCTGGCGTGCATGTCCACGGTTTTCTCAAAGTGATAATACCCTCCCGATTTACATCTCATAGGCCGGACGGATAGCCTTTAACTCTATCTGACGATGCAAACTTTCCCAAACGTGCGGGCTTGCAACACCCCTATGCTGGGGAGATTTTCCCTCGCTTTCATTCTCGTCCCCTCGTAGCAGATGGACGTGGACGTTTGAACAGTTGGGACTCGACGTTAGGTAATTGTTATTGCGGAGCTTCGAGCAGTGGAGTGTGTGGCGGTGATGAAGTGTTATGATTGCGAAGGCTGGTTTACTCGGGGCTGGCGTGCAGCAGGAGCACTCGTGCCGTCGCTTGAAGACACTCACTTCCATCTCTTGTTGACTCTGTCTATCCCTCTCGCGTTTGAGCATGTGGACAGAGTCTCTTGGCGGCCCTTTGGAGCACTCGCACGCTCAAGGACACACACCACATAGCAAGTGGTCAAGGAGGTGTGTGTCTGAGTACGGCCTTGGAGCAGGTGATAAATAGATGAGACGTCTCTTTGAATTTAGATACTGAAATGTGAGTATAAAGAGACAGAAGGGGATTATGCTTTTGTCATACCTGCCCTTGTGGGAGGATACCGGCTGGCAAATCAACTGGGTAAACCTGTAGGGGGCGAGCAGATGGCCTATGCAAAAATTCTAGGATCGTGGCCCACTAGGTAAGCAGGTGACAGGTGAGGAAATTTTACTATTTAAGGAGAGTTTGCGTCTCAAATGATAGCATCACCTGTATATACCAGCTCAGTGGCCTTGTGGTAGAGTGTCCGCCCAGAGATTGGAAGGTCGTGGGTTCAAATCCCGGCCGAGTCACACCAAAGACTCTAAAAATATGACCCAGTGTCTCTCTGCTTGACAATCAGCATTAAGGGGTTGAATTGTCCAAAGCTGAGTTCCTGATTGGCAGATGCGACGCAACGACCTGTCAAACTTCTGTGACATGCTGTGAAATACAGCCAGACATTCAAGCGGTGGCCCCATCATGGGTCTTACATGAACCAGCCCACTTTTGCAGGAAAGGAACTTCAAAGTACTGAACAGAGTAGAAGTGATTGACATGTCCAAAGACAAATAGACCTTCAGTGAAACTTAGCACTGTTTGCAGCAGCTTCTTTCGGTTTCAGTAGAACTACATAAATCATAACAGTTCCTACTAGGAACCAAACTTCGGTGCCCAACCCTACCGGACTATCCAAGAACTTGCAGCACTAAGGCATTACATTATCCTTACAATTGTGTCACGTTACGCTTATCAAACGTACAACAATTGTTTGTTCAATAGTCATGACACCCTTTAAGGTGGCCGTATGGGAACTGCAAGACAGATCTATGCTCCCTGTAAGATCCATCCTCACCAGTCCACAACCCTCCACAGACCCAGACAACTCAGTAACCTGAGTCAACCCATAAACGGGTGAATATGAGTAAAGAATTAGTCCTAAACAGACAAAGAGGCCATTTTTGAAGGTTTGGGAGCATTAGTGCTCTGATTTCAGCTAAATCTTCCCAGCCAAAGTAGAGCCACTATAGCTAATAAAACCTCCCCTAGCAACTACTCCCCACCTGACATTTCGAGCCACCTCTACACCGGACTTGCCTAACACCCTTGGATCAAAAGAGGAAGAAAAGAGGACGACAGAGTGCTTTATTGTCACTCTGTTATCCCAAGAGACCCCAGGAGTTGTAAACTGTGTCGGGCTAAACTCCGGCTCTTGGTTTCTACACTCCAGGCAAACCTTTGAGGACTTGTGTGTGTGCATGCGCACGGGTGTGTGTGTCTTGATTTCTCTCTCATCTCCCCAAGCGCTGACCTCCATTACTGCCGGCTGACCCGCCTTTCCCATCTCGCTACCTTGCTCTCTTTCCCAGGCACACGCGCGTTTCGCACACATGCGGGACGGAGAGGCTGTTTTGAGCTCTGCAAAAGCTTGTGCATGCTCCAGCATGTGTATGCATTCATCAGCGCGCACTAAATCAGTGTATTACCAGGCCCATGCATTTCACATATCAAATAATCAACTCAGATTCGTATATTTGCCGACATAAGCAAGTCGCTTCGCATCTCTGACCTGCCAAACCACAACCACAAGGGGGAGGCGTTCTTTTTTTGCAAAAGGACATACTTGTTTGTGTGTGTGTGTCGGTGTGGGTTTTTGGAGCGTGTTTGGAGCTGGCACTCCAGTGGCTAGTTTCTCGGTGGCAAAGCGTGAGCTTGCCTTTAGATTGCTGTTTAACAAGCCAGCAGACGGAGCATATTGGCTCTGGATGGACGGAGACACCCACTGGGAGTCACAGAAAGAGGAAAAGATGAGAAAGACAGAGAAAAGCTTATGGGTAGGCTATGAAAAATCACAACCACAAATGAGTAAACCAAATTCATTGTGTTCTTTGTTACACAGTGACCAGTAAATTTCAGGATCTTTGAGTTTGTCATGAAGCCAGCAAATGGACATTTAACTGGGTTTCGATTGTTCTAATTGAACAAACTTCAAACCAGAGACTAATTTAACTGATTTGACAATGGTGGCCATTTTGCCCGTTGGCCCAGCTGCTGGCAAATTGCAAACACTTTTTATGTCTCAAATCATAAAAGTTTTTGAATCTCCTGTCTTGAGTCACAGAGCTTTATGGTGTATCAGAACATTCTTGTTCCCAAGTCGTCACATATTTACGTTTGGTTAAGGACCTCCTCCGCGCCACTTTTTGACGTTTTGGGCATCCCCCAACTCGTCATTTTTTGACCTATTGGCTTTTCATAAAATCAAGGGTTACGCAACATTTGGGACGCGGTACTAGACGTGGGTCTCAAGCTGCGGCTGGTACCCTAGCCCAGTACTAGTACCCTGGACGCGATGCGCGACCGGATTTGACCTGGTACTAGACGCGAACCAAGCCCGAATGCGGTAGCGGACGCAAGTCGGTTTAGGGTACCAGTACTGGGTTAGGGTACTGGTGCGCTCCGCATCCCGGTACTGGACCGGTTCCAGTTCGCAGCCTGGAGTTTGAGACCCACCATTTATTGGGAACAGTCAGCACTTCAAAAAGCGACGAGTTAGGGACACCTAGAACATCCTTAACCCTCGAGCTCTCTTATGGGGTCCAGATGACCCCTCTCTTACATTGAGATGTTAGTCCTTTCATGACAAAGGTGGACAAAACTTCATGTCTGTCATTGGACACCAGTAAAGGTCAACAATCGACAATCATTGAAAAAATAAGTTCAGCGCACAGTCTTGTTGGGTCCAGATGACCCTACTTTTGATGTCAACAAGCCTAGGAGAGTGGAAGGGTTAAAGAGTAACCAAAAAGGACAGTTGGAAGCTGACTCCGCCCACAGCTGAAATAAGAAAATCCAGTCAGACGGGTGAAGCTGGGAACAGAACTGTTATCATTACTGGAGCTGCAGATCATGACCTCTGAAATGATGTGGAACTTAAATGGTTTGAGCAATCACGAAATCTAACTGTAGTACCTCGTTTCAACCTGTAGGGGGCAGCACACAAACGGATTTTGACCATTATTTTTTAGAATTGTACAAGTTTATTTTAAATTATCAGAAAATTCTGAGAGTAGTTTCAAACCCTCATTTATAGAGGTCAACCACCCAAACAAGTTGATTTAGGGTTTGGTTACCCTTAAACCAAACGTCAATATGTGACATTTTTGTCAAACCCCTTTTCTCGTTTGCTACTTGATGCTAGCTCCGTTTCGGTGACACATTTGCTTCATTGAAATTCTAGAAATGTCTAAATAAATTCACTTCGTAATCACACTGTTTCCATTAAATCCTAATTATGCGAATTAACACAAACCAACTCATACAATAAGTCAAGATTTTGTTTAACAGCAGAACATTCAAGTTTCTGCCACAGCGCTAGCGTCATCTATCAAAGGAGATGTCGGCGTCTTATTCAGGCGGTAAGCTACGTGGGAGCGGCTACGCATGAAACGATTTTGGGAAATCTTAGTTGGTGATTTTACAGAGGAACTCTGGATCCAACAATCCCACATGACACGGTTAGCTTTTGGTGAGCTGTACGATGCTGTGGGAGCTCTTGCGTGCGCTATCCGGTTGTTGGTCACATGACTCATTTGATTTGAATAAAGTGTTTCCACTGCAGATTTGCGAAATAGGTCGATTTTGATACGCCTCAGAAACCACCTCCTCCAAGTGCAAAACCTTTTTATTCAATAAATGTGAGTTGTTTTTTTATTGTCGTGTTTCCATTGGGTGGATTTAGTTTCACAAATCCAATTTGCGCAAATTTATAGTTAATGGAAACACAGCTAATAACAAAACATATGTATACATATTAAGGCATGGCTGCTTTTCTGCGCTTCAAAAGCTGTCGTAATTAAGTTGATGGCAAAAGCGGTCAAAGAATAACACCAATCGAAAAATCGTTAAAGTTTTTGTTAAAAAATTGTCAAAATTATCATTTCACTTAAACCTGTCAAACCTTAAACCTGATCTACTGTCAAATTAGTAAGTCTAGTAGTATTAAAAAAGGAAAAAAAAATCAAAATCTAAGACAAAATAAGTTTTTCATGTTAGAATTTAGAATTTTCGAACTTTAGGAGTGACATAATTTTAGGACCATTAAAATTTATTTTGAAATTGGAATTTGTGTTTTTATGTTTTTATTTTATCAAACCAAACATAAGTCAAACTTTTTGTAATTCACATTTTTTCTTTTAAATGTTTTAATAGATTTTGTATTAAAACTTTAGACGATAAAAGATTTTTTAAGTCATAAAAACCTTTAATCTGATTCTACTTTAATTTATTTTATAACTCCAACCAAAATAATAACCAGTAATTATGATACAAGTCAACAAAGAGGTTACTTAAAAAAAAAATGTTGCGTACATACTTGTTTTCTCTCTTTTAGTTTGGAGTTTATTTTGGATTATTATTTATCTGAGGCCACATTTCACAAATACTATGACCTAATATGAACAGATGGTTTTTATTATCTCTTAGGCAAATGCTCACAAGATTAAAGGGGGGGGGGGTATTAACGTTTGACTGTATAAAACATTTAAAACCTGAAAATCCCCACAGATAAAAGGAATAAAGGTCAGTGAAAGGACAGAGAATCAAAAGAAAATCCCAAAGAGACATCAGAGAAATTGCCTGAAAGAAGCTTCTTACGTCTCAAAAAAGTCATTTTATTCAAAGGACTAAAGTCTTTTTGTGTTTTTGTTTTAAATATTTTCATAGATCCTTAGCAGTTCTTTGGGTTTATTTATATTTTGTCACTGAAATATCAATCACTAAACTCTGCAATGTAATCTCTAATCTCAATAATCTCTATTTAAGGCCGGGTTTTGCTTGTTTCATTAGAACTAGCTTCTCTCTGCTTTAAATACTAAGTGACTTCAAATTATGTGCATTTAAATCATCAATTAATTTGAATCATCAACTTCCGGGTTGAAGCTTGTATAAAAGGAAATCAACTGGAGTCATGACAGCTCACCAGAATACTATTAAGGGTTTAAGACACAAGAAATTTAGTTTACATTTGGTGTCCTTATAATTAGAAAAAGATAAAAATAGACACTATTTTATTCGTATACAACTTATTTCTTACTTGGTGCAAAAACTTTTCTTTTTTTGACCCAGATTTATGCCCATTCTCAAATAACCCCACAGTTTGACTCAATCACGTATGATCTAAAAACTGAGTTTTAAAACTGCGGTTCAAATTCAATATATTTTGTTGCCATTTCCAGAGAGGCTATAGAATTATAATTTAATCTGACAATATCTGGTTATTACCACTTAATTCAAAGGTTAAGAACATATTATATTTTGTCATTAAGATGGTACATACATTGTGCCATTATGCAACACTTCACATTAGTAATGGGTTGCATATCGTTGTAATGTTTCATACACAACGGAATGCGGATTCACTATTCACTAAACACTATCTTGCTCCAGGCTTTTTCTTTCACAGCTCTATTCCGATACTTGAAGTATTTGGTGTCATAGAATTCCAAAACGCAAATTATCAATTTCTCCTTCATGATCCATTTTTTAAACAGTTGGCACTTCCATGTTTTGAAAAAAGACACTACCTATATATCACTATCTGTTCAGTGGCTGCACGTTTTGTAATAATAATATTGACATGTAATCACAAGAGTAGCATAAAGGTGATTTGAAAAGCTTCTGTTCACCATGTCAGAATCCTGTGAACGGCTGAATAGTTACGGTACATCAAAGACTGTTTGTTATTTAGTCGTCATCAGCGACACCTTTGGTATTAAGGGGTTAAGAGTTCATGTATTCTATTGATAAACCTGCATTCAAGTACTTACGATATAAAATTTAATTAAAAAAAATGGTCGTTTAAAAGATTTCTTTTTTAAAGTCCTCACTAGTATACAGAGACAGGAATGTGTGTTAAAGTTTTTTTTTTTTCTTTAGTAATTCATAAGAAAGAGACAAAAACTTTAGCCTTTACTTTTATAATTTTAACAATCTAAATGTATTGTTTTGGCTTTGATTTTACAAATGACGTAAATGCCGGCTGACTCAAAGGACCTTGACGAACTCTTTAAAAGTTTGCATTAATTCAATAGTAGGATCCTATTGTTCTGAATGAATATGAGTTTAAGTTAAAATTGTAACCACAAATTCAAATATAAATGGCAGAGGAGGAAGAAGAGTTACAGTATGTCAAAGACGATTATTTAGTTATCACCAGCGACATTCAAATTCAAAGGTTTTATTGTAACTGTCAGTAACAGTTAAATTGTGGACATCTTTAGTATTAAATGGTTAAAATTCAATGGGTTCCACTGACCAACCTGCACTCAGTTAGTTTTGTTATATATATAAAAAAAGTTAGCTTAAAAGATGAAAAAAAAAAAAGTCCTCATTAGTATACATAGACAGGAATGTGTGTGAAAGTTTTTATTTTTTTTTGCAATTTATAAGAAAGAGACAAAGACCATAGCTTTTATTTTTATTACTTTAATAATCTAAATGTATTGTTTTGTCTTTGCTTTTGACTCAAAAGTTAAAAAGTTCTCAGTAATTCAATAGTGGTATCCTATCGTTCTGAATACAAGTAAAAATTGTAACCACGAGGTCAAACATAAATGACAGAGGAGGAAGAAGTCGACAAAATGACAGAGATAAAACAGCAAAAGTATGAAACTTTTTTTGCCTGACTCTTCCTTTTGTCTCCATTCCAATAAAGCCATCTCTCATAAACTGCTGGTGTTTTTTAATAGAGTTTTGTTCAATACAAACCCCCTGTACAGCGCAGTTGGGTCCAATTTATTACAGGTGGTACTCTCATAAGAATTTACCGCCAAACGCACAATCCCACCAAAGAGACAGCTCCGGCCATCTCTCCGACACCGCTAAGGCTTTACAGCTCGGACGTACTGCAGTGAATACAAGTAGACACAAATTGTTGTGGTATAAATACTCACGTCCATGAACTCCACATTGGCTTTAGGGCCGGTGGCCTCGTTGAGGATTTTAATGGCAACGGGGATCTTCACTGTTTCACCTTCGGGGACCCAGATGCCCTGAAATACACAAGCAATCACCATAAACGCGGCGCTCTAAGTCCTCATAAACATGCTCAAACACACACGGCCAAGACGGATGCTTTTAATAGGTCCTGGTTGGGTTTAATGAGGGCTACTGTCCTGGTGCATTGAACGCTTTGCCCCGCATACCTCTGGTCCAAGCTTTGCTCTGTTGTTGGAGTCAAAAAATCTGACGAAAATCCTCAAATTCCTTTAGTAATATAACAGTCTGTAAGTCGTGTCGTGGATGGAAAAAGTAGAATATACAATAAAATTAAACAGCCACATCAATATCAGGCCTGGTAAGAAATTGGAGCTGTATTTATAGCCGTATTTATTTGATGGGTTTCCCGCTGTTCTTTAGGGGGTAGCTGGATGAATAATTTAGCCGGCAGCGGTGCGTTTGAGGAGAAAAACGACAGTTTCTGTTCAAGGTTCTCGTCTCATGTCTGGCAGGAAGCATTATTACAAAAGAGAAATGCTGAGGAGGATTGCTTGAAGTGTCACATTCTGGTGAACTTATCGTAGATGCTGGGTAGGCTTCGCTAACTGACCTTGTAGACGGTTCCGAAAGCTCCAGAACCAAGAATCTTGACCCTCTTGAGCTCTGTCTCTTTGAGGATGCGCAGCTGAGCTTGGTTGGGGGCGGTTCCACTGGGGGTCAGGGGCTCCACCAGCTACAACACACATTTGTAGAGATGAGTCAGAACCATTTAAAACTTGTCATTTTGATGGGCAAATATGTTCTGGATAACTTCCACTCAAGAAAACCTGCATTTTTAGTCAATCTTAAATGCTTTTAATCTAAAATACATGAAAGAGAAAAAAAAATGGACCAGCTACATTAAAAAAAGACAGGAATTAAAGTGGATTATTTAATGCAGAAGGCAACTGTGTGACATAAGTAAAAAAAATAGGTAGTTTAAAAGTAAGAAAAAAAAATCAATAATAATAATAATAGCAAAAATGAAAAATAAATAAATAGAGTCCCTACTAGTATACATAGACAGGAATGTGTGGGAAAAGTATTTCTTCAGCAAAAATTAGAAAGAGACAAATATTTTAGCTGATGTATCAGGTACGTTATATAGACAGTAATTAGAATAGATTGTATGACAAAAAGAACAGGTAGTATAAAAAAAAACTAAGTCTTCACTAGGATACATGAACAGGAATGTGAGTGAAAGTAGTACTTCAGTAAAGATAATATAGAGACTTTAGTTATTGTTTCAGGTACCTTAAATAGACAGTAATTTAAAAATAAAAATAATAATATATGCAGAAGGTACAAACCATGTAGTCAAACTAAGTCCTCAGAAAAGGACAAATACTTTAGTTTATGTATCAGGTACTTTAATTCAACAGTAATAATAGTAATAATAATAAAAAGATTATTAAATGCAGAAACTAACTATATGAAAAAAGAACAAACCAGGTAATCAACCAAAGTCTTCACTAGTATACATAGACAGGAATGTGTGTGAAATTGTTTTTTCAACAAAAATAAGAAAGTGACACAGACTTTAGCTTATGCATAGGCAATAATCAATATATATATATATATATATATATATATATATATATATATATAAAATGTACAAGGGGACTATATGAAAAAAGAGCAAACCAGGTAGTCAAACTAAGTCCCCACTAGTATAGAGAGACAGGAATATGAGGTACTTTAAATAGAGCATAATTTTAAAAAAGATTATTAAATGCTTAAGACTACTATATGAAAATAGAACAAACCAGGTAGTCAAATTAAGTCCTCACCAGCTTACATAGACAAGAATGTGTGTGAAAGTATTTTTTCAACAAAAATAGGATAGAGACCATGACTTTATCTTATGTATAAGGTATGTTAAATAGACAATAATTAGAAAAATATTATTAAATACAAAAGGTGACTGAATGAAAAAAAGAGCAAACCAGGTAATCAATCAAAGTCCTCACTAGTATATATAGACAGGAATGTGTGTGCAAGTTTTTTCTTTTGTTTCTTCTAAGAGAAAAAGACAAAGATTTTAGCTTGTTTTCCTGTGCTTAAAATGTCAACTTACAGTAAAAAGAGGCTGTTAAAAGTGCTCGTTAGAAAAGGACAAAGCCCCGTTAAAGACTTATTGTGATTATGTCATCGGGGGAAAAAAAACAACTCTTACGGAGAAACTTGGTAAGTGACTCGCAGATGAGGACAGAGCCTGAAACTTTAAAGGACAGCTGAAAAGTCGCGGTCAAGATGGTACCTGGCATTAGAGAAACTGTCCTTTGTGATGAAAATTAAATTAACTTGAGAAGAACTTTTTAAATCTTCACTGGACTCGAGCCAAACCATTCTAAAGGATGTCTCCCAAATGAATGCTGACACACATAAATCCTAAACATCGTCCCTTCTGTCCAACTGTTTCTTTGAACGACATAAACAACCTAAAAGGCGGGACAGTCCCGCCCTGATACATTTTCACAAAAACACAGACGCATTTTTGAGGAAATGAATACGGGATGTGAATGTGAGGCACTGGCACGCTGCATTGTGCCTGCTGCTAAGCAAATCGCAGTCTGGTGTCAGCTGCTATCACAGTCGACAAAGAGTAGCGGCTCACCAGCTGTGCATATAGAAAACAATTCCAATTCACGCCTTTGACAGTCCTCCCCCGCTCTGCTTCTCTGCCAGTAACAGCTGATATTGAACAGCATCTCAGCAGCTGGCTTGGTCACCAGCGTCCCCACAAAGCCTTCGCTTCCACATAAAAACCCGAGCTGGCACCTGTAAACCGGCAGATGCAAAAACACCCAGAACGCACGACAATAAGTACAGTCCGTAGCGTAGGTCACATGTTCACACGCATACAAAAAAAAAGTCAATGCTCAAGATCAATACATGTCTTAATGAGCAATTGGCCTATAGGCTCCCTGGTTCGCTGCGGTTTATCAGCAGCATAATCACCCATCTCCACCATCAAACAATATAATGGCACCATATATTAGCCGGTCAGCCACATTCAGTGTGATATAAAACCATCAGCACAATGGGACTGGCAATAGCAGTGCCAGGCCAACTCCACAGAATGGATGACAGAGCCTGCAGGTCAGCATGGACATCAGGTCTAATGGCGACCGTTATAGGGGGCCCTAAAGGTGCTGAAATGCCGATGCTGGAAGTGTGCCGGACACACAGAAAGAGATGATAAATTCAATTGGAGAAAGATATTATTGAGGTGCAGAGGTATTAAATGTTCAGGCTTTCAGTTTGCGTAACGTTCTGTGTGTAACTGGGAGACTGTTCCCGTTTTTGGTTTGAACCAAATTGGACACAGATATGAAGTCAGTGAGAACATTGAGGATGAAACCTGGCTGGATCTTCCAGCATGATAGTGGTTCCAAACTCACCCACAAAAGAGTCACTTCATCAAAAGTTTTTCAAGGTTCTTGAGTGGTCTACCTGGTCTCTGAACCTCAATCCAATAGATCATTTACGGAGTAAGTTGAGAGTTTGTGTTGCCCAGAACATCAAAGCTCTTGACCTAAACAGATTAAATTAAGATCCCGGACGAGGCCCCAATTTATTTTATCCACCTTAGGTCTACAGATGCAGACATAAAAAAGATCTACATGGAAGAATGGACCAAAGTAGCAGGAAAAACCAACATATTCCCATTCTCAACTCGTCACATATGGATGTTTGGGTAAGGTCTGCGTCAAAAACTGGGATTTCTGGTGTCCCTAATTTGTCGTTTTTTTGTAAAATCAAGGGTCCGTATCAGTACCAGAAATGCAGTACCAGATGCTGTACCGGATGGGGAACTGGACGCAGACTGATCTTTGGTACTCTAACCTGGTACTGGACGTGAAACCAGACCCTGAGCGGTACCAGATGGGGTACCAGACCTGAACCGGTACCAGAAACGGTACTGGGCAGCATCCCTGGGTTAAGGTGCCGGTACCGGATGCGTCCCGAAGACCAGTCCAGCACTGGTACCCTACCCCGGCTATAAAAGCGGTACCAAACGCAGTAACAGATGTGGTACCAGACCCAAACAGGTACTAGACTCAATACCGGCCCTAACCTGGGCCAGGACGCGAGCCGGTGCCGGGTTAGGGTATTGGTGTTCTCTGCATCCCAGTACTGGACCAATTCTTGTTAACGGCCTAGATGTTGGGGACCCATGATTTAATGGGAACAGCCAGCACGTCAAAAAATGACAAGTTGGGGACACTAAAAACAACAATTTTTGACACAGAGGGATCCTCAACCAAACGTCAAAATATGACGACTTAGGAATGAGAATGTGTTGGGAAAACAGGAAAAGATGACTTCTGTCATTGTCACTGTCACAATTGACCAAATACTTATTGTCTTCCTCGTCATATGAAAAACAATGGGATTTCCTGGATGGTTTTTTACATTCTGTGTGTGTATGATGAACCCAACAGACTTCTTCAGACTTCATCAACTTGCAGAATTAGACTGTTGAATACAATAAAAGCCAAACGTTTGGACACACCTTCTCAATCAATGAGTTCATTTATTTTAATGACTATTTACATTGTAGATTCTCATTGAAGAAGGCTGTGTAAGGTCTATTTGACCAAGAGGGAGATCTGGCCATCCATCACCCATTGAGATGTTTTTGGATGATCTAAACCGCAGAGTGAAGAGAAAGGGCCCAACAAGTACTAAACACCCCTGGGAACTCCTTCAAGACTGTTTGAAAACCATTTCTGGTGACGACCTCTTGAAGTTCATCAAGAAAATGCCAAGAGTATGCAAAGCAGTAATCAGAGCAAAGGGTGGCAATTTTAGAGACACTAGAATATCAAACACAATTTTAGTCATTTCGCCTTTTTTTTGGTTAGGTACATTATTCCACATGTATAGTTGTGTGAATCTACAACGTAAAGAGTCATGAATATAAAGGAAATGTATTGAATGAGAAACTTTTAGAGTGTACTGTACTTGTATCCTTCTGTGACCCAAAGAAACCAGGTAGGTGGAAAACAATAACAATCATAGCTTACATCTAGCCTTATTGTGCTGTGGTTTTTGGGATGTCCAGACCCATGGAGGCTCGTAGATAGAAGTGGTTAAGTGAAGTCTAGGTGTTTCCTGCACTTCCCTTAAGACCCATACGGCCACCTCGAGATGTCATGAAAATGGAACACGATTTTCATTGGTGTGGTAGGTATATCTTCAAGTATTTATAAGGACAATGTAAAGTGGACAACCTCATGACCTATGAATTATGCTGCCGAATAGTGCCCTTACGTCGCACTATAGTTGTAAGGTGGATGCACTGGCTCCATACAACTGACATAACTACTGTATGCAAAGGGTGTGAAGGTGACACGCACGTGGTCGTAGGACACCTGTAGGATATCCACTCAAGGTACACGGTCTGTACATACTTATCACTTGAACAGGGCCAACAGGAACCTTGCGCATGATTTTGGGAGGTTGCCTGTTGTTTAAGAGTTCAATACAACATGTCGTCCGCAGCATACCCGTAGATAAAAACTGTGTATGAACTTTTTATCTCTGCGAGCTAATCAAGCATCTGTAAGGGTCACCTGTATGTCCAATACAGGTTGCCCAATTTCTGCCCGCATACACCCTGTTTCAACTCATAAGAGAAGTTGTGACGAAGTTTTTCACTTTTGCTGACACTAAACGGTTCTCTGAAATTTTACAGACGATACTGTTGTTGTCTGCATTGTCAAAGTACAGTTTAACTGATCTGGAAAGACCAAATCATTAGTTATTTTTTCCTCTGACAGATAAAAGGTAGTTGTTCCAAAGCATTTAATCCGTTCAATGCTAAAACTCCAAAATGTGCATCTTCTTAAATGCTGCAGACACTATTGATTACCTACTATCATTCTGGTACAAAAACTGCAGCGGTGTGCTTGTGCATAAATCACATGAATAACTGGAAATAGCCACTGCAGGTGGAGAAACAAAGATACTCTGAGAGACGGACCAGGGGAGCTGGTGATGGAGTGGTAATAAGAGCAGATGGTGACAAGCTGTAGCTGTTATTGTTTGATTAGGACAAGGCTGGACCGGACTGAGCAGAGAGGCAGAGGAGAGCTCTATTAAACACGGTGCAGACTCGCGGCGGCTAAAACTCACTTGAGCGAGCTCTCTCGCCACGCCAATTTATTTACCAGCTAATAATCCAGCGTGTCTTCGCCAAATGAGCTTCGCTGGTGGCGCGGCGGACGGGATACGGACGCTTCATTTGACAAATAAGACGCACGCCTGAGCCTCCAGCTAGAATACATTCCCAGAATTACTTGTGCACAGAATGAGTAAACAGTGTCTCTAAGCACAAAGCAGCTCAGCAGACCTTTGGGTGTGCCCTTTAATGCTAGTGTTATTAACGCAAAATGCGAACTTTGCTTATATTTCATTATCTGCTGACCTTTTGCCCAGGAGAAAGAAAAAGGGACGCTCTACAAGTTTAGCTGGTAAACTAAACCTCCTATTACATTAGAAAGTCATCAACACCTCTGTGTTAGACTACATTGAAAAATAAAATGTATACTATAGCAAATTTATGGTATAAAAGGTATAAACGCATGGTATAAAAAGTATAAAACATTTAGTACAGTAAACGTATAGTGCAAAAAGGTATTAAAGGTAATGTGAACATATGGTATAAAATGCATAGTATTCCGAATGTATAGAGTAAGAAGTACAAAATGTATAGAATAGTAAAAGTATGGTATTGAAATGTATAAAATGTAATGTAAAAATATAATATAAAATGTATGAAATGTATAGTATTGGTGTATAATTTAATGTAAATACATAAAATAAAATATAAATATAAAAAAAATATAAAAATATTGTATAGTAAATGCATAGCATAAAAAGTACAGAAATGTGTAGTAAAAAAAGTATAAAATGTTTTTTTTTTTTCTTGCTATACTGCATTGTTCATTCCCATGCAAAAAACATACCATTTTATTGGTAATATAAATTCACTTTATGCCTCTTTTCCAATTAATGCAAACACAACATTATGGATGATTATCTGGATGCATTTTTTTTTACATAAATCTGCTGTGGATGGTGTTTTAGTTTATATTCAGCAAGAGAGATGCTTTTACCCTATTTTGTTTTGTTTATTTGTTCATTTCATAAGGGGTACCAGGACACATTAATATATACAATACAGAACATATGTAAGAGAGTGATAATTGCAAAATTCTTATTTTATTTCTCCCCACTTTATCATATAATAATAAAAAAACAGGCAATACCTTAACACCTGCCTTCGGAATACTAAACTGTTAAAATTACACATTTTCCTTAAGTTTCTTCTTTACAAACTAACAAAAAAACCTATTTGAACAACTTTCTGTATTTCTTTGCTAGGAATTTTAAACTTTTACAGCCAGAAACCCAAACTCCTTCACCCCCATATTTTTCTGATTATAAGTCTCAACAATGTTTAAGTCGCAGCAAAAAATAAAAAATGAAGGAAACAAAAACATATATAAGTTGAACTGTAGTATAAGTTGGATGAATTTAGTATAACAGCACAATTTTATCATTATAACGAAAACCTATGTAAGTACCACCGAGTTTGAATCAAAATGACCCACAGATAGTTTAAATTAGGTAAATACAAACTATGACAGTTTTTCAACAATTAAAGAGAAGAACTAAGAAATAGACTTTATTTTCAAAGAGGGTCAAAATTGACCCAGAAACAATATTAAGGGAATTGTTTGAAGGCCAACAATCTGTATTTATTCTAAGCTGAATTAATCACGAAAATGAGTATGTTTGTGATCCTAAAATGTTATCATTATAACAAAAAACCTCTGAAAGTACCTCCAGGTTTGGGTCAAAATGACCCATTGAAAGTTTTAATCAGCTTAGTGCAAACTTAAACAATTTTCTGAGCACAGCAATCAACATTCAAATTATGCATGAAATAAACCGTCTTTACACCAATAATATAGAGGAACTAAGAAATTAACACTTCATTTTCAAAGAGGGTCAAAATTGACCCAAACACAAAGGGGCAATAAAGGGGATTATTTTGGAGGCCAATGATCTGTATTTGTTCTAAACAGAATCAATGTTATCACAAAAAGGAGTATTCGTGTGATCCTGAAAATGTTCTTATTGTAGCAAAAAACCTCTAGACATACCACCAGGTTTGGGTCAAAATGACCCATAAAAAGTTTTAATTAGCTTAGTGCAAACTCAATCAAATTTTTTGAGCATGACAATCAACATTCAAATTATGCATGAAATCAACCGTCTTACCACCAATAAAAGAGAAGACCTAAGCAATAGACACTTCTTTTTTTTAAAACGGGTCAAATTGACCCGAACACAATAGGGGGATAAAAGGGATTATTTGATCTCTATTTGATATAAACTAAATCAAAGTTATCACAAAAGGAGTATTTGTGCGATCCTTAAATGTTATCATTATAGCAAAAGACCTGTAGAATTACCAATGAGTTTGGGTCAAAATGACCCATAGAAAGTTTTAATTAGCAAAGCACAACCAAATTCAATTTTTCAGCAAAGCAACAAGCATTCTAATTATGCATGAAATCAACCGTCTTTTCACCAATAAAAGAGAAGACCAAAGCTATAGACACTCAATTTTTAAAATGGGTCAAAATTGACCCGAACACAATACAGGGGATAAAAGGGATTATTTGGAGGCCAACAATCTGTATTAATTCTAAACAGAATCGAAGTTATAATAAGGAGTATTTGTGTGATCTTAAAATGGTATCATTATAACAAAAAACCCTGTAAGTACCACTGAGGTTGGGTCAAAATGACCCATGGAAAGTTTTAATTCGCTAATTGCAACTTAAAACACATTTTTCAGCAAAGTAATCAACATTCAAATCATGCATGAAATCAACCAATAAAAGGGAAAACCTAAGCAATAGACACTCAATTTTCAAAAAGGGTCCAAATTGACCCGAACACAATAGGGGGGATAAAAGGGATCATTTGGAGGCCAACAATTTTCATTTATCCTAAATGAAATCCAAGTTATCACAAGAATGAGTATTTGAGTGATCTTCAAATTTTAACATTATAACAAATATCTTCAGGAAGTACCACCGGGTTTGGGTCAAAATGACCCATAGAAAGTTTTGATTCAATAAGCATAAACTAACCTAATTTTTTCAGCAACATTGAAATTATACATGAAATCAACCGTCTTTTCACAAATGAAAGGGAAAAACTAAGCAAGAGACTTTCCATTTTCAAAAGGGTCTAAATTGCAAATGATCCTTATTTGACCTAAACTGAATCAAAGTTATAACAAGAAGGAGTATTTGTGTGATCTTAAAATGGTATCATTATAACAAAAAACCCTGTACGTACCGGTGAGTTTGGGTCAAAATGACCCATGGAAAGTTTTAATTAGCTAAGTGCAAATTAAAAAAAAAAATCAGCAAGGCAATCGACTTTCAAACGATGCATGAAATCAACCAATAAAAGGGAAGATGTAAGCAATAGACACTCCATTTTTAAAACGGGTCAAAATTGACCCGAACACAATAGGGGGATAAAAGGGATTATTTGGCGGCCAGCAATCTGTATTTACTCTAAACTGAATCAAAGTTATCACAGAACGGAGTATTTCTGTGATCTTAAAATGTTATCATTATAACAAAAAACTTCTGGAAGTACCACTGGGTTTGGGTCAAAATGACCCATAGAAAGTTTAAATTCGATAAGTGCAAACAAACGACATTTTTTTCAGCAACATTGAAAAAAATGCATGAAATGCATTGTTTTCACAAATGAAAGGGAAAACCTAAGCAATGGACTCTCCATTTTCAAAAGGGTCTAAATTGACCCGAACACAGTAAGGGGATAGAACTGATTATTTGGAGGCCAACGATCTGTATTTGACCTAAACTGAATCAAAGTTATAACAAGAAGGAGTATTTGTGTGATCTTAAAATGGTATCATTATAACAAAAAACCCTGTACGTACCGGTGAGTTTGGGTCAAAATGACCCATGGAAAGTTTTAATTAGCTAAGTGCAAATAAAAAAAAAAATCAGCAAAGCAATCGACTTTCAAACGATGCATGAAATCAACCAATAAAAGGGAAGACGTAAGCAATAGACACACTATTTTCAAAAAGGGTCCAAATTGACCCGAACACAATAGGGGGATAAAAGGGATTATTTGGAGGCCATCCGGTCAGCGTTCATAATACTCGGTTTAGTCATCCTTTCTAACACGTTTCTCCTTGAATTTGCATTCTAAGCCCGTCTTAAAAGCTGCACGTGTATGCTTGGGGAATCACAATGTCACAGCGAGACCTCATTAAGCCAATTTGTACAAATGAGCAAAAGAGCATCAGCATGCAAGATGCACTTATGAGCGAGCTCGTCACATCAGTAATGAGCTAACTTCTCCTGTGCTGCACGCATTAAACATGATCCTTTAATCTTTGATTACTTAGCATCGCTTATATTGCTTCGAAAAAAAAAAAAATTGAATGAAAACTCACCATAAGAAAACGTAGAAAAAACTACAAAAACACCAAACATTTTAACCCTATCTGTCATTTCCTATTAGCTGCTGTTCACGAGTTAAACGAAAACCAAGCAGCAGTCAAAGTCGTGGTTTCTTCCAGGCAGTTTTCCCACCCTTCAGCTGTCCGGTTTTACCCGTTACAGCCCCCAGATTTCTGTTTTTGGATGACAGCACTGGTCTTTCCCTTCTGCTTGGTTCTCCATCTGCCTGGAGCCTGTGCATCCTGAGACGCTGCCATGCTCCACAGACTGTTTATGCCGTAGCCTTTCGGTCAACTTCGACCAGTCTGCTCCTTTTCTGTGACCTCGTTTTCACTTCCCGCCTTACTACCCATACATTTTAAAGTGTTGGTATATCTTTATTTTGATTATATAAAGGTGCTTCGCATGTATTGACGGCGGAATGATCAATATAAACAAGGCTGTTTCTGAGTAATCCATCGGCTGCACTTCACTACAACCATTTTCCAACTATTTCAAATCTAGTTTTCATGGTTGTGTTACTATGGAAGTAAGTTGTCAATCATTTTGAGTGTGTGAAAATAAAAAATAAAAATTAGGAACTGTTTACGTTATGATGTTAAATATGATTTATTTAAGACTAAAGAGGAATGGAACAAGAATAAAAACAAAAGGTTATCTAAAGACATCTGTGACGATGTACCAAAGACCGCTAGAGCCAAAATAAAGCTGTCTGACCTTAGTAAAAAATAAATAAATAAATAAAAATCATTTATTAAGCATAGTAGTGGTAGTATGATTATTTGGGCTTGTTTGCACCCTGAAAAACCAGTATATCTTGGTCATTTTTTCATAATTTCTCGAAGATTTGTGTATATAACATCAATAAATCTAAATAAAATTGCTGATAAGAGTCAAATAAAGTTTTGACCTTTAACAGAAGTGAGGATATTACACTGCTGACAATCTATTGTTAAGCACAGTAGTGGTAGTGTGATTATTTGGGCTTGAATGGCAGCCTTATAACTGTTTTTTGAATGAACTATAAATTATTTTTTAATCACAGAGTTTCATATTGGTAATGATGATACTATTTAGCTTCAAAAATATACTTTAAGGAAAGAGAGGACACGATTTAAAAAAATAAAAATAAAATAAATGGACTAGTATGGGTCACGACATCTTGGACATTTTTGCATTATTTTTGAATAATTAACTAAATAACGGCATCAAATCTAAAAAAAAAAATAAATACATGAAAAATAAAAAATGTTGGATAAACAAAGTATTAGGGGTCTAGAAGTGATAGCATCACACTGTTGCCAGTGCTATAAAGTGCTAGCATGTAACTGATTTCAGTTTTTCAGCACTGATGTGTCCAGCTTCCTTGACCGCTGAAATCCTTTTTACAAGGAAGCAGAAGAAGCTTGTAAACTGCAAACTTCGACCTAAAACAAGCAGCTAAATCAGCAAAGGACAATTCAAAGTAGCCTTAGTGCTTTGTTGGACCATGGTCAAGGTTTCGGGCCTGCCACAGCAAGACAACTCTGATTTCAGGGGATTTCTTTAAAGGCACTCCAGCTGAAGACAGCTGTTTTAATATTTTTCCTCAAGGGAAGGACAGAAGAAAAAAAAAAAAGTAAAACAAAGGAAAAAAGAAAACGCATCAGCAGTGTGTTTTGCAAGTCAACACAGCACAACAGCCTTCACACGCGGCCTTGATATGGAAATAGCTCCGATTTGACAGCGCAGCACTGGAGGCCTCCCTTATCCCCATCTAACACCAGAGGTGAGCTCTCTGTTTAAAAAGCAGATAAAGGAGAGAGAAAGAGGGAGTCCCTGAGCCTTGGCTGTCCCCAAATCCCTCATCCAGACAAGCTTGATCTCCATTCACAGACACATTCGGCTCTATTACGCTCGTGAATAGAGGATCCGCATTTGCTAAAGCTTGTTGCGTAGTTTCGTCTAGAAGGAGTGACGCAGAATGCAAGGAGGGCCCAAGAATGAAGCCTTGAGATTGGAATAATAAAGCTATGAAAGCAGCATTATCCCCGACATTTAGAAGATGGTTAAAAATATCTCTGTTTTTGCCCGAAATTGGCATGAATACAAATAAACCCCTTTATTTTTCTTTAAAATAAGAAGCAACACACACTCAAGAAACCACTTCCAACGAAATCTCTACTTAAATGTGTGTATATGTGCGCTTCGTACTTCCAAATTCCAAACTCGAGTTCAAACATAGCTATGCAATGGCTCTATGTACAAAACAAGGTTAAACTTTGGCCAATCACGGACTTGAATTTGGATGGCATACCTTTTAATTCATGAAAGTGCCAATAAAATTCAAATTGACCATGGAGGCGAATTTGATAATTGGTTTGTGCCCGTCCAGCATTATATTACACAAAGTCTTTCAAAAATCAGAACAAGATTTATAAGATTTGCACCAATTTAAGAGTACATGCGCTAGTATTGGGTATGCTAAAAGTGCGTTCAAGAGCTTGCGTTCAACTTGTTCTTGAACATGCGTCAAATGGCCGGTGTGTTCGTAGAACAAAACTTCGTACACACCGCCCTTAGCGACAAATGTTCAAGCAAGCACTTCCAATGAAAAGTCTGTCAATGCATATAATTGTGTTTCAGGCTTCCGCGTTTACATGTCTCGACTTTTACCGTAGCTACATGAATTTTTAAGACTTTTTATGGGCTCTACGCTTGAAACCAACACATTCTCTTTCCCAAGTAGTCACACATCGAGGTTTGGTTATGGACTCCTCCGAGTCACTTTTTGACATTCTGGGTGTCCCCAACTTGACATTTTTTGACATGCTAGCTGTTTGTAATATCAAGGGTCCACAGGAGGATAACCCGGATGCGGTACTGGATGTCCTGTGGACAGAACCCTATTCCTAACGCGGTGCCAGACACAGTATTGGGCCCGGACGTGGTATTGGACGTGAACCAGTACCAGGTTAGGGTTGGGGTATTGGTGCCCTCAGCATCCCAGTACTGGACTTAAATCAGTGGTCCGATCATTTTGTCGGATACAGTACTATACACGGACCATACCTCAGAATGTGCCCAGTACCTGTACCCTAACACCTAGCCTGGTCCGCGTCTGGTACAGCATCCAGAACTAGTACTGATCCGCGTCCACTACTGACCCGCATCGGGTTAAGGTTAGGGCTAGGATACCGGTGCAGTCTACGTCCTGGTACCAATTTGTGGCCTGGAGGTAGGACAGCCTTGATTTAATTGGAACAGCCAGTACGTCAAAAAATTGACGAGTTGGGGACACCCAAAACACAACTTTTTTTACGCTGAGGGGTCATTAACCATGTGTCGACTTGAGAATGGGAATATTTTCTATAAAACATAGAACTCGTGTTGAAAGTTAAACCAGACCAATCTTTGACCAATCAGGGACTCGGATTTGGTGGGGATGTTTGGACAGCGACTTTTTGATTCACGAAAGTGCCGATCGTTTGAAAAACAATCACGGAGTAGAAACTAATAATTGTGATTTTTGCCAGGCCGGGATTATACGACACTAAGTCTTTCATATATCGGAATAGAGCTGTGAAAGAAAAAAGCGTGGAGCAAGATTTACAAAATTTGCAACACACAATTCGCGGCAAGCCTCTTCATACACGCAAGATCCTCAATTTGCGTTTTTCCTCAATGATCAGTATTAAAAGGGACGTCCTCCATGCGTCACATCCAAGACCCTGGCTCTGTACGTAAAGACCAAAAACAGTCGTAGAAACTTGCGTAACTACATGCGAATGCTAGAGTTTGGAATTCGGAATTCTAAACCGCCCGGTTACATAGACTTTTGATTGGAAGTTGCCCCTGGTGTTCCAGAGGGTGTATCTCAACACCTATTTTGTTTAAAAATAAAAAGGTTTTGTACTTAATAAAAGGTATTTTTGTGAATTTCTTGAACTCTCGACAAATTTTTTATATGTCTGTTGCTGAAAAAGTACAGCAGCCTTGTGCCCTTTTGTGATTCAAAACTACACAATCCTACAACTAAGTATTTGTCTTCTTATTTGACCAAAATCCCTTCTAGACATCATTAATGCCATCGTCCCTGCTTTGCATAAACCCAACGCAGATGAAGATGCAAAAGGAGCAAAGAAAAAAATGATCCCCCAACGGGACGGATCCTTGCCGGCCCCTCCTTTGCCGTGACAGTACATTAGCAAATCCGCTTCCCCCCTAAGGTCAAGCTGCTGTCAGAACGGGGAACGACTGATTAAGATGGATGTGTGTGGCCAAGACGAGGCAGAAACTGCCCGTGGTCGCCCTCCCCTTGTCTTGGACCTGACAGCTGTCTATTACACTTCAGGCTCTACCTGTAAATTACAGTAATAGGGAATGACAAGCGGCCTGGCCTACTCCGAGGCAAGGCCGCACGCTTGCATTGATGATATAACCGTCGGGTTGCAAACAACAAACAAGGTGAACGGAGTCTTTGGGAACTAGTTTAGGTTTCCGTGGCTCTACACGTCTGGCGCATACGACACGCCGACAGAATCAAAAACCCAACAAAGCCGTGACCTCCAGGGCACGTGCGCGCCACACCAACCTGCACCTCGATCTTTGACTGTCTCCCCTGAATATAAAGTCTGATCCGCTGTCTAATGCTTCCAAGAAATGAGCCGTCTTCAAGGCCAGATCGATGGGCGATGGCGGCCGTGCATAATTTGAAAAACCTCCTACGCACCCCCGTGGTCTGGCTAAGTACCCGGCCAAGGTTTATCCCTTCAAGGTTTGCTCACGACTCTGGTTCAGCTCGTCAGAATGAAAGGGCAATGAGGCTTTGGGAGAAATTGTCTCAAAATAAGTGAAAGGTTCAGCATGAAAATGTGATGGAACTTTTTCAAAGAGAGTGAAGTGACTTTTTGTTGAACTCATTATGCTGAATTTAGTATGGAATTCTTACAATACAGTGTTCCCTTGCTATATCGTGGCTCACCTTTCTCGGTCTTGCTGTTTCGTGGATTTTGCGAAACGGCAAAATTCAGGACATTCTGTATCTGTATCTTGTTCACATAAATCTTTGCTTTAACTCTCTACTACTTGAATATTTTTTCTCTGAAAGGTTTAATTAATGATTTGAATGATGTATAAAGTGTGTAATGAGGGGATTTAAAGCCTTAAAACATCCGGAATCCTACTTCTGATTTTACCTATTGTGAGTTTTTTTATAGGATGTAACTCCTACAAAAAACAAGGTAACTCTTGGCTCCATTTCTACTTAGGGCTGCCACGATTAATCGGCTAAACAACGACTAATCGACTATTAAAATAGTAGATTTAATAGTCGATTAGTTGTTACTTAATATAATACGGAGTTGGAGTGAAGTAAAGTTGAGAGTTGTAATGGCATTATGCTAGCTTTTTGAAAAATGTTGGCATTTATTGAGATTTTTTAGGCTAATTTGGAGTTTGGATATTTCAGCTGCATGCTACTTATTTTGGCTAATTTAGGATTTCATCAGTTTTTTAGGCTATTTTTTTAATTTAGTTAATATTTCAGCGAAATGCTAGCTTTTTTGGCTAATTCAGGATTTCAAAATTTTTTTAGGCTATTTTTTAGTTTAGGTAATATTTGCTACATGCTAGCTATTTTGGCTAATTTAGAATTTTTTCAGTTTTTTAGGCTATTTTGGAGTTTAGCTTATAATTTAGCTCAATGCTAGCTATTTTGGCTAATTTAGAATTTGTTTTTCTTTTTTAGGCTATTTTGGAGTTTAGCTAATAGTTCAGCTGCATGCTAGCTGTTTTGGCTAATTTGGGATTTTTTCAGTTTTTTAGGCTATTTTGGAGTTTAGCTAATAAATCAGCTACATGCTAGCTATTTTGGCTAATTTAGGATTTCTTAAGTTTTTTAGGCTATTTTGGAGTTTAGCTAATAAATCAGCTACATGCTAGCTATTTTAGCTACTATAGGATTTTTTCAGTTTTTTAGGCTATTTTGGAGTTTAGCTAATATTTCAGCTACATGCTAGCTATTTTGGCTAATTTAGGATTTCTTAAGTTTTTTAGGCTATTACTGAGTTTAGCTAACAATTCAGCAGCATGCCAGCTGTTTTGGCAAGTTTAGGATTTTTTTCAGTGTTTTAGGCTATTTTTGACTTTAGCTAATATTTCAGCTACATGCTAGCTATTTTGGCCAATTTAGATTTTTTTAAATTTTTTTGGCTAATTTGGCATTTAAGTAATATTTTAGCAGGCTATCAGCTTTAATGATTTCAACCTTCAACTTCAGCATTTTCAGCTATCAATTTCAGCCTCTTCAGCTATCAAGACTAGCATCTTCAGCTGCCAAATTCAGCTTATGGGATTCATGTGAATGCAGGTAATGCTATATATTTAGCTTCTAGTTAGTTTAAAGCTTTCGATGGTTAAGACGTGTGCTTTACATCCAGTTTGCACATGACCCGATAGGTCGACTAATCAGAAAAAATAATCAGTGATTAGTCGACTATTAAAATAATCATTTGTGCCAGCACTATTTCCAATATATGGATCCCTTCTACCCTTTGATACCACAGATGTCATCTGCGACAACCAAACTTTTTGTGATGATGCCAAGAAAAAACAAATTTTGTTTAGTTTCAAGAGCTAAACACTTAAGAATCTATTCAAAGTAAAGGTAAAAAAAATCCCAAATCCTAGTTATCTTACCTCTGTTTCCAGGAAGCGTCTCAACGCCCTCTTCTTCTTGATGCTTTTGCGGCGTGCATAAATGGCCACAGTGAGCGCCACAATAACGATGATAAACAATCCTCCGATGATCCCCGCTGCAATAAGAGGAGTCCTACAAACATAAAGGAAAACATACAATCTCTTAAAAAATGAATATATTCTTATTTCCCATACTGTATTCACCAAAGAGGGAATGTGGTTACTCCATGTGTATTTATGTACCGTATTTTCTGCTCTATAGGCCGCATCATAAATGGATGGTCTATTTTTTTAATCGTATTTAGGAGCATTACGCACGAAAAAATAACTCAGATATAAGTCTGTACATCAGACTATTGGCTCCATTCACAGTAATTCTAGAACTTGCTGCTAACATGCTACATGTTAGCATATTCATAATACTTGTCCCTTGTTTGAAACACATAAAAAAACAGACAGATACCGCTAACAGTGACTACACTTACTCAAAACATTGTAAGTAACACACAGTAACTCTAGCAATTTTTGCTAACGCGCTACACGTTAGCATGTTAGCATATTCACAACACCTGAAACTTGTTAAGAAGACATAAAAAAACAGACTGATCCATCTAACTATGACTATGCTAACTCACAACCTTAAAAAGTAACACACAGTAACTTTAGAGCTTGTAGCTAAAGGGCTACATGTTAGCATATTAGCATATTTATAATACCTGTCACTTGTTAGAAACACACAAAAAACAGACTGAGACCGCTAACTGTGACTATGCTAACTCACAACCTTGTTAGTAACACTAAGTAACTCTAGAATTTGTTGCTAAAGGGCTACATGTTAGCGTGTTAGCATATTCATAATACCTGTAACTTGCTAGAAACACATAAAAAACAGACTGAGACCGCCACCTGTGGCTATGCTAGCTAGCTAATTTGTTAGTAACACATAGAAAGTACACAGTACAGCACTGTTAAATGTTAGCATGTTCGCATGTTCGTAATCCCTTTAATTTGTTAGAAACACAAAAAAAATACAAACTGGTACTGCTAACTGTGACTAGAAAAACTCGCAACCTTGATATCCATACACAGTAACTCTAGATCTTGTTGCTACATGTTAGCATGTTCATAATACCACTTTTTAGTAACGTAAAAAAAGACTGGTACTGCTAACTGTGACTATGCTAACTCACAACCTTGCTAGTGAGAACACAGTCTGGCAGCACTCCATGTGAGCCTGTTAGCGTATTCATAATAACACCCAAGGTTGTTTGCAACTTGTAAAAAAATATATATATAAACGAAGAAAGACAAAACTATATTTGGTATTTTAACAGCGCTGTATACCTCTAAAAACCCTTCGATATCAATAAGAAGCTCCAGAAATAATCCATATATACTGAACTCTGGATTATACTGTCATTTAAAATAAAATAAAAAAAATTAAGTCCCTTAAGTGTTCCTTATAGTGCGTAAAATTTAGTATTTTGACTAATTTGGATTTGATTCATTGTTGTTTAGGTTTTTGAAACAAATATTGAAAATAATTTTAACAGGACGTGTTTTCTTGAAAATGAAACAACTTTATTTAAAAAAATGTTGGAAAATGTTTAGATTTTATTCGATTCTTGCTGAGCCACGTGGAAGATAAAAGTTATAAAATATGATACGATGTTGAGTAACTCATTTTTGGCTTCAGTTAGATCTGTACAGTGAGGGACAGTCTTCCATTTCCACCCTAATTGATGTAGAATACTCAGATATTCCCTCTTTTCTTTCCCAACACTGCGTTTCCAAAGCATCTAAATTCTGAGAGCCCAGTTAGTTCACGGCAAAAGCACATTTTTTTATCAAAAGGAGAACAAAAATCCTTTTCCAGGTACATACTTTCATACTCTCGTCCAACACAGGTATTCGGCTTTTACTCCACTCACTACACTCTCATTCTACCAGGCTATGATTCTCTAATGCATGCCACTTAAATTCTGTTAAAAGTAAAATAAATCCCCCAAAAAATGAGCAATCAAAAGTCCCTGTCTCTCAAATATTGCTTTTTTTGTCTTCGGAAGGAAAAAAAAAAACTGCTGAACAGAAGCTTAAAGGTCGGATGTTAAAAGCTCTTTCTCTGCTCTAATGACAGCACTAATGCATCTGCCATTTCCATACCTCTTGCACTTGCTGATACTGTTACGTTGCTGTTTTATTCGCCTCTTTCATTACTCTTTGTCCTCATCTTTTCCACTTGTTTCCACCTATTTCGGCTCCATTTTTAACCCTTCGCCAGAGCTCAAATCTCCTCTGCTCCTCTTTAAAGTCCAATAATGTGGCGTAAAACGAAATATGTTTGGACCTTTGTGCTTGAGGTTGAAAAGTCTTTTAGTTAAAGGAGACATTAGACAGAAAACCTTTGGACAGTGGTGCCACAGTCAAGCAAGGTGTAAAACAAATAAAAAAATAAAAAATCCCAAATACATTACTATAACCCAGTCTTTTTTTAAAAAATGACTTCTAAAAATTAGAAAATTTTATTATTTTATTTTAAGTTGTTCAAGAAACCAAAATAAATAAATGAAATGAAATGTGGATTTTTTTCTTGTGGGTCATAAAATGTTAGTAACACTTGCAATTTGTTTTAAAAGTAAGTCAGAAATGAAGGAAATGTGAAAATATTAGTTACCATGATGATAAAAACAAAGAAAAAAAATCACAATTTTAAGCTAAGTATTAAGCTAGCTAGCCCAATAAAACCAATTTGTATCATATGAGATACACACATTTCTAATATCTCTATCTTAATTGTCCAAATTGTCCCTAAAAACCCATTGTATTTATCCTGGTCATTCTGTAGTTCATCATCCTTCCACTAGGAGCAGTAGAAGGACTTTTCCTACTCATTTCAAAATGGCTGCCTCCGTGAATCTCAAAAACACTTTTGGCGGGAAAAGTTTAGCTAGTTTTTAAAACTTTATGGTGAGATTAGCTTATTTATTGTTATTTATTGTTTAAAATGACTACTTTTTGTATTGAAAAAAATGATAAATATTACTTTATAATAGATAGTTACATAATTTTTTAACATTGAGTGTATCAAATTTGAAACAGCGGGTAAATAACTCACTTATGTCAAAATGTGTGCATCTTAAGCTAACAGTGTTGTGAGCAAAAAATTAGCAAAGTACCAAATGTATCAAAACTGATACTATACATATTTCACTCTAAAAATATTGCAATTTCCTTTTTTGTGTGGATTTAATCAAAGGGTTTAAAAAAAAAGCTCTTCATTTTTTTTTTTTATAATTTCTAAGCCAATTATATGATGTCTTTACAGAGTAAGGGGTCAGAAAATAGTCCATGCATAAGGCAACTGAATGTCCAATTACTTGTTCTTCCCATTTTTACTATTTTTAATGGGTTAATCATTATTTTTTAACATAGTCTTGTGTTTTATTCTGTGTGAATGACCAAATGGGTATGTTGAGAAGTACTCACATAATTTCCTTAGGGATCAATAAAGTATCTATCTATCTATCTTATCTGTTTTGCAGCATTGGTTAAGGACCCCTCCGTATCAAAAATTTACTTTTTAAGTGTCGCCAAACCATTACCGGTCCGCTACAGGACGTAGACCGCACTGGTGCCCAAACTCGGCACCCTAATCCAGCACTCGACGTGGATTGGTACCAGTACCGGACGTGGACTGGGCTAGGACTTGGGTACTAGTATCGTCTGTGTCCCGATATCGGGTCCAACAAGACGTTCGGACCCCTGATTTAATTGGAACAGCTAGCAAGTCAAAAACGACAAGTAGGGGACACCCAAATTGTCAAAAAGTGACGTAGAAGGGTCCTTAATTATGCGTCAATTTGCGACAACTTGGAAATAGTGGACCCCCTAAACACAAGAGACTTAAAAGTCTGCAAACAGGCTGTAACAGGTTTCGCGAAAATTTGGATGACTGTGTTGCTTTCTTGTCCAACAGTAATTTCTAAGCAGCAACAGTGTTGTGAACAAGAAACACGAATCTTAACAAGTCGTGCTTGAATCTATGGAACCTCCCCCCCCCCCGCTCCACATAACAAATGTATCTGGAGATCCTTACCTGTCCATCATCCCAACACAATCCTGAAGTCTTGGCCCGATGCACCTGCAGGGCATAAGAAGCAGAAAATAAAATAATAAATCAGGGACAGGTTATGAGCACGCCCGGTGTTGTCTTCTTCTCCACGTCAATCAGCTGTCTCTGGTCAGGGACATGCGGCGGAGCAAACACGGTCAACCACCTGTCAGCGGGACACAAGGAGGCGTGTGTTCGCCGGGGGGCTTTTCTTCTGGTTCCTTGGGATGTTAAAGAATTGGTTGAATGAGAAACACTCTCTGCATTGGGTGTCAGAGCATTTCCTACACAAAGAGGCGTTTGGGGGGTAAAGTATGCTCAAACAAACCAAAAAAAAACATAGTGTCCATAATTTGAAAACTTATTTTAAAAAGTAAACTGCCGAACAGGGAACACTTTTGATTGGACAGTGTCAGATTCTTTTTTTGGGTGAGTCTCTTCTGAAAAGCAAGAGTGACACATCAGGTGTGATGTGTACCACCACCTTCTGGTTCCCAATTTGTCACAAACTATAGAAGCACTTGAGGTTGCAGTTTCTCAAATCACCACTAGGGGCTGGTTTCAGAAGGGAGCCAATTCCCATTGACACTTAAGTCGGCTTTTAAACAGGTTCCTGCAAGTTCTAATATTTTTTTCCTCATGGTTTGTCTGTAGCGCCAGTTATTCAAGATATGAACTGGCCAATCAGATGCCTCAATGAATGTAGGTGGTACATACTCGCTATCTCAAATGTTCGCAACGTTTGAGTCCACTTTCAAGGTGTAGAGATTAGACTTTCAAAAAAGTACACCTATAATTGGCCAAAGTGGTTGCCATAGAAACAATGAATCGTATCGACACGGACCAATCACTGTTGACTAATGTTGTCTGGTTCCAACATGGTATTGTCCATATAGCGGGGAAAAATGGCGACTATTGACTTCATTTTGTTGGAGCTGGAAATAAGTCTTTTTCTATGGATGACATCACACTCACTCAGTCCAGTTTTCATATACAGTCAGGTTGGATCAAAGTGTAGCCCAATTTTGTCACTTCTTGTCCAAATTTATAAAATATTAAATAATTATTGATGCAAGATGGACACCAATGTGTTAACAGTTTCAATACAGATGCTTAAACCAGTTTCTTTTTATATATAATACAACATTTTGTAATTTTAAACTAGAAAAAAATATCTCTTATGGGATTTTCTCAAATTTGCAAGCAGCACATTCTGTCTTTAGTTAGAGTCTCGAAACCCATGGAATGCTTTATTTTTGAGAAAAAATGATAAACAGAATCGATTATTAAATGTTTCAGTACAGTTGCATCATGGAAGTAAAAAGTTGTCATTTAATAATGAATCCACTGGTCAAAGCTGGACCACTCTGTGCTTAAAGCCAGTGAACACTGTGCTAAAACTGTGTTTTTGTTTATACATTAAAGAACAGTTGTTATCGGTCAACCTTGTTCTGTTGCAGTTCATCAAGAGAACACGTCTTGCCAATACTAAAGAACTCTAAAACCAAGGAAAAAAAAATAAAATAAAATTCTTGGCAAATACTGGACAAAGCTTTTGCCCCCACAATAGTTTGGGTTGGTTTCACCCTAAGTGGACCAAATTATTTAAAAATCCAAAACGCCTCCTTTTCAGTTATGTATCTTTTATTTGTGCTGTGGGATGTATTATTTTTTATTTATCAATTTTTCTACACTAAAAGGCATACTTACAAGCCTCGATTATTTTCAAATGTCAGTGTGCTTTATATTCAGGTCTGTTATTTATACTTATATATAGGTATATTCATGATATACGGGTTAATTCTGGTGTTACAGATTTTTGAAGTGATTTTCAGAGGGTGCTTTCAAAATGTCATCTGACTGACTTGAGACTTGACTTAAATTTACAGCTGAGGACTTGTTTTTGTCACCAAAAACTTGAGACTTGAGCTAAATTTACAGCTGAAGACTTGTAACTTTTAAAAGAGTCCAAGTTACAGCTATAGACTTTTAACTTGACTTGCATTTATCACCAAAGACTTGAGACTTGATTTGAAGGCAAAGCTATAAACTTGTATTTATCATCAAAGACTTGAGACTTGACCTAAATTTACAGCAGAGGACTTGTAACTTGAAAAAGAGTCTAAGTTACAGCTATAGACTTTTAACTTGACTTGTATTTATCACCAATGACTTGAGACTTGACTTGAAGTCAAAGATAAAAACTTGTATTTATCACCAAAGACTTGAGACTCGACCTACATTTACAGCTGAGGACTTGTAACTTAACAAAGAGTCTTAGTTACAGCTGTAGAATTTTAACTTGACTTGTATTTATCACTAAAGACTTAAGACTTGACTTGAAGTCACTGCTGAGAACTTGTATTTATCATCAAAGACTTGAGACGTGACTTGAGGTCACAGCTGAAAACTTGTATTTATCACCAAACACTTGAGACTTGACGTGAAGTCACAGCTAAGGACTTGTATTCATCATCAAAGACTTGAGACGTGACTTGAAATCACAGCTGAGGACTTATAACTTGACCTGTATTTATCAAGAAGGACTTGAGACTTAACTTGAAGTCACAGCTGAGGACTTGCAAATCAACTTGATTTTTCTTAACTATAGGATTGAGTCTTGACTTGAAGTTACTGTGCAAGACTTGTAACTTGACTTGGATTTTCACCAGCGACTTAAGACCTCTCTATAATTTATCACTAACAACACGAACTTGACTTGAAGTCACTGTTAAAGACTTGTTAATTGACTTTTATTTTCACCATAGACTTAAGACCTTATAATTTATCAGTAACAACACAAAACTTGACTTGAAATACTGTTAAAGACTTGTAACTTGACTTGGGTTCATCACCAAATTCTTAAGACTTAACTTGAAATAACATTCAAGAATTTCTGACTTGGATTAATCACCAAAGACTTGAAACCTGAACTTAAAGGCAACGACTTCCGAATTGACCTGGCCAAGAACTTCTGAGAAAATCTGTGGTTCCACTATTGAGATTCTAGGAATCCGTTTCACTTTATCTCCACGGCACCATAGAACCCTGTATTCCCAGAAGGACTTAAGTCTGACTACCTTGATTGTTGACCCTGACTTGAGCTCCGTCACCGACTTTCTCAGTATTAAGTCTTCATATGAACCGGCGAGCAAAAACAAACACTAGTCGCATTTCTTGAACTTCCACATTGTATAACAAGGTCAGCAATCAAAGTTCATAACCACAAAGACACATGTGGATATACGTCGGCATCATTTGAATTTCATGTAACTCCATATGTAGATACATAAGCATTTTTTGGTTCTCAGCTTCCCAGTTAGATTAGCAGTTTTTCTGTCAGTCATCCAGAGCAAACGCAACATTCAAAGAAATCATCAGAAGTCTAACATCGCCTAAAAAATTCATGATGATACATTTTCGCCTAGAACTGTCAGCGTATCGCCGATGATTTGAATAATGTCTTCAAAACAAGCGGATAACATTTTTTTCATCACACATGGGCGGGAAATACTTTCCATCTATTGCTCGACAGGCACTGACTGGTGGAAGTTCTGAAGTAGTGACGACGGTAAATAAAGTGAAGCTTTAAGCAGCCAAAAGACTTATAGCTGCAAATATTTCCCCTAAGAGCAAAAAAAAAAGGGTTTATTGACTTTCCATTGATGAAGTAGCCATAGGCAAATCCTCCCAACGAAGTAGAAAATGAGTGACTGTTTGCATTGTTGATCACATATCTTAGCCTCAAAGCATCCTTTAAATCTTAATCGTTTAAAATCATTTTTCAAAAAAGCCTTTTCTTCTAATGTAGAACAATGAGTTTTACTTTTAGGTGAATTTGCAGTTCAAAGGCTTTCTTTTATTTATTTTTTGTCGCCAAACGGAAACGGCGTGCATACTTCTGTGCTTCTGTCTGGCTGTTGATAACACATCTATCACTGGGAGGCGTTGCGCGAGCAGGAGGTGATTAGGGCCCGCTCCTCATTAATTCTGGACACTTGATTGGAGAGCTTGAACTGGAAAAAAGATTTTGTGTGTTTGTGGGTCCAAGCTGTTACCACACACAATCAATGACTTTATAAAAATTAAGAAAATACAAAAAAGAGACTATGGAGCTTTAAACAACAAGGAAAAAGGCTGCTTATTTCTTAACGCTAACTTTTAGAAAAAATAGACCCACTCCAATGAAAATTGCGTTTTTAACATGTTCTTGTGCTATAATAGACGGCAAATATTAAGAAAATAAGCTAAAAATTGCATTTCTATATTTTTCTCTATTGCAATACTTCAAAGTAAAAAAACAAACAATGTTACGTAGAAACCGCTCTGTTCTAAAGCAACCGCTTGTAGACGACTAGACTTCCGTTTCCTAGTCCGAGTTGACTCGTGGCGCTAAACTGTCCAATATTGCTCGCCATTTTTTCCTCTCCAGTAATGTTAGGTTGTGGCTGTGAAAGAGCTAGTCTGTAAACAGAGAGCTCTCAATTATGGGTAACGGACAGGAAGGGGTCCGACAATACGATACGCATCATGATACACATATGATATATATCCTAAAACTGTATAAGGTATACTATGTCAGCATTTTTGTAAAATATTGAATTGAAATACACCTTTCACATGTATCATATTGTCTATATTGTATATTTTACAGTAGAGTGAAAATTTCGCCTATTTCGCCGTCAGTATTTTGACTAAAGTTACGCATAGTGGCCGCATCTTTACGACCTTGCTGCTTATAATCGCTAAAAAAGTAAAAGGATAGGACTAGAATTGTACAGAAAAACTAAACTGAATGCACGTAAAACCTCGTTTCCACTGAGTGGTCCAGTAAGGAGTAGTACGGTATGGTCCAGGTAATTTTAGCAAGGTTTTCCACTCAGTTAAGCCCCACTCCCACTAAGCGTGTCCTAGCATCAATATAGTGTGGCGTCTAGAAAACAATGGAGGTCATCCAGCAACTCATCTTTTTCTTACTTTACTTCTGGGGCGGCTGTAGCGCAGTGGTAGGGCGGTCGTGTCTTGATTGGAAGATTGCAGGTTCGATTCCCGCCTTGCTCATTTGTCGAAGTGTCCTTGGGCTCCCACCAGAGGCGCCTAAATTGCCTCTGGTTTGAGGTTAGACCATTCAAACATTGGTAGAAAGCGCTATACACGCCATTTACCATTTGCTTTACTTATGGTAAATCGTGTATAACAGGAGTTTAACGGCTAAGAAGAAAACTGCCGTAGAGGAAAACGGAAATGCTAGCTTATCGCTATACTGGCGCTTTCTGAAGTCGTCCTCACTTTCTGCCAAGGAACGAGTGGGTACAGCAACCCCGACCCAACTGTTCTATTTTCTAATTCTGTTTCTAAAAGGCCGTTTTATTCTCCTTGAATCAGCTGATCGGAGCCGCGAAATGTCGTTTCGCCGAGTGTCTCAGAAAAAAAAAACAGCAAAAAGGGTCAATAAAAGAGAGGAAAAAAAAGGAAAAAAGTTGAAAGCTTGTGTTTTTGTTTTGCGATAAATTTTCAGGCACCATGTTTTTTTCTCTGTGGTCAGATTTTCTTGAAATCTTTTGGATTTTGGCAAAAAAAAAATGCTACAATCATAATTTTACAAATGCTTTAAAAATATCTCAAAACATGATTGGAATAGACCTTTGAGTGCTATTTTAAAGTTGGTTTTCACTTTATCAATCAAATCACCACTTGGTTTTATTCTGGTAATTTTAAATACAATCACTTCCTCATTTGAGAGGTTGAAGGCATCAGAAAAAAGGGAAAACGGGCAGGTTTGCATAAGGGAAAAGGGACATCTTTAAGACAAGATGTGACAGATCCCGATGGAATCATGCTCAAGATAATGCTGCCGAATGCCTCGCATCTGTGTCACGTTTTGCTTCTCCCTTCCTAAATCGGCTTCAATAACTCTCACCGAGGAACTGCAATAACACAAAATGAGCCCCTGCCATGTCGGAGACAGATAAATTAAGTCCCTCTCCTCCTAAGATAGTCTCACTAACCCTGTTGCTAGGTTTCGGAGCCCTAACTTCGTTTGCAGAGACCACCGATGAGCTCCCTTTCAGCTCCTTACCCATCATTATCTTTTTAATCTCTGACAATGGCTCGATGTTCAGCTGCTTCCCTGATGGTGTGTCCCTACTTTTGTTTGAGGAGAAAAGTAAAAAGGCTCAGCCTTGAAGTCACACGGATCTTTGAAGAAGTTGCTTCTGAATCAAAGTTCTATAGTTTGTAGGGAGTCAGGCTTGTACTTTTGGGGTTTCTTTTAGGTTTGAGGCTACAAAACGGATTGGTGACGTGTGCTTCAACTTAAAACAGGTTCAGTTGAGGCTAGTATATAATTTAGAGACAGCAATACTCTAAAACAAACAGACGAAAAACTTAATTTGCAATTTTTGGCAGCAAAAATATAGGAATGAATGAAAACAAAAATATGGAGAGAATATAGACTCACTCCGATTTGTGGGCGCATAATTCTTGACAAATACAAAGTTATGCACAAATCCTAAATTACGCATGAACAAATCAAGAATACACACACAAATCGGAGTGAGTCTATTTTCTCTCCATACAATTGTGCCTCTATATCTATCCATACCCATATCTTGGTATATGTCTGTGCCAGGTGTTAGTAAAACCCCCTCCATGGGAACCTTTCTGCCAAATTTCAAAGAGTTGAGAATGTGAAAATGTTTGTGAAACAACATTAAAGATGTCCTTTAGATCTCTGTTTACTTATGAAAACATCGTAGGAATCAGTAAACCCTCAAATGTAAACCTTAGCCACCTGCACCCATACGGGGGTTGAACTGCTCAGGTTTTTGGTTTGTCTGGGCCCGAGAAGGGTCATAGAGAAGAGTGGCCACATCTCAAGGTGACCACAATAGGGTCTTGTTGGCCAAATCTAGTGACATTGTTAAAAATGGAGCATTCGATTGTCTTTGAGTATGGTGATGTATTTGTAAGACGTACTGTCTCATGGTACCATCACGTCACACTCTAGTCACTACTTAGATGTGGGTATTGGTCCGTACCTGGCCACGCACTAATGTCCCATGAACAGGGATACAGTAACATACAAGACAGTATCATCTCTATTGATACTGTGTGTATCTAGCGTGTATTAAAACATTGTAGAAATCAGTAAACAGACTCAAACTAAGTCTTACGCACCGATATGAGGCTCAAGTAGCCACCTCAATGAACATCGATGACACTAGAACGTTAAAATATCATACACGTGGTATCGTGAATTGTTTGTAAATTGCATGTACTCGTGACGTAAAGTCTTTGGTAACTGTGGTGTCACACGTGGTCATTTTTATAGCACCCAGATTTCGCACGCCCTTGCAAATAAAAATGCTGTTTATATCTCGATCTTTTGTCATCCCGGAATTTATTTTTTTTCTTTGCTCCCCCCAGTGGCGGAATTAAGCATTGCGGCCATTTCTTTAATTAACAGGGACAAATTTACCCATCTGGTGGGCTGGATGCAGACCGGATGTTCTTGTTATGATGGTAATTCCTTTTTTGTTCTTTGCTAACCCTAGTGGTGGAATTGTGCGTTACAGCCATTTCTTTAAATAACCATAACTCGCCACAGGAATAGAATAAAAACTTGCTTTTTTTTTTACACCAACATCCTAATGTTTTTCTTTTCATGACTGGACCAGATTTAACCATTTGGTGGGCACCAGATGCAGCTCACTGGCCGTATATTCTTGTTATGACGGCATTTCTTTTTTGCTCTTTGCTTCCCCAAGTGGTAGAATTGTGCATTACGGCCACTTCTGTAAATAACCATAACCCCCTCAACATTTTCATAAGTTTTCTCTTCATACTGGGTAGGATTTACCCATCTAGTGGGCCGGATGTTCTTGTTATGTATGCCGGTATTTTTCTTTTCCCTTTGCTCCCCCTAGAGGCGGAATTCCATATTGCGCATATTTTTTTAAAGAACCATAACTCGATACAGGAATGCGCTAGTAACTTGCTTTTTTGTCTTTATGTCTAGGTCAGATAAAACCATCTAGTGGGCCGGATGTGGCCCGTGGGCCTTATGTTTGACACCCCTGATTTAGAGTAACTAAACTGAATAAAACTTTTTTCACCCAAACATATTTTTTCTCTTCATGACTGGGCCGGATCTAACCATCTGGCGGGCCGGATGTTCTTGTCATACTGGTTTTGCTTTTTTTTCTTTGCTCCCCCTAGAGGTGGCGTTGCACATAGTGGCTATTTCTTTAAAAAACAATAACTCGCCACAGGAATGGGCTAGAAACTGTCCTTTTTTCCTAAACTTCCTTATATTTTTTCTCGTCATGACTGGGCCAAATTTAATGACCCGGATGTTTGACACCTCTGATTTAGAGGAACTATATTGAAAAAACGTTGTTATCCTAAATTTTTTTTCTATTTATGACGGGGCCGGATGTGGCCCGCGGGCCGGATGTTCTTGTTATGCTGGTTTTTATTTATTTTTTGTCTTTGCTTCCCCTAGTGGTGGAATTGCACATTGCAACCATTTCTTTAAATAACCATAACTCACCCCCATATTTTTTTCTCTCCATGACTGGGCCAGATTTGTCTGTATTCGGCCGGATGTTTGACACTCCTGATTTAGTTGAACTAAATTGAATAAAACTGACTTTTAAGTAATTTTACTGCACAGTTAAACTAAATTAACATTTAAATCTACTATTTTCTAATATTATCCTTTGTTGAATCAGCAAACCATACAAAATAACACAAAACTCTTATGCTTCTACCTGAAACGGAGGTCTGAGTTTCTTTGTGTCGCCTTTCAACTGAAACCTGTTTTTTTTATTTAATTAAAAAAAAAAAAAAAACAGTAAGTTCTGCAGCAATCTGTTCATGAAGCTATAAAAAAAAAGCTCCTAACAAAGGCAAATTTGGCCCCTTCCAAGCCTCCCATGGATACGTCTCTTGTTCGCAGACAATAGTTTCGGCATCTCCTTTATTCACAGCCAGCTGTTCCTTTCTGCTTCTTTAATTTTCTCTGCTTGAACATCCCTTGGCTTCATATCTTCCCGTTTGTCAGCACCTGTTCCCTCATTTTCCGTCGATCCTTTTTCATCCTCCCCTTGCTGCTCAGGAGTTGAACCCTTTATTCACGAGTGGAAAGAATGGACTCAAACTTCACTCCTTACCCCTGGGTGCAGTTGGCGTGGCAGGGATGGCATTCGTTGTTGGCCTTGGCGTATTTGAAGATGAAACTGTTGGCGCCCTGCAACCCGTCAGGGCACTTCTCCACGCAGTTGGGCCCGTCTTTGAAATTGAGGCATTTCACGCACTGGTCCGGGCCCTGTGAAGGGAGAAGAAAAGGGAAGAGGGATGAGACGCGTCGCGAAGAGGTGACGGACGAAGGATGAGACGGGGAAACGAACAAAGACAGATGGAGAGAAATGGTAGGATGAGGGAAATAAAATTATGGAAATTGGAATGGGAAAAGGGGAGACGAAAGGTTGGTGGAAAAAAAAAAGAAATATATGAGCAGATTGAGGAGAACTGAACAAAATCAAATTCAAATCTGGCAAATCACGTCAATTTGCTCACTTCCTATTACAGCTAATTTATCTGGCAGGGCCCACATGAATTCCATTCAGTCATTTATAATGTGGTGGGCAAATTACATAGAGCTCATTCTGCGGCAATCCTGACAAAATTGCCAAAATGTGTAAGAAATCAGGTCATTTCATGTGGCAACTGAGCTCCAACCGAAGTTACAATTCTGTAAAGTGTTTTGTTTGTGTAAGCCAGGAGGCAGCTGGGAGTTTTCGTATCACTGTTAATGATGACCGCAGCGACCTGACGGACGGCATCGGTAAACAGCCTTATTGCGCGTGTTGGCGCGCGTGACCGCACATATCGTCCACATGTCTGAAAGTGTTCAAGCGTGTCCGTTTGCATGAGTATGCGTGTGTAAAGGCGCCTTTGGATGATTGACTCTGGTGTTATTTACTACTCAGCTGTGACCAGCATCTCAACGTCAGCAGTCTGTGCGCATCACGGAGAAGTCGCTCTCTTTTCATCTCTCATTTTCCTTCTCAGGGGACCGTCAGAAAAGGTTAGTCACACAATCACAAGCCTTACTGAAATCAGTCATGCAGCCCATTAAATACAACTTCCAATGATGTATCACCGCAAATGCAAAATTGGCCTTTGCAGGACACCAACATTTGTTGCGCTAGCAGTTAAATATATATATTTTAAAGATTTTTTTTTCCAAGTTATGCTTCAAATAATAATTAGATTTTTTTAAAATGCTAATCCTTTAGGCTAAAAGAAGGCAAGTTCCACACCAGCATTTTTCATAGTCTTAAGAAAACATACCCTTTGCTAAAACAACAACAAAAAACGTGAAAACTTCCAAATATTTCTGGGAGTTCCCACTTAGTCTAGCATCAACATTGACCTTGAGGCAACTGAAGGTAGAGTCTGGGGTATGGGGTTCTATTTGTGCCAAAAATTTGGTTTTGTGTCCACGATCTATGACTTTGCTCCTTTATCTATGTCTACTGAACAAGTTTATTGAACATTTGATCATGTCAATGTACTACTAAGCAATATTTTCAGTGTGTCCTGTAGGGCTGTACGGTTAGTCGACTACTATTGGACTAAAAAAAATAGTCAACTATTAAAATAGTCAATAAGTCATTACTTTATATTTATTATATGGAGTCAGAATTTAGTAAAGTTGAAAGTTATGAGGGCATTATGCTAGCTTTTAGGACTACTGATGCATTTATTAAGGTTCTTTAGGCTAGTTTTGGAGTTTAGCTAGTTTTTTTAGGGGGGCTAATTTGGAGTTTACCTAATATTTTTTGGCAAATTTCAAAAAATGTTAGGCTATTTTGGAGTTTAGCTAATATTTTATCTACATGCCAGCTATTTTGGCTAGTTTAAGAATTTTTCCATTTTTTAGGTGGGCTAATTTGGAGTTTAGCTCATATTTTTTGGCTAATTTACGATTTTTTAGGCTATTTTGGAGTTTAGCTAATATTTAATCTACATGCTAGCTATTTTGGCTAAGTTAGGAATTTTTCTGTTTTTTTAAGGGGGGGGGGTAATTTTTAGTTCAGCTTATATTTCATCTACATGCTAGCTAGTTCTGCTAATTTAGGATTTTTTCAGTTTTTTGGGGGGGCTAATTTGGAGTTTACCTAATATTTCATCTACATGCTAGCTATTTTTGCTAATTTATGAATTTTGCCGTTTATTTTAGGGTGGTAATTTGAGTTTACCTAATATTTCATCTACATGCTAGCTATTTTGGCTAATTTATGAATTTTTCCATTTATTTTAGGGTGGCTAATTTGGAGTTTAGCTGATATTTCATCTACATGCTAGATATTTTGGCTAATTTAGGAATTTTTCCATTTATTTTAGGGTGGCTAATTTGGAGTTTAGCTGATATTTCATCTACATGTTAGCTATTTTGGCTAATTTAGGAATTTTCCCGTTTTTTTTAGGGGGGCTAATTTGGAGTTTACCTAATATTTAATCTACATGTTAGCTATTTTGGCTAATTTATGAATTTTTCCGTTTTTTAGGGGGGGCTAATTTGGAGTTTAGCTAATATTTTTTGGCTAATTTTTTTTAGGCTATTTTGGAGTTAGCTAATATTTCATCTGCATGCAGGGGTTTATACTCAATAAATCCCTGTTGTGACAGTAAAATCTGCCCAACACTAGAGGCTCTCAGCCCGCATCCGTTTCCTCAGCTGTTGGACAGGACAAGTAAAAAATAAAAATAAAAGAATTTCAGCTGCATGCTAGCTGTTTTGGCTAACTTGGGTTGTGTGAGAATTCCCCCCCAAATCACTATATAGTGCGATCACCAATTTCTAGTGCTGTCCGAATCTACTAATTCCAAAATCAAGTGTACTCGTAATTTCCCTGAAGTAAAAAAAATAATACAATAACATGTTATAAAAAGGTAGTTTATTCTTACAAATATAGCAACTGAGCAATAGTTGTTGTTTTTTTTTCTGAGTAGAAGTCTATAGGGTTCTGGATTCTTGGCACCACTTGCTATATACAATGCGACGGGGGAGGGGTTACACAGTGCAGTTCTTATATGCCTCTTTTCCACTGTACGGTACGGCCCAGTCCGGTATTTAGCAGTTAGCGCAAAGCTAACGTTGAATTTGGTTATTAAGACAAAAGAAAGTGCCAAGAAAGCAGAGATATTCCTCTTCTCCACCCACTATATTCTCTCAAACGACATTAGAAATGCTTTGCATGAACAAAAAACCCCGAAACAAGGTGGAAAAATAAAATTAGCTCCATGAAGACTTCCATTGTTGTTGTTGTTAGCTTTATCCCCCATGTGGTCCAAATGGCTGAGTGAAAACAATGACCTAAATTTCCTGGTCCATTCTGAACCATACTCTACTGTACCGTACCGCTCAGTCGAAATGACGCTATATACAGACAATGAGCATAATCTACATGGAGAAAACTGTAGCTAGTATTGCGCTAACAACTATATAGTCTTGTATTGCTTTAAATTTGACTTTTTTTTTATTTTCAGTAAAAACTTAACCCCCTACATAGCTGCTGATTTACTTCTAGTATCTTTAACCTTTCTAAACATTTTTTAATCAAAATTTCATGACTTTTTTGTTGGATTTGTGGGTACATATTGCAAATTTTGTAGTATGCTAATTTGAAAAAACACATTGAAGTAGAGTTCACCATCTTTGTGTTAAATTTAAGAAAAAAAGCCCAGTTTAAAGTGGTTACAAATTAAAATTGTGTGTTTTTTCTTAACTTAAAAGCAGCTAAAATCCACAGAGATTAATCTGTTGTAGCTAGCCTAGCTAACATAAGCTAACAGTTTAGTTAAATGATGCAAAACTACTTTTAATCACTTATTTTTCTCGATTGTAATTTAATTCTGAGATTTTAAAAGTATATCTAACAGACAAAAATCATTTGAAAAAGCAACTATCTGTAAGGGACACCAGGAAAATATTATCTTAGCTTAGCTTAGCTTAGCTTAGCTTAGATTAAGTAGCTGGAAAAAACAAATTCTGAAAAGCTTTTCCAATTTCACATCAAACGTTTTCAAAAGCTATGTAAAAATAAAAAGTTTGCACTTTCACATAGATTAAAAAATCGAATTAAACCATAATTTGTAATTTTTTCAGCTTTTATGAAGCACTTTAATGAGCATCTGTCGATGGCATTCTAAGAACATAAAGGTTTTATGTTGAATGTCTGTAGCATTTCTTCTTTTTTATGTCTAAATTCATAAAGTGAGCTTGAAAGTAATTTTATTGTCCCCTCTCTGAAAGCATGTGCCCTCTACAGAAACAGCAGCAGCACTTTATCATGCTTACCATGAACCCTAGTATTCACCTCTCTAAACACCATTTATATCTGTCCAAATCTGTACTAAACAGGCTTTAGTGAAGGTAAAAAAAAAAATGATATAGATACTGAACACACTAGAAGGGATTGGGTCTATAGTGTTGTGTAGCTTCACATCATTTCAGTTTCAAGTTTCATTTAGACACAGGTTAGTCTTACCTGTCCAAGACACGTCAAGCTGTTTCCATCCATTTTCTCACACTGACTGTCGCACTCCAGGCACACAGAACCATTGGCAAACTCTCGCACTTCCCTGATAAAAAAAAAAGGAATACAAATAGAAATGTGAGTTAAAAAATTAAAAAAAATGAGGGGTTAGACAGATGATTGATTTTCTACAGCTTATAGTTACTAATAGTCATAAGGAGCTAGGACCTGTACTTGGAAATAGAAAAAAGTTGATTTAATTCAATTTTGAGTTGACACGGTTTACTCATTTAGACATATTTGTTTAAAAATACATTAATAATCTACTATATGTTTTGAATATATTTATTTTAATCTGATACAGTTCATATACTGTAAAATTTACAAGTGAAATCATTTGTTTTTTAATAGCAAAAACTGTTACTTTGATTCTCAAAAGATCATAAACATTGTTCTGCTTCTCCTGGAGGGCGTTTCAGTTTGGCCACCAGGTGGCGATCACACTAAAGCATTACAGCTTAATTCAGTAGAAGAAAGTATGAGCAAAAAACTGTGTTTTATACCATAAATGGTTACTTTAAAAATATCTTCGTAAGAGTTTGGAAAAATAATGCCCGTAATTTAGTCAACAATGAATGTTTAGGTTGACCAAGTGTTAGCATTAGCTGGTCTATGGGGAAATTCCATTAAACGGTAGCATCAAGCTAGCTGACTTTATTTTTAAGTGCTAAATCGGTTTATATTTTTATGAATTTGTTCTCGATCTATTAAGCTTCTTTTCAGATAATTTTAGACTTTCACTGAAGGCTTTGAAGGCCCTGACGGTAGGCCACAAGTTTTGACTAAAGATGCCCTGGATCGATTTTAGTTCAGTGAATCGGATTGTTCAAAATATGTTGAGTTATTTCTTTACTTTAAAGCACAAGTGTCAAAGTCAAGGCAATTCTATCCAGCCCTCCAGATCATTTTATTTTATTGTTTTTAATGGCCTGATGTTGTCTTGAATTCATTTCTGACTTTTATAATTTTGTCAAAATACATTTTCATGGAGAGTAAAATATTGAAAGTTATTTAAGGTTTAAGTTGATTTATTCTGGAATAATATTCCTGCCTTTATATTATTCATAATTATGTTAAAAAGTTAATGTTTTATAGTTTTTTTAAAAATAGCATTCTGCTAGCTTTTTGGACTATTTCTGCATTTACAAAGATTTTTAGGTTATTTTGGAGTTTACCTAACATTTCAAGTACATGCTAGCTGTTTTGGCTACTTTAGGTTGTTTCAGTTTTTTAAGGCTATTTAAAAGTTTAGCTATTTCTTCAGCTACATGCTAGCTGTTTTGGCTAATTCAGTATTTTTTTTTTTTTTAGCTTCTTAGGCTACTTTGAAGTTTAGCTATTTCTTCAGCTACATGCTAGCTGTTTTGGCTACTTTAGGTTGTTTCAGTTTTTTAAGGCTATTTAAAAGTTTAGCTATTTCTTCAGCTACATGCTAGCTGTTTCGGCTAATTCAGTTTTTTTTTTTAGTTTCTTAGGCTACTTTGAAGTTTAGCTATTTTTTCAGCTTCAAGCTAGCTGTTTTGGCTAATTTAGGATTTCTTCACTTTTTAGGCTACTTTGAAGTTTAGCTATTTTTTCAGCAACATGTTAGTTGTTTTGGCTAATTTCGTTTTTTTCCATTTTTTAGGCTATTTCGAAGTTTAGCTATTTTTCAGCTATATGTAAGCTGTTTTGGCTAATTTCGTTTTTTTTCCCATGATTTTTAGTCTATTTTGAAGTTTAGCTATTTCTTCAGCTACATGCTAGCTGTTTTGGCTAATTTAGGTTTTATTTCAGTTTTTTAGGATATTTTTAAGTTTAACTGTTTTTTCAGCTACATGCTAGTTGTTTCGGCTAACCTAAGTTTTCTTTGCTTTATTTTCTAGGCTAATTTGGAATTTATTTTAGTTGGCTATCAGCTTCACCATTTTCAACAATCAATTTTAGCATCTTCAGCTATCAGAACTAGCATCTTTAGTGGCCAAATTCAGCTAACAGCATTCACACTAGCATTATTGCAGGAAATGCTAAATATCTAGTTCATATTTATGTTAAAAAGTTACAGTTTAGTTATAGAGTGTTCAATAAATGTTGATCCTGTTTGGCCCGTGACCTAAAGTGTTTTGGATTTTGGCCCCTTTTGCAATTGAGTTTAACGCCCCTGCTGTAATGTAATAACAACAATGTCATCAGAGTTAGGTATACACAGTGGGTTGATTTTTTTTGCATTGCCTCAGGTTATACTCTACAATCCCCATGTTTGTCTCGAGTGTGGTTGTGTGCCTTCGATCCAAACATTTCCGTCTCGTACGAGTCTGAATCAGCGGATTTATCTCTTCTTTCTGAAGTGTGACATCTCTGGAAGTTGAACGCCGTCGATAGCACCCGATCAAAAACCACTTTTCACATCAGAGCCATCGATCGACCACTGCAAAGGACGGGCGCCCTCAGAGCGGGATTTCCAAACAAACCCGCATCTCGGAGCGACGGGATAATGAGGATGACTCTCTATGTCTGTGAGGCTTGTTTGTTTTACCATCTGATGCTGCCGGGATGGAAAAAAAAGGAAAAAAAAAGTCAACAGACTCCCTTCTTTTAAGCAGGATTTATGTGATCTGGCACTGAGAGCTTCATATTTCCTGCGGGTATTTGCCTTTTTCTGCATCTTCTTGTGGGGAATGTGCAATGGAAATATCTTAAACAGATAGGGAATCTTCAGGAAGATGTCTGGAACTGCATCGCTTTAAAGAAACTACAAAAGCGGCGATAGAAACACAACTTTCTTTCGCTAATTTTTTAACGCCTCGCTCTGTGTAGTTTGTCTTAATAGAGCATATGCAAGCATTGTCTGAGTATTAAAAATGTTTACAAAAGGCTCCAAAGAGACTCCCATTACAGTTCTCCCTTGCCTTTCATTCCCTTGTTCCAAAATAAATTAGATTTATCTCCTTGAAGCTCTGTCAATGGGAATCCTTTTAAGGAAGGACTGGGCAGTAGAGAGATATATCGGTAGGAAAACCAGAGAAGAGAATAGAGGAGGACAAAGACCTCTGCATCCGTACTCTCTGGGGTCATTTCCATTCCGTCAAAGCCGTTCCTCCTGATTGGCTCCCTTCACGGCCAGGAGTGAGCGGCAAGTGCCTTCAGGCGATGGCCTGATGGGGGATTAGTCCTGCTTAAGCAGGAATTTAAGGAGGAACGTAGACCTCAAAAACTTCCGACAAGATAGAACACACCAAATCTACCAACGCAACTTTATTTTTTTTAAATTAATTACCCATTTTTATCGCCTCCAAAACCCACTTCCTCACCGACCCCAATGGACATCATCTCAGTCTTTTGCTTTTCCCCTATCCCACAAGCCTTTGCTCTCCTTCTGTTTTATTCAACAGACTTCCAAACCAAAGGGAATTAGTGCCTTTCTTCATTAAGAATGGAAACGTAGAACAAGAGCAAGCTCAGGAATCTAAAAAGTTTGAAAATCACCACCCCGAAAACATTTTTAATGAGCCGATACCCAATTCTTTGGAGACACCGACTTCCGTAGCTACACAACAATGAATTGGATGATTCTTTCACTGACTCTATGACAGCAGTAACCTTTGTTGATTTCTCGAGTGTTGCTAGACATGTGATGACGGATGCAGTAATACACAGGCGGTATAGGGGATTTTTAAGACTACCGAACAGAATTCAAAGAGTCAATCCCAATCATCCATCTATTTTCACCAATCCAGAACCAGGTCACTGGAGCGACACTCCCAGCAGATTGACACACTTCTGCGTCCCCAGCCTCCTGTCCTATGTCAAATGCTGGATCTGCCTGAGGGAAGTAGAGGAACTCCACCGAGGCATCCTCCCACACAACAGAGTTCCTCTTTTAATCTTCTAGGATGATCCCGGCTAACCTTCAAAGGAAATTCAAACGAACCAATGGAATTGCTAACACCATAGATTGAACATAGGTGACTGGGCAAACTTTCCTATCTATACTGTTGCATACGATCCAGAAATATGGGTAGTCTAAATGTCTACTAACAATCCAAGATGGGTCATAGGGTATGAAGAACCATCAACTTCGGTTGTGCCTGTAACTTCCCATACTAAAGTCCTTTGATGCCAATTATGGAAGAAGTCCATAGCCAACAACGTGTGTCAAAAAAAGAAAGCTAGACCATCCTATTGGTGTAGAAGGGAACCTTAGAATTTGAGAGCAAATATCCGTGTCCTTATCGTCTCCTATTGTATTTTTTCCAATTGCAGTGACTCACATCATTTTTTTTATGAGTCATAGCTGAATCACTTTCCGAGGTGGAAGAGTTGAGACATCATGACCTACAATACTAATTCATTATTGACAAATAGATTGCCCCAATCCCTACAGTGACTTTATATCGGTGCATCCAGATAAAAAGTTGACTTAGAAAGCGAAACGCCCAACTTATGAGTCAATTTGTGGCCCTTTAATCAACTACAGAGTTGACCAATGTGTTGCGATCAAATTCAAATTTAGAGATACGAACTCATTCTTTGCAGTTTGGTTGGGTGTTATTGTGCGTTTGCTAATGCGGCTAATGTGTAGCGGTGTCGGACTGTGTTTTTTTATGTTACTAACAGGGTTGGAGTTAGCATCGTCACTGTAACATTTGATAAAGCAGTATCAGTCTGATTTTTTGTCGTGTTCCAAATAAGGTTGGAAGTGACACGTATTAATACGCAAACGTGGCTAACGTGTAGCTTGTTACAAACAAGAGTTACTGTGAACACAGGTAATACGGTGTGACTGACTTATCTCTGACTCTTTTGTCTCGACTAATCTGTCTTAAAGTTCTGTGTACATTTTATATCAAATAAGTTTAAAAAAATTTAGCATTTATTGACAGTACAGCTAATAATCCAGAATCGCTTACATAAAGACTCATTCTGGTTGTGTTTACTGATGCCAAAGCCATTTTTAGAGGTACACGACACTTCGTCAAAATGTTTGGTTGGGCGTGTTATTGTTAATACACTAATGCAGATAACAAGTAGCAGTGTTAGACCATGATTTTTTTTATTTTTTTTTGTTACTAATAGGGATGGGAGTCAGCGTAGTTACAGTAACCCTTGTTCTAGCTGTATCAATCCGCCTTTTTACGAGTTGCAAACAAGGTTGGGAGTTACAAGTATTGTGAATATGCTAGCAGGGCTGACGTGTAGCAGTGTCTGACTTTATATATATTTTTTTTCATGTGTTGTTTGTTGTTTATGTTGCCCCTCAAGTACAGGGTTGTGTCAGGAAGGGCATCCGGCGTAAAAACTCTTCCAAATTACTGATGCGAAACAGTGTGTGCTGTATCGCTGTGGCGACCCCGAAAGGGATAAGCCTAAAGTGAACTACTACTATGTTGTTTATGTGTTTTTTTTATGTGTTTTTATGGTTGTTTTGGTTGTATCAGTCTTTTTTTGGGGGGGGGTTACAGGTATTGTGAATATGTTAACGCGGCAAACATGTAGCAATGTAAGACTGAATGTGTGTGTTTTTTCCATGATACAAGTCAGCTCAGGAGTCACAGGTATTGTGAATACTCTAACGCAGCTAACATGTAGCGGTGCCGGACTGTATGTTTTTGTTTTTATTTATTTCCATGTTATTTACAGAGTAGGGAGTTAGCTCAGGAGTTACAGGTATTGTAAATACGCTGACACGGCTAACACGTAGCAGTGTCGGACTGTTTTTTTTCCCTTGTTACGAACAGAGCTAGGTGTTAGCTTGAAAGTTAAAGGTATTGTGAATACGCTAACGTAGCTAACGTGTAGCGTGTCGGACTATGTATTTTGTTTTTATTTATTTCCGTGTTACTAACAGGGTTGGGTGTTAGCCTGAAAGTTACAGGTATTGTGAATAGGCGAATGCAGCTAACATGTAGCAGTGTCGAACTGTGTATTTTTTTTCCTAGTTGCTAACAGGATTTGCTTGAAAGTTACAGGTAATGTGCATACGCTAACGCGGCTAGTGTGTAGTGGTGTTGGATTGAGTTTTTTTTTCTGTATTACCAACATGTTAGCAATGTATGCTAGTAATACTAACGTGTAGCAGTGTCTGACTGTTTTTTGGGAGTTAGCATTATAGTTACGCTTATTTTATTGGTGTGAGTCTGTTTTTGTTTTTTTTTTTCTGTTGCAAACAAGGTTGGGAGTAGGGATGTATCGTAACTACGCTAATGTGGCTAACATGTAGCATGTTTACAAAAAAGTCCTAGAGTTAGAGTATAACTCACTGACTATCTTTGGCTCTTTTGACTTGTTTAATGCACATTTTTATTCAGTTATGACATAAATTTAATAATTGACGCCACACCTTGTAATCTGGTGTTGCCTATATTTTGGAAAATACAGTAATTAACAATATTTCAATTAAGATAAAATTATTAAATTGAGCAAATAATTAAAAAAATATATTTCAAGACGTCATAAATAAGTAAAAAAAGCAGTTTTTCCTATACCAGTTTTATTTTTTTCTCTGTGTAGTTTTTTTTTGCTCTTTTTTTTCCAAACAGGCACGTGAAAGGCAGACAAATAGAGCAATTTTCCCTACAATGGATCACAAAGACTGACTGTAGATACAGTGCAAGGCAGAAGTGTGCTTCAGTAAATCCCATCCACGCGCCGGCGCCGCTCCCTCATCTTCTTCAAAGTTTCAGCTATGAGCTGTTTTTCCACGGCATCTTCAAAGCTCCCCTCCCACAAGCCGAGCCGGAACAGAGCAGCAACAAGTCAACACGGGCGAAGGTGGCTCACTCTCAAACACTCGAGGTCTTCGCCTCCTCCCGAAGGGGGGAGAACACAAACTTGACATCTCTGCTTGCTCGCAGGAAAGTCGTATTTCTCTCCTGGCAGGTGCTGCTGGCGCAGTCTTACTTTGGACGGATGGTTTCCAGTGTTCTGACTCACAACATTTTCCTCATGCAATGGAAATTCGTTGAAAGGGAAGCTAGCAGCTACAAAGCCGTCTTTCTCCACGGGTGGGGTGGCTGGTTGCCTTTTGATGTGCATCTTGGCAACAAAAAGGCATGGTGGGACTCCATAGCTGGGTGGTAAGAGCACATAGCCCGTGGCTGCAGCTGCATTACTTTTCTTATACTTCTTTTCTACAGAAAATGCCACACTTTAATGCAGAAATGCTATCACAAAGATGCTAATTTTTTTCAGTTCCAGTTCTCACAATGCTGGCAAAAGCACCGATGGTTTCGTAAGAATCCCAATTTCTCTGACTTTTCTTCCAAGGATTCAGTCTGTGAACGGTAAAAATGGAAGTAAATCGTATGCTAGGTGCAAATCATGTGACTTTTGAATGACTCCAAACCAAGATTTTCAAAGTTGGAGTCAACATTTGAAAAAGTTGAGTCACTCAAGTCTTCCTCGAGTCAAGAAATAGAAAATAATCTAATCTAGTGGACCCTAACTACAAACCAGTTCATGTCAGGCAATATTTTCCTGAAGCTAAATGAGGATAAAGTTGATGTTCATCCTGTGTAAAATGTCTGGTTTAAACTTTATTTGTACTTTAGGAGTTATGTCGTCCGTTAAATTGGGATATTGATGGCGTATACTTGTATAGCGCTTTCTACCCTCCTTCAAGGGCCCAAAGCGCTTCACAGTCACAGACCCATTCACACATTCACACACTGGTGGTGGCTCCGCTGCCGAACACTGGCGCCAACCTCCCACCAGAGGCAATTCGGGGTTCAGTGTCTTGCCCAAGGACACTTCGACACATGGGCGGGTAAGGCGGAGTCGAACCCGCTCACTTCTGATCAGGAGTCGACCGCCCTACCACTGCACCACGGCCGCCCCGATTGATTTTCTCTTAATCCATAATAGTCAAAGTGGAAGCTGAAAAATCAGATGCAGACCTCAGCCTTTACTGACTTTTTGGTTCAACGCATACAAAAAAAAAAATTAATATATAAAGAAATAAAATCACTAAAACCGGTATTTTCAAAATGTAATCATAAACATGAATAGACCTATTAAACAAGGTTATTAGTAGCAACCTTGTAACGTTAGATAGTGAATATTGTCAGGGGCCGACATGCCATACGCTAACGTCGCTGGGACCCCCAACACCTTGGGAGTCCTGAGATAAAATTTTAAAAAATATATACAATAATTTCCAAACCCAGTATTATTATTTGATTATATCTTAAAAAAAAAAAAAAATCACTAACATAAATAAGATTGCTCCATCCTCCCCCGTCTACTTTTCAGAATGGACTATTCCGTCCATTGTTTTCAGTGACTAACAAAGATGTTGATTTTAACTAAAAACAGAGTAATTATAATAAAAAAAACAATACAAATATACTTAAAAATAGATCTATAGTTGATCAGAGAGGAACTTTAAATGTGAATTCCATCTTTAGACGTTTATCCAAATATTTTGATTCTTGATGGTGTCTGAAAGTGGACCTGTGAAGAAATTATTCGACAGATGTTTTATCCTACGCATTGTCATTCCGAAATCGTCACATATTGACGCATGGTTAAGAACTCCTTAGTGTCACTTTCTTATGTTTTAGGATCCACAACTCATTGTTTTTTAACGTGCTGGCTGTTACATTTAAATCAGGGGTCTGAGGTACCGGACGCGGACCGGGTTAGAGTTAGAGTACTGATACGGGTCATGTCCTGAGGTTCGGTAATGAACCACTGGTGACCAGTGACCGGTGGTTCTAGTAC
>NC_050513.1:12520765-12532848 GCF_002922805.2 Oryzias melastigma | reverse complement strand
ATCTTTAGACGCTTATTCAAATATTTGGATTCTTGATGGTGTCTGAAAGTGGACCTGTGAAGAAGTTATTCTACAGATGTTTTATCCTACGTATTCTCATTCCGAAATCGTCACATATTGACGCATGGTTAAGGACTCCTTCGTGTCACTTTCTTATGTTTTAGGGTCCACAACTCATTGTTTTTTAACGTGCTGGCTGTTACATTTAAATCAGGGGTCTGAGGTACCAGACGCGGACCGGGTTAGAGTTAGAGTACTGATACGGGTCATGTCCTGAGGTTCGGTAATGAACCACTGGTGACCAGTGACCGGTGGTTCTAATACCGGTTTCAGTCCGGTAAGGGCTACCGGATACACTTCCCTGGTACTGTCCAGTACCACATTGCGCCGGTACCACTTCCGGTCCGGTCAGGGCTACTGGATGCACTTTTCCTTTACTGTCTAGTACTGCGTGGTTCTGGTACCAGTTCTGGTCCAGTCCGGGATACTGGACAGGTGGTTCTGGTACCGGTTTTGGTCCGTTCAGGGCTAATGGACAGGCGGTTCTGGTACCAGTTCTGGTCTGGTCATGGCTACTGGAAACGCTCTTCTAGTACTCTTCAGTGGTATCAGAATCACTAGTGACCAGTGACTAGTGGTTCTGGTACCGGTTCCGGTCTGGTCAGATACACTTTACTGGTACTGTCCAGTACCATATGGTTCTGTTACCGGTTCTGGCCCCGTCAGGGCTACTGGACAACCTCTTCCAGTGATGTCTAGTACCGCGTGGTTCTGTTGCCGGTTCCGGTTCAGGCTACTGAACACGTGGTTCTAGTACCGGTTCCTATCCATTCAAGGCTACCGGACAGGTGGTTCTGGTACTGGTACCGGTGACCAATGACCAGTGGTTCTCGTACCACTTCCAGTCTGGTCGGTCTACTGATAGCAAAATTCCAACTTGATCAAGGATTTTTTTATGATCACTGTTAAATCAGATAGATTTAAATTTCTATATTTTTGTCAATGACTTAGATAGGACATGACGAAATACTGGTTGCTAAAGAATGTTTGAAGTTTTTCGTTGGCGTCCAAATGGAGAAGTTGTCAGCAAGAGTCGAGATAAAGTTCTCATCTTGTGGTAGAGCGGTAAACTTCTTGTTCCATGTAAAGGTGCCAGTCTACCAACTCAAGTACATTGAATCATCCTTAGGGAAGACACTGAACCCCACGTTGTTTCCCAATGGTCTAGTCCACCCCTTCTATGGCAGGTCGGCAACCACTGGTGCATAAATATGTGTGTGAATACACACCATTTACTTTTCGTTTTACTATATCTAGACATTAGAACATAGTCTCTCTAGAATCTCCATGCAATTTCTTTGGAAATGTTCTCCACTCACCCATCAAAGAGGTTGCAGGACTCCACACAGGTGCGTCCTCGTTTGAAATAGCGACAGGAGAGACACTGGTCGGGACCGGGCCCCCAGCAGCCATCTTCCGAACACATTCGATCGCACGTCATCTGCTGCTGAACTGTAAAGAGACAAATGCAAGAAGTAACTGAAGTGGTTTAGGACCAAGTGTGATGATTTGTTGTTCTTGTGGCCTTTTTCTGATGATGGAGGACATGTAGAAAGAAAATAAGGCTAAAAATTAAGTTTCTGAGGATTCCTTTTTCAAATTGCTATGAATCAAGAGCAGAAGATTAGATCCATGAACGTCTTTGTTCTCCGCGCCCGAGCTAGCATCTAGCCTCAAACTGTACGGCTGGATAGCTCCAATATTGGTCGCCGTATTTATTGCACCGGGAATGTTAATGTTAATATTGAGGTTTTGAGGGGATATAAGCTAGCAGGAGACCTTTTTAACAAGAGACCAACGTGAAGGGATAGGGGGCCAGGTTGTTCCGCAACAACAGTCCTGCCCACAATTCAGAGACGAATTTCTAACGGACTACTGCCGCTCTACAGAAACTATGTCCTGGAAAACAACGGATGGTTCTTCGTTATCGGCTAAAAAGGGTAAAATTACAACTGAAAGTCGACCACCGGACATACTGCACGCGCTCCTCTGGTACTGTCCAGTGCCACGTGGTTCTGGTACCGGTTCTGGTCTGTTCAGGGATACTGGATCCACTTTTCCGGTACTGTCTAGTACCGCATGGTACTGATAAAACCAGTTCTGGCCCGGGCTACCAGACAGATGGTTATGGTACCAGTTCCAATCCATTCAGGGTTACCGGACAGGTGGTTCTGGTATCAGTTCTGGTCTAGTCAGGGCTACTGGACACACTCTTTTGGTACTGTCCAGTGGTACCAGAACCACTGGTGACCAGTGACCGTTTTTTTCTAGTACTGGTTTCAGTCCAGTAAAGGCTACCGGATACACTTCCCTGGTACTGTCCAGTGTGACATTGCACTGGTACCACTACCTGTCCGGCCAGGTCTACTGGACGCACTTTTCCACTACTATCTAGTACCGTGTGGTTCTGGTACCGGTTCTGGTCCATTCGGGGCTAATGAACAGGTTGTTTTGGTACCAGTTCTGGTCTGGTCATGGCTACTGGAAACGCTCTTCTGGCACTCAGCAGTGGTATCAGAATCACCGGTGACCAGTGACTGGTGGTTCTGGTACTGGTTCCGGTCTGGTCAGGTAACCTTTACTGGTACTGTCCAGTACCACGTGGTTCTGTTACCGGTTTTGGTCCCGTCAGGGCTACTGGACGTGCTTTCCTGGGACTGTCTAGTACTGCGTGTTTCTGGTGCCAGTTCAGGCTACCGAACAGGTGGTTCTGGTACCGGTTCCAATCCATTCAAGGCTACCGGACAGGTGGTTCTGGTACTGGTACCGGTGACCAATGACCAGTGGTTCTTGTACCACTTCCAGTCTGGTCGGTCTACTGAAAGCGAAATTCCAACTTGATCAAGGATTTTTTTTTTTAGATCACTGTTAAATCAGATCGATTTAAATTTCTATATTTTTGTCAATGACTTGGATAGGACATGACGAAATACTGGTTGCTAAAGAATGTTTGAAGTTTTTCGTTGGCGTCCAAATGGAGAAGTTGTCAGCAAGAGTCAAGATAAAGTTCTCATCTTGTGGTAGAGCGGTAAACTTCTTGTTCCATGTAAAGGTGCCAGTCTACCAACTCAAGTACATTGAACCATCCTTAGGGAAGACACTGAACCCCACGTTGTTCCCCAATGGTCTAGTCCACCCCTTCTATGGCAGGTCGGCAACCACTGGTGCATAAGTATGTGTATGAATACACACCATTTACTTTATGTTTTACTATATCTAGACATTAGGACATAGTTTCTCTGGAATCTCCATGTAATTTCTTTGGAAATGTTCTCCACTCACCCATCAAAGAGGTTGCAGGACTCGACACAGGTGCGTCCTCGTTTGAAATAGCGACAGGAGAGACACTGGTCGGGACCGGGCCCCCAGCAGCCATCTTCCGAACACATTCGATCGCACGTCATCTGCTGCTGAACTGTAAAGAGACAAATACAAGAAGTAACTGAAGTAGTTTAAGTGATGATTTGTTGTTCTTGTGGCCTTTTTCTGATGATGGAGGACATAAAGAAAGAAAATAAGGCTAAAAATTAAGTTTCTGAGGATTCCTTTTTCAAATTGCTATGAATCAAGAGCAGAAGATTAGATCCATGAACGTCTTTGTTCTCCGCGCCCGAGCTAGCATCTAGCCTCAAACTGTACGGCTGGATAGCTCAAATATTGGTCGCTGTATTTATTGCACTGTGAATGTTAATGTTGAGGTTTTGAGGGGATGTAAGCTAGCAGGAGACCGTTTTAACAAGAGACCAACGTGAAGGGAAAGGGGGCAAGGTTGTTCCCCAACAACAGTCCTGCCCACAATTCAGAGACGAATTTCTAACGAACTACTGCCGCTCTACAGAAACTATGTCCTGGAAAACAACGGATGGTTCTTCGTTATCGGCTAAAAAGGGTAAAATTACAACTAAAAGTCGACCACTGGACGTACCGGACGCGCTCTTCCAGTACTGTCCAGTGCCACATGGTATTTGCACCGGTTCAGTCCACTCAATGCTACCAGGCGTGATCTTCCGGTACTGTCTAGTATCGCGTGGTTCTGGTACCGGTTCCGGTCCGTTCAGGAATACTGGATACGCTTTTCCGGTACTGTCTAGTATCGCATGGTTTTGCTACCAGTTCTGGCCTGGCCTACCAGACAGATGGTTCTGGTACCAGTTCCAATCCATTCAGGGCTACTGGACAGGTGGTTCTGGTATCAGTTCTGGTCTAGTCAGGGCTACTGGACACACTCTTTTGGTACTGTCCAGTGGTACCAGAACCACTGGTGACCAGTGACTAGTGGTTCTAGTACCAGTTTCGGTCCGGCAAGGGCTACTGGATACACTTCCCTGGTACTGTCCAGTACCACATTGGGTCGGTACCACCTCCGGTCCGGTCAGGGCTACTGGACACACTTTTTCTCTACTGTCTAGTACCGCGTGGTTCTGGTACCTGTTTTGGTCCAGTCCGGGCCACTGGACAGGTAGTTCTGGTATCAGTTTTGGTCCATTCAGGGCTAATGAACAGGTGGTTCTGGTACCAGTTCTGGTCTGGTCATGGCTACTGGAAACGCTCTTCTGGTACTCACCAGTGGTATCAGAATCACCGGTGACCAGTGACTGGTGGTTCTGGTACCGGTTCCGGTCTGGTCAGGTAACCTTTACTGGTACTGTCCAGTACCACGTGGTTCTGTTACCGGTTTTGGTCCCGTCAGGGCTACTGGACGTGCTTTCCTGGGACTGTCTAGTACTGCGTGTTTCTGGTGCCAGTTCAGGCTACCGAACAAGTGGTTCTGGTACCGGTTCCGATCCATTCAAGGCTACCGGACAGGTGGTTCTGGTACTGGAATTGGTACCGGTGACCAGTGACGAGTGGTTCTCATATCACTTCCAGTCTGGTCAGGGCTACTGAAAGCGCTCTTCCGGTACTGTCCAGTATCGCATGATTCTGGTGCTGGTTTTGGGTTACGGTTAGGATACTGTATCCTGGTACTGCACCGGAACCAGTTTGCACCCCTTTGGACGGGTAGCCCAGTTTCAATTGGAGCAGCCAGAACGTAGAAAAACGACAAGTTGGGGAGACCCAGAAACGTCTATTTTTGACACAGGGGGGTCCTTACCCAAACGTCAATATGTGACGACTTGGAGATGAGTAACGTGTTGCAAATACATATCTCATACATGGCTGTTGGCGGCTCTGACTGCAGGCAGCACAGCTGTGGGTCCAAACATTGGTATTCCCCACACCTCTCCTGTTAGAGAGCACCCCAAGCAGTTCCTCGAGTCCCCCCACCCCCCCACCAGTCAAACCGCAACAATCAATGCCGTTCATCAGAGCTGCAGTCCCCTCCATCCGGTGAGTGACACACCGGGGAGTGCCGCCTGGTGGGGGCTCGACCCCCTGTCACAAGCCGAGCAGTCAATGGTAGACAGGCAGTTTAGCCTAATGAAGAGGCCAGTGTAAGGTCCAATCAATCGATCTGTAACGCACACATGCTGCACTCATTAACCAGCTTGATGCTATCGGCTCCATATCTGCTCCCAGCTTTTAACAATGCATTTAGCAAAGACTAAAAATAACATCAACAGCATGCGTGCTGATAAATAATCATGCCTGCGCAGTTATTCATCTGACGATTATGAATTTCTCCATCTCGTTTCGGCAGCGCGGTGACTTTAATCCACCTCAGTGCATGAAATGTCACGCCGGAGCTGAATAAGGGCTTTCATGACCAACTAGTGAAAGACGCTTGTGATGCTGTTGCCTTGGAAACTTGGCATGTCAGTGTGTATGCTTCGCGCGGAGCTGGATTTCCAGAGATATTAGAGGAATCAAAGTTTGGAATTAATTGGAGCCCTGCAGGGGAGAAAATAAGACAACATTGGTGCCTGATGAGAGGCGTTTTGTTTCTGCGGCACGATTGTACTCGCCAAAGATTGTCTCAAATGCATTTATACATCTTAAAAGACTTTACACATAAGATAACTAAACTAATATGTATTTTATTAGTTTGTGGATCAGCAAATCTGCTAGAGTCTTCTAGATGCTTAACTGGAAAGCTGTTGGGTCCATTGATTATACAGTGGGGCAAAAATAACAACCAATTCTGCAAGTTGTTTCAATGTAAAAGACGAGAGACATTCGTAAGTTGTGCTGTAATAGTCAGAACTCAATGTAAAAATGTTAAGGAGTATATTAAAATAATGCTGCAAAAACTAGGTGTGTGGTACCTACAAATGGGCAAGACTTCTGACTTTTCATGCCTGTTACTTTGTTTTGTGCCATCTTGTGGGGTCTAGATGACCCCTATTTCATGTAAACGTGCTAGGATAGTATTTAGTTAAAGTGTGAGTTCTGGCGCCTTAAAGACCCTAAACAAAAGTTGGTCCACATGTGATATGTAGGTGCCCTTAGAACATCTGTAATATAGTGACCAAACAATCCCTTGATTGTCCAACTTCATGATTTTCTAAGAGACTGTATGCAGGAACCGTGCAAGATTGTGAACACCACTCACAAGCCAACAATAACCAGAAGTTGGTACTTTGACAACATTAAAAATCAGTACACCATGCCTGTTTCTATACTTCGACATCCTTACTTTACCTTTGTGTGTTTCGTAAGTGTTCAGTACGACCTGTTTTTGTCCTACAAGCTCACCGAGCAGTCTACAACTTTGATATTTTGTGATATTTCGTGCTTGTAGACAACCTGGATCTAGACGTAAGGCCACTTGTTAAGGCTTTATTTACTGAGAAGAGACAACTAATTGATGGAATTATTACAAAATGGAAGAAACACAATTTTACAAACAAATTCTCTCCCCCTGGGGATCAATGCCAGATCTCACTCGTTGGGGAACATATGATCTTGAGAATTGAAAGAGCTGAGACCACAGTAACAAAGGTTTCTATTAGTAACACACTATGTTGTCATAGATTCAAAACCCGCAGTGCTTCAAAGGTCCCTCTGCTTAAGTCAGCACATCTCCAGGCCTGTCTAATGTAATGCTTCTAAACTCCAGTCCTTAGAGCCTATCATCCTGAACGCTTGTTATGTTTCTCTGCTTAAACACACCTGCCTCTAATGACTGCCATTAACCAACCTCTACAGAGCTTGATGATGAGCTTAATCAGGTGTGCTTAAGCTGGCTAACATAGAAAACATGCAGATTAGTGGGCCCTTAGGACTGGGGCTCCAGTATCCTGGTCGAAGGTTTTCCAAAAGACCAGATGGATAATCCAGAGGAGGATTGGGAGAACTCTGTAGGGTCAGGTGAGACCAACATGGAACTCTTTGGTATGAAACAAGTCGTTGTGTTTCGAGATTTGCATTCCAAGAACTCCTAAGAATTGAATGATGAAATTTAGGGAACATTTTGGACAAAAACTTCCCCCTGTCAGTGGTGGAATTAGAGATGAAACATGACAGTGATTGATCTCAAACACATCGCCTGAGCAACAAAAGAGTGTCTGCATCACAAGCACTTCAAGGTCCTGGAGTGGCCTAGTCATTCTCCAGATTTACATGGAAGAATGGGCAAAAATACCAGATACAGTGTATCCAAAAGGGTAAAGACTTGATCTTTGTCATTGTCTATCAACAAGACTGGAAATTTTGTTAAAGAACTATAACAGAGCACTGAAGTTGACCTAAATTTCACAAAAATCTGTAGCAAAATTGATTTAAAATACCCAATCCATGACAAATTAGCCAAAAAAGCAATTGAGTTGCTAAAAAACTAGCTAAACTCCAAAATAGCCTAAAATTCCTCAGTAAACTAAATTAGCCACAAACGTTAGCCTGTTGCTAAACTAGAAGCTAAACTCCAAATTAGCCTGAAAAACCAAGTAGATTACAAAATAAACAAAAGCATTAGCACGTTGCTAGCTAAACTCCAAAATAGCCTAAAATTCCTCAGTAAGCTAAATTTGGCAAAAACGTTAGCCTGTTGCTGAACTAGAAGCTAAACTCCAAATTAGCCTAAAAAACAAGTAGATTACAAACTAGCCAAAAGCATTAGCACGTTGCTAGCTAAACTCAAAATTTGCATGAAAAAAACCTTAATAGATGCTAAATTAGCTAAAAACAATAGCCCGTTGCTTAAATACTAGCTAAACTCTAAAGTAGCCTAAAATTCCTAAGTAAACTAAATTAGTCAAAAGCGTTAGCCTGCTGTTAAAATAGGAGCTAAACCCCAAATTAGTCTAAAAACTCCATTAGACAACAAATTAGCCAAAGACGTTAGCATGTTGCTAAAATACTAGCTAAACTCCAATTATTTTGAAAATTAGTCCACGAATATATGTAAAGGCTCGTTGCTAATTTACTTAAAATTTTGAAATTTAAAGACTTTCTCACCTATTTTTTATGGAGCATAGTTTGCTCATTTATAACAAACTATAAAGTTCATGAATACCAAAACTGCAAGCTGTAATTTCCAGAACAAGCTAAACGTTTTCATATCGAGATTGCTGAAATCGCTGAAAGTGTGATTTAAAGTGCCAAAAAAGGAGCAGGAGAATCACAATAGTGTGAATGCTTACTAAGCATTTACACCATTACACTCCATAGTGTTTGCCTGTTTTCTAATCTTTCAGGTCAGCTGTAGAACTTCAGGTGGTATTTGTCATTTCCTTTCATTAAAAAAAAAAAATCTTTAATACCATGTGTCTGGAACATTTCTTTGAATAGCTTTCATGAATCATAAAGAACACACCATATTAAAGTTAATACAAGTCAGTAACCAAGGAAACTGGTTTGAGACAATAATCCGATTTTTTGGGGGATGTGACTGTTGCAATAGTGGGTCATGACATATGCAGAAACTCTTGCCAAGCAAAAATGCACTGGAACTAAGAGTGAAACTGTCACATCAAGTAACATTTATCATTACTCTACCAGTTGTGTGTCTCCAACTGGTCACAAGTTGACCTAAGCTATAAACATTTAACAGCTGCTTTCCGAAGCATAGTCAAATGTGAAAGAGTTTTCCAAGGTTTTTGCTTTTGTGCCATTCCAATTAAACCATATAAAAAGAAACGTGTTCAACTAACTTGTACAATTATCGTTTATATTGTCTTTACAATAGAATGAAGGGACAGCAAAGATTAATTGGAAGTGACCAGAAAAAATGAAACACTAGAACTATGGCCACTTGAGTGTTATGCCAAACACTTCCAATGTCCAAGGAATATACAACTTATGCGAGTTACAGTGAACCCTTTTTTTCTGTGAAGACATTGGTTTGTTTGGAATTTAATGTAATTCTGGTCAAACAACTATTAAATTAGTTGTCAACTATTTTAATAGCCGATTAGTCGTTGATTAATCGTGGCAGTCCTAGTTCCCATGTGTCGAGGTGTCCTTGGGCAAGACACTGAACCTCACATTATAAGTTGTGTTTGGTAGTGTGTGAATGTGTAATTGGGACTTCTAAGAAGGTAGTAAGGCGCCATATACTGTAAGTACACACTATTTACCAGTTAAAGTATTTCTCAAGCATGGGGTACTCACGGCATTCCATGGGTTCCCGGTTGTTGCGAATGAGGACTTTCTGCGACGGCGTCCTAAACAGCGACGTCCAGTTGATGGTGTTGTAAAAACACAAGCGGCTGTTGTTGAAGATGTAGACGTTCCCGGCGCTGATCTCAGTCAACGACTGGAACTGGAAGGAGGAGATCCAGCGCTGTTTCAGGATCAAAAGGGAAATACCGCTTCCACTGGAGAGAAGGGGGGAGGGTCACATTCAAGAATGAGAGTTTTTTTTAATTAATAGGTAATATCAAACCAGTAAAAAAAAAAAAAATGTGGGCACACCACAAAGAATATAAAAAAGACTATGTATGTACTCTTACCTGTAGAGAGATCTGCCTCCGATAGTCACCAGGTTGGAAAAGACACTCAAATCTGTCATGTTTTCAGGCCAAGACTGGATGTTGAGGAATCCTACATGGAAAAATGTTAAAGAAGCAACGTTCAAAAACCTTTTTCTTTTAAAGGGAACTTAACCTTTTCCTTACAACGAGCTAGAAAGGATGATAAGAATAGGGCATTAAAATGGCATCATGGACTTTCATCGCCTTTGTAGAGTTCAAACAAAAGTCCAATCTTTGTAGGAAATGTTCATGAAAAAGACCAAATAGACTAATTGAAAGAATGGATTCAATATTCCGCGGAGTTTGTCCGGTTGCACTTGGCTTAATGACAGATTATAGGATCGGTGGAAGCGATATTAACAAGGATGGAGCAGGAAATGGCTAGGATGGTACGGCCATTGCTCTTTCTTATTGCTAAGGTTTTCATTATGAAAATGCCGTTTCACTCCATTAGCTGTTTGGCTTAACTGCAAGTCGCGGTTTAATATGACAAAAGGGTTTGTGTACGAGGTATCGCTCATCCCTTAAGGCCTCTAATAGCTCATGAATAACTCTGCACACAGAGGCGCACACTGGAAGCGCATAGCATGAAGCGGTGGAGATGAACGAAAATATAATGTCTCCAAACGACGTCCTTTTAACTTAGTTTGCCAGTTTAAATTCTAAATCGAAGTTGCAGAAAAATTGCTTAAGATCTCACGTGAACTTTAAGCAAAAAGTTAGAATATTGTAAACAATAATGTTCTTAATAAAGCCAAGGTAGATAGTGCTAATGAGGTGTTTGTTCCTTCTGAGAATTAACACTATAGGAGCGTCAATTTACACTTTTTATCCAAGTTCACCTGTAGGTTAATCACATCAGAAAACATCCTTATGTCATCTATAAGTAATATCATATTTAGTGCCATACGTGTTCAATCTGGTTTGTGGAAACGCCGGAAGAAGCGCCTTTCTAATCTGACCTTTAAGCCAATTTATATTCTTTTTATAGATTTATTTTGTCATTTTTATTGCTTTTTTATCTATCTATCAATCTGTCTGTCTGTCTATCTATCTATGCATTTTATGACCATTTCAATAAAATACCAATGTATTGGTAAAATACATGATCTATGGTTGCCATCCGTGGATCAATGAAGTATCCATCCTTCCATCCATCCGTAGGTGAATAAGGTAACTATCCATCTATTCATCATCCATCTGCAGATCCGTGGATCAATAAAGTATCCATCAATCCGTCCATCCATGGATCAATAAAGTGTCCATCCATCTATCTATGGATCAGTAAAGCATATATCCATACATGGACAAATAAAGTATCCACCCATCCATGGATCAATAAACTATCCATCCATCCATCCATCCATGGATCTATCCATCCATGGATCAAAAAAGTATCCATTCATCCATGGATCAATATAGTATCCATCCATCCGTGGATCAATGAAGTATCCATCCATCCATTCATCCATCCATCCGTAGGTCAATAAGGTAACTATCCATCTATTCATCATCCATCTGTAGATCAATAAAGTATCTATCCATCCATACAGTATCCATCCATCCATGGATCAAAAAAGTATCTATCCATCCTCTGAGAATTGAAGTATCCATCCAACCACGGATCAACAAACTATCCATCCATCCATCCATCAATCCATCCATCAATCCATCCATGGATCAATAAAGTATTTATCTATCCATGGATCATTGAAAAATCCATCCATCCCCTACCAACCTCTGGTGTGTACTTTGTTGAGGAAGAAAGTGACAAAAAAACTCAATTGAAATGTTTGTCAGGACCAAAGGACACACACCACCATCATCATTTCAAAAGCTCTTGCTGAAACATTTTAAGCCTTTATGTCTTGTAAGTTTGATGATTAAGATATTTAGGATTCTTTTAATGGTTTATGCATGTTTTTATGGTCTTGGGCCTTCCTATTTAAGTCATCTTCTTTTAAAGTATGAACCCTTGCGGACCCTGAGGTCCTCCGGCACTGGCCTGTTAGTTGTTCCTAAGGTGAGGACCAAATCTTATGGGAAGGCTTGGTTCTGTCATTACGGACCTCGCCTCTGGAACAGCCTGCCGGAGAATCTCAGAGCCGCAGAGGTTTTTAAGAAGAGGCTGAAGACTCATCTATTTAATTTTATGAGAAGCACTTTTTT
>NC_050513.1:12516038-12520672 GCF_002922805.2 Oryzias melastigma | reverse complement strand
TCCGGCACTGGCCTGTTAGTTGTTCCTAAGGTGAGGACCAAATCTTATAAGAAGGCTTGGTTCTGTCATTACGGTCCTCGCCTCTGGAACAGCCTGCCGGAGAATCTCAGAGCCGCAGAGGTTTTTAAGAAGAGGCTGAAGACTCATCTATTTAATTTTATGAGAAGCACTTTTTTATAAATAAAGTTTGAAGAAGTAAACCCAACATTGTGCCAGGGACAATTAGTATATTGTGAAAAAAAAATCTTTACCGGGAACCACACCCTGTGGAGCTAATTATCTTACAACACCTGGAAAGGTTTGCTGAGCCTTTAAATGCTCTCTCAGTCTGGGTTATGTGGTCATTGGGAAGACTGCTTACTTTCGCAAACATCAAGGAGATTGTCACAAACATCCTTCACAAGTAGGGTAAACCACAAAAGGTCATTATGAAATAGTCAGTTAATGACGTAGGGTGCACCATAATATGCTGGTGTTAATCTACCGTCTATCCATGTTCTAACCAATTCTATCCCTTTTGGGATCACAGGAAAGCCGGATGCTTACCAGCTCTTGTTGGATAAAGGCCGGGTATGCCCTGGACAGATCACCAGTCCCCCACACGCTCACACCTCAGAACACCTTAGAATAATCAATGAACCTATGAAGCATGTTTTCGGACCGTGGGAGGAGGCCGGAGTGCCCACAGAAGAGCCACATAAGCACAAGGAGAACTTGCAGTCCAGAAAATGCAAGAAACTCTTGAGCCCATCCTGTTGCATTTTTTGCTAAAATACCATTCGTAGATTTTATTTTCCAGAGGGTCTTGGTACCTGCAGTTGCCTTGCAGTGACAAAGTCTTAGTTTAAATCCCAGGTGTGGATCTAGGCACTAGTTTTCTCCCATAGCCCAAAATCATGCCTCTAAATGGCCCTGCAAAAGACAAAAAAACTGTATAGGGTGCACCTCTCCTTTGCCCAATAGTGGCTGGGTTGGCTCCAGTAGCCCTATGACCCCGAAGTAGATTCAGCGGGTTTGGAAGATGGATAGACGAATAGACTTGGTCTGTCCCCACACTGTCAAGGGTACTAAAAGCTGGCTTAGAAACTATGTCAGGGGTGTATAAAGTCAGTCCTCGAGGGCCAATGTCCTACTGCCATTGAAGCTCCTTATTGGCCAAACACACCTGATCCAGTAGTAGATAAGGCTGGTTTCTGGAAAACCAGCAGGATGCCGGCCCTCGAAGACTGACTTTGGACACCCCTAGTCTATGCTGTTACTGTACTTGACTGGACAGTATAATCCACTGAGACAAAGCTTCCCAATAAACCCATGGGCTGTTGTCAACGATGAAACTGAACAATGCAGATGACCTAAAGACAGCTGCCAAAGAAACGTTAGGGTTCCATTACACCTTCTCAGTCTAATCAGTTGACTACCTCAACGATAGTTGATGAAGAGTTTCATGCAAAAGGAGGCTCAACTGAGTACTGAGAGCATAGAAATGTACATGATTGTGCTTGTTCTACTTTACTGTGGTACAAACTTTGAGGTAGTCAAGTAATACTCATCAAAGTTATAAAACATAGTATTTCAGTCCCCCTTTGGTTTTGAACTTGTGTGTTATAATTATTTGATTGTTAACAAGCAATAAACAAAATATATGCTAAAAACTGAGCATTCTTAATCAAATACCTTCCTGGTAAGATACTTGCTGCTGTTACCTGTAATCTCTTTCACTGTCCGAAAAACGTTGAGACGCTCAGGATCCATTGGTCCGATGCCATGATACATGTCCCTGCAGAAAAAAATGGAAGTGATGAAGCCAAAGTCTGACACACAATCTTTGATATACTGCAACTCCAACCATTTACTCAATTAAATCAATTTATTCCGACACAGAGAAAAGTGTCTTTTCATTTAAGCCTTGCACCGATATGCACCCCTTTACCATCCTTAAGTATTTGCATGAGTGAAATGAAGGGAAATGTAATGAGGATAATCATGTATTTAGGTTTTATTAAAATCTCAATTTAATCAATTTTTATATCTATTATTTTCTGTAGTTTCTTAAGTTCAAACTAAAACTTAGGCAAGTTAGTCAAAATAAAGTGTGGTTAAACTAAGATGGCAAAAAAACATAAGCGAATGGTAATTAAGATACACTAAGAAGCTTAGTTAGGAAAAAGTAATCAGATAAACTCTGCTTACTGAGCGCATCTTTCTCTGCTGAACTTTGGTTGAACCTTTTTCAACTTTGAGCTTCTCTTTTCATTAGTTTTCAAAGCAAAAAGCTGATTCTGTAATAAAATAATACTATCAAGTTGTAGTAAACAAATACAACTTTTGAAAAACTTCAGTTTTTTTATCTAAAGTCACACAGAAGGAAATATTGCTGCACAGTGCTGGAAAAAAGGGACTAAAGCGTTTCCTGACTCTTTATGATTTGACAGAAAAAATACTCACAAATGGAAAATATTAACATTTTAACGCAACTTCTGAAACGCTTTTTAGAAGTTCTAACCATTTAGATGTAGTTTGTATAAAATAAAGTTATAAAGTTCCTTCCTACTTATCTAAAAATTAGCCAATAGCTTATTTTTAAAATGGAAATTGTGCAAATTTGCTTACTTCAAGTCAAAACATTCAGCTTTCACATTTAGTCTCGACTTACATCTTATACTAGGCTAGCACCGGCTTCGGCAAAGCGCGTTTAGCCAACCATTTCCAATAAAAAGTCTATGAGAACGTGTGTATACACGTTTTGTGCTTCTGAGTTTAATAATGTTAGTTACGGGCTAATGTAAATGACCGGCGACTATTGATGACATGATCAAGGCTCAGTAGCCTCAGAATTTGAAAGACTATGTCGAAATCATGAACATTGTAAGCATTGTTCTGCCTCTCCTGGAGGGCGTTTTCAGTTTGGCCACTAGAGGGCGCTTGCGCATTGCACTTTAATCCAGAAGAATAAAAAAACAAAAAACTGTGCTTTAGACCACAAATTTTTACTTTTAAAGAAAAAAAATCCTAAAAGAGTTTGAAAAATGTAGTTAATAAAGATGTAAAGATGTAAATTTAGTCAGCAATGTATGTTTTGGTTGACCGAGCGTTAGCATAAGCCATCTTATGGGAAATCCCATTATATGTTAGCATCAAGCTAGCTGACATTAGCTTTATGCATTAGATGGATCCCTACATTTATGGATCAACTATATAGGATGGGACTATCTAGTGCCCTGGATTTTATAAGTAATTTGGACACCAGGCTCACTACTTTTCTTTCATTTTTCCCAAACGTCACCAATTTCACGAAGTAAAAATCAAATAAATGCAAACATTTCTCAGGGCCTATTTGTGACTCTACCGTGTTCTGATGACAAAAATGTGGATGGTTTCTAAAAAAAAAAATATATATATATATATACATGTAAACATGTTTTGTGGTCAATATTCTCCAATGTAGTGAGCATAGATGCATGCTTGTTTTTCGCAAAGACTTCTGGGAAATTTCTAGTGCACTAATGTAAATTAGTAGCTTCGGACAGCATTACAAAATGGCGGACGCACTATATAGCGCAGGGCTAAATGTAGGGGTAGGGAAAAGCCGTAGGGGAAGATTCCGGATCGGGCTCAAGTCTTTCATATAGATACCCGCTAGTATCAGGTAGCGACAGTTCAGTGTGAACACTTAAAATGTGTTCATGAACGCGCTAAATATGCCCGGTCTGTACGTAGCGTTACGCTAGGTTCACACTGGACGCAGAAGCGGAGTATGTGTGGCATCTGCTCTCTTCTGCAATTGCGCATTTTACTGCGACGATCGACAGGTGTTTTTTTGTTTGTTTGATTTGGCCATCATGGGTAAATTAATAACCAAAAAAATATGACTACATGTTTCTGCTAAGAAGAAGCAAGTAGTTAGTAGGCCGATACTTCTTTAATTGATCTGTTTTTGAGACACACAGAGAGAAGTGTGTGTGTGTTTTTTTTTCCATTTCTTCATACAAAAACATCAATGCATTTGTCAATTGCGGCATTTTAATGGGAAAAAATTATTTTATATGTGTAAATAATTAAATCAAATCAAATGTATCTTGATGTAACTTCCTGCCAGAATTGACGCGGATCGCTCGCGCACAAAATAGACCAAACACCAAAACTATACACTGCACGGCGTGAGTCTTTGGCGGAGGACCGCGGCGCTCCGCGTATAGTGTGAACTACACCATAGGTTAATAAGGGCGCCGAATGGAAGCGGCCTCAGTTTCGTGCTAGTGTGAACCAGGCGCTAGTGTTTCTTCCAAAAAACTCACCCTTTAATGCCAGTGATGAGGAAGATGAGGTTGCCGTTGATTTTCGTGCAATTCACAAATTTGTCAATGTTGCTGGCGTCCACAGTTTGAGCTGTCTGCAGGCTACCGGTCCCGATCCCATCACACACTGACAAAACAAACACACAACCATGAATTATTCCAAAAAATCATTTTCCATTTCAGATGTGAGCAAATGTAGCGCAAGCATCCAGCGTCCCTGTACAACAGAGGCTCCATGTTGAGAAAGTACCACTATCAATTTGTCACATCAACATTTCTTATTCCGTTTTATGAAAATAAAGTCTGCTTTGGTGCCGGGGGAAGGGCACAACCCTTCTC
>NC_050513.1:12512844-12515796 GCF_002922805.2 Oryzias melastigma | reverse complement strand
TGGGCTTCTGAGTTTAATAATGTTAGTTACGTGCTAATGTAAATGACCGGCGACTATTGATGACATCATCAAGGCTCAGTAGCCTCAGAATTTGAAAGACTATGTCGAAATCATGAACATTGTAAGCATTGTTCTGCCTCTCCTGGAGGGCGTTTTCAGTTTGGCCACTAGATGGCGCTTGCGCATTACACTTTAATCCAGAAGAATAAAAAAACAAAAAACTGTGCTTTAGACCACAAATTTTTACTTTTAAAGAAAAAAAATCCTAAAAGAGTTTGAAAAATGTAGTTAATAAAGATATAAAGATGTTCATTTAGTCAGCAATGGATGTTTTGGTTGACCGAGCGTTAGCATTAGCCATCTTATGGGAAAACCCATTATATGTTAGCATCAAGCTAGCTGACATTAGCTTTATGCGTTAGATCGATCTCTACATTTATGGATCAACTATATAGGATGGGACTATCTAGTGCCCTGCATTTTAAAAGTAATTTGGACACCAGGCTCACTACTTTTCTTTCATTTTTCCAAACGTCACCAATTTCACGAAGTAAAAATCAAATCAATACGAACATTTCTCAGGGCCTATTTGTGACTCTACCATGTTCTGATGACAAAAATGTGGATGGTTTCTAAAAAAATATATATATATACATTTAAACGTGTTTTTTTCGCAAAATTGTTCGACCGCAATGCATTGTGGTTAATATTCTCCAATGTAGTGAGCATAGATGCATGCTTGTTTTTCGCAAAGACTTCTGGGAAATTTCTAGTGCACTTGATTTGTAAATTAGTAGCTTCGGACAGCATTACAAAATGGCGAACGCACTATATAGCGCAGGGCTAAATGTAGGGGTAGGGAAAAGCCGTAGGGGAAGATTCCGGATCGGGCTCAAGTCTTTCATATAGATACCCGCTAGTATCAGGTAGCGACAGTTCAGTGTGAACACTTAAAATGTGTTCATGAACGCGCTAAATATGCCCGGTCTGTACGTAGCGTTACGCTAGGTTCACACTGGACGCAGAAGCGGAGTATGTGTGGCATCTGCTCTCTTCTGCAATTGCGCATTTTACTGCGATGATCGACAGGTGTTTTTTTGTTTGTTTGATTTGGCCATCATGGGTAAATTAATAACCAAAAAAATATGACTACATGTTTCTGCTAAGAAGAAGCAAGTAGTTAGTAGACCGATACTTCTTTAATTGATCTGTTTTTGAGACACACAGAGAGAAGTGTGTGTGTGTTTTTTTTTTCCATTTCTTCATACAAAAACATCATCGTATTTGTCAATTGCGGCATTTTAATGGGAAAAAAATTATTTTATATGTGTAAATAATTAAATCAAATCAAATGTATCTTGATGTAACTTCCTGCCAGAATTGACGCGGATCGCTCACGCACAAAATAGACCAAACACCAAAACTATACACTGCACAGCGTGAGTCTTTGGCGGAGGACCGCGGCGCTCCGCCTATAGTGTGAACTACACCATAGGTTAATAAGGGCGCCGAATGGAAGCGGCCTCAGTTTCGTGCTAGTGTGAACCAGGCGCTAGTGTTTCTTCCAAAAAACTCACCCTTTAATGCCAGTGATGAGGAAGATGAGGTTGCCGTTGATTTTCGTGCAATTCACAAATTTGTCAATGTTGCTGGCGTCCACAGTTTGAGCTGTCTGCAGGCTACCGGTCCCGATCCCATCACACACTGACGAAACAAACACACAACCATGAATTATTCCAAAAAATCATTTTCCATTTCAGATGTGAGCAAATGTAGCGCATACATCCAGCGTCCCTGTACAACAGAGGCTCCATGTTGAGAAAGTACCACTATCAATTTGTCACATCAACATTTCTTATTCCTTTTTATGAAAATAAAGTCTGCTTTGGTGCCGGGGGAAGGGCACAACCCTTCTCTTTGCATCGGGATTCTTTTGATAAAAGCATGAACCAATCTACATCCAATTCCTCTCCATAATGAATTCATTACATCTGCATTAATTACACTTGGAGTCGAGAGTGAGCCGAGTGTTTCTGACAGAGGCGAAGGGGATGATGAATAAGGCTGGCATTAAGCGCTGTAACCACTTTTTGATAGTGATTTATACCAGCCAATTCCATATCTGAAATGTTAATTTGTTATCATTTCCCACAGTTCCTTGGGCTATCCCTCATTAACCCCTCCCCGCCATGTGACGATGTAATCAAAAGATTAGCCAATCAATAGGCGCCACAGGCCATATGTGGAGCCCGAAGGAAGAAAAGTTCCCGACGGCGAGGAAAGGGCAGTCGCGGGAAGATCATGATGAAGAGGCTAATCTCTAGTGTTGAACTAATGCTGTTTAATTCCACGTTACACAGTTTAGGCATTTAGCAGATGCTCTCGTGGAAAAATGACAGCTAATTGCTGAGAAGGTAAGAGTGGGCTCTCGTTATGAAACAGTTTGGAGTTAATTGAAAAACTGGCTGCTGAGGGAATCAAACCTGTGATCTTCATTTCTGTACAAAATACTTGTTTCATACTCATAAAAATATGTCTCAAAAAGGAAGCAGACATGATTTCGGATACTTTAATCTCAAATGACATGTAGCACATTAATTACGAAAACGATGATGTCAATCGTCAATCAAATAAACAAATAAATAAATAAATGTTGCTAAAAATCTGTACTTAAATTTGTAATACTACAAAATTATGTCATTACTCATGATAAAGCCATCTCCTTACAAGGATTTGTGTACACATACTTTGTAGTTTTTAAGTTACTAGTATATAAACAACTCATTTTTGACAGAAAATATATTAGAAATTTTAAATGGGACAAAATGACATTTGTGCTACACATCACAAAGAGTTGTGTAACTTTTCCTGGTACTTTTTTAATATTTTACATAAACATAGTATTTCATACCTAAAAAATACCGTAATATAAAATTCAACTAAAATACTGTA
>NC_050513.1:12499351-12512835 GCF_002922805.2 Oryzias melastigma | reverse complement strand
ATATATATAGTAAAGGTTAATGACAAAAAAATACTTAAACGTAACTTTTATCATTAAATATAATTTTCACTTTACATAACAAAAGCATTGATTTATTTGAATAAAAATAAAATTTGTATCACAAAACAAATAGAGGTTTAAGTTAGCTCAAACTAGTTATAATATTGACAATTGACAGATTTATAAGTAGTTTTTTGAGTAAAATTTTTTAAAACACTGATAAATATGCTAAAATTTTCAAATTAAATGCTTAATTCAAATTAAAAAGAAATAAAAAAGTGCTGAAAGTATAAGCTGAAAAAAAATCAGAGGAGAGAAAAAATAACTATAAAAAAGGTCTAAATGCAGATTTAGATTTGAAAAAAAAACTGCAAAACCTGAATAAAACTTATTAAAAGCTTTGAACTGGTTATTCCCAGTAACTGTTATTAACTGTAATTCATCCAAGTTTTTAGCTCAAAGAAAGTAAAATGGTTATTTGAATACAAATTTCCAAAAACTGTAGTACTCCAGCAAAAGAAATAGAAAACTAGCAATATCATGCTAAAAATGCTAATTCATAAACTGCCAAAAAGTTGGAATGTAATTATGGTCATGGAGTAAACAATAATAAATACTTGAAACATTACCTTAACTAATGTATTGATAGTGGACAATGTAATTACAATATATTATTTGTTAGCATGGCTTTAAAAAAAACTGTTTTAGCTTTAGATTTAGCTAAGACTGGCATAAGGAAATGGTCCAAATGAAGAATTGGCTTCATATTACATGTTTTACAAGTCAGTTATCGTCAGAAAATACAATCAAAAGGAAAACTGTTCTTTTGTCGTTAAATAAGCTACATTTACTGTGCTAAATTCTTAATTTTCAAGGACCGACTCACCTTTTGGACAGATATCAGTACATGGGATGCACATTTTGATTCTGTTCTCCTCCACTTCCATCTTGTTGCTCGGACATGCCCTAACACAGGAGCTATGATCCACCACAAAGTTATCTGCCAAAAAAAAAAAAGTACATGTTTCATCAACCTACGTCACTATGCGGGAGAACCGTCAGCTGATGGTCCATGTAGAATAACAAGTAGCATGCATTGTTTAGACTAAAGGATCCTGGAGGCCAATATGTCACAACTGTGCAAATATCAGAACTAAAAGCTTAAGGCTATTGCCGAAAAAGAAATTCGACCACTTTAGCTTTTAGAAGTGGAATTGGAATAGTCCAACTGTGTCAATAAATCATGGCATCTGTTGACGTCTCCTGACTTTCAATGCATGTTCACTAATGCAACCTGACTTAGAAACTGTGACAAAAAAAAAGCTAAGATTGTTGTTTCTTCAGGCGCCAGAAGCCACAGCAGATGGTGTAGAATCAAGCTTATTGTTATACTCAATTTCAGTCAATTTTCCCCAGACAATCGACTCTTATAACCAGCGTACATTAGGAGACAAGAACCTTCAAAGGAAAAGAAATAAAGGTTCGTTAAGACCAGCATTGTTGGCGTAGCGTTTGCTCAGACTCACGGGGGCATTCCTTGACACAGAAGGCTCCGTAGGTGTACTTGGCTCTGGGGTTGTGCTCCAGCTGGAAAGATGTGGGGTTGTACACAAACGGTTGAGGGCACTGGGTCACGCATGCGCCGGAGTCGTTGAAATTGGTGCAGGCCTGCAGAGTGAGAGGAATTTAGGGGTGATTTAGACCCCTCGTTAGTCGGTGAATGGGTTACACATTGAGCAATAATGCATAACTGCGTGGGAGGATTCCTTTATCAGTTACTGTGGTCAAAAGAGTATTACGGTCGCATTTCATTTTTATTTGGGTGTGTGAATCATCCAGCTGTCGCTTGGTTCTCGGGATGCCAAGCGAGAGAGCTCTTGGAGCCATTGATCCATAGCCATGATGTAAATGGTGAAATGTTTTCCCATAAACCTCTTAAGTGTTTCGTCGTCGATGGCCACAGTCTGAAACGGCCGTAATTGAATTGGGTGAGGCTCTCTGTGAATTACAACTGCAATATCATTGTTGTCAGTATGCAGGCCATGCCAGTTTGAGAAAGCATGAGGTGTTTGAGTGTCACCACAGTCGGCGTTTAGAGGAGTGACAAACATTTAAGCAAGTTAGATAAGAGGATCGCATTTTGGCGAGGGAGAACAGCGTGTGGGACCAAAAAAGGCAAACATAATTGAAAGGGAAAGGAGTCAAAAGGTTGGATGGAGATGCATTGTGTGGCTGTGTGAGACGTACAAAGCAGTCCGTGTCCTTGGGACCGAAGCAGCCACCGGCGCATTCCCGATGGCAGCAGTCGCTGACGTAAGGCCCGAAGCATCGACCGTCACACTGCTCTGCACACACCGTTTTTGTCACTGCCCAGGAAGTGAAAAAAGACAGAGTTGTAAAGGTCTTGCACCAACGAAAGAGACAATGCCAACACCCCTCAACCTTAATCTGGTACCAGGGAGAGTGGGCCTATGCTAAAATAAATAAACTCCAACAACCTAAAGGTCAGACAAGTTAATTTGCTCATCTGAGGTTCAAATGTATAGATGTCAATAAAACTCTTTGATGTCAGTATTAGGCACTGGGTGCTAAACATGTATCCGCTTTGCCAATTCTAACTAATTTTTTAGTCCCTTTGTTTATTCTACGTAAACATATTCTGGTTCAAAAGGCATGCAGTCATAAATCTAATGGTTTGAGTCTGTTGACTAAATGGAAGCAACAACCAACCTAATTTTTAGGTTTTTTCTTTTTGTGGGGTCATACAAGCAAACGATGAACCAATACTTTCTGTATTGAAACTTTTATAAAATAACGAAACACATTTTCACTTTCAAATTGTCATACATTGATGTTTAGTTGAGGACCCTTCTGCATCAGTTTTTGACATTTTGAGTTTCCCCAGCACACGGTACTAATTGCAGTACTGGTCTTTGGGACGCGTCCAATACCTGTACCGTAAACAGTACCGGTACACTAACCAAGTTCCGGTATCCTAACCTTAACTGGTACCCTAACCCATTACCAGTAACTTAACCTTAGCCCAGTACCCTAATTCAGTACCAGAGCCTTAACCCGGTGCTGGCTCGCGTCTGGTACCGTTTCTGGTCCGGTACCACATCTAGTCCAGTGTCGGCTTAGGGTACCAGTACCAGGTTGGGGTACCGGTGCACTAGGCATCACTTCACTGGACCAGTTCTGGTTTATGGCCTGGAGGTTGGGGATCCATGATTTAATAGACGCAGCCAGTACAACGACTTAGGGACACCCAAACCTTAAAAAAGTGACACGGAGGGGTCCTTAACCAAATGTCAATATGTGACAACTTGTGTTGAATTAAAGCCAACCTTTACTTTAGTCACACGCACCCATATAGAGGTTGACCCCATGTGTACTGTGGGTTTTTGTGTTGTCTGGGCCAGCGGAGGCTCATGGACAGATGCGACCGCATCCTTAACCCTCGTGCTCTCATACGGGGTCCAGGTGACCCCACCCTTACATTGATGTGTGATCCCTCCCATGACAAAGGTGGACATGATTTGATGTCTGTCATGGACACCAGTAAAGATAAAACAAATACTTGAAAAAAAAAGTTCAGTGTGCTGTCTTGTGGAGTCCAGATGAACCCACGTTTAAGTAATCTAAACATGCCTAGCATAGCACAAGGGTTAAAGGGAGCTCAAGTATGCCTTGCAGTTCCATTGACGCTCGTGCGATGACCTTAAGGGCCGTCTTTATGATGCTACTGTCTCTTTACACACGACACACAAATGACGTACCCATGGAGTATTCAGGTGATACTTGAGTGCCAAGGATGCCCAGAGAAATATGGTTCGTCAATTTCGTCATTTGCACACTTATCACTCAAACAACTCTTGGATGCCTTGCTCAATGTGCAAGTTTCTGGGAGTTTAAACTTGTACGGTAGAAAATCAATTAGACGTCCAATGTACTTCACCCTTAATTACCCTGATGTGTTGTTTTAGTTTTCACTATTGTTGCTAAAATATGCATGAACATTTTTGCTCTAAAGCTTTAATAAGTGGTCTATGATCCTAAAATTTTGTGCGGGCCACCTGTGTGTCCCACATGGGCTTGCCTATTTTTTCTACCAAAGACAGCCAGTATGTACCCATAGGGAAAGTTGTTACTAAGCCATAACCAACCAACATTAGGGCCTAGTTACTGTAAGTATAATGCTACATTCACATAAGACAATTCAATGTGCGTTCAAGAACACGTTACACAGGCATTCTTGAACGTGCTTCTAGCATACAATATTCACATTGAACTGTCACTAACCAGTTGAAAGAGTCTTTATTGCAATATGTCAGAAATCTTACGAATTTTGCTCCTTTTTCTTTCTCACGTCTCTTCGAATGTTACGTTCTGCTGCTACTCCTGAACCCTATTTCATGAAGTCCTTCTGCTCACCTGGCAGGTGTGGCCAATGATAATGTGGAACTTGATTGGCACGTGCTGGATATTTCAGAGGGATGAGGTCACACCAAGGGAGATGAGCTGGCTGGGTTTTAGTTGGTGTGGTGCTGGTCTTTGGCCTCAGCAGTCTTAGACTGCTGGGTTTTGTTATTTTAGTTTGGGGTTGGACATTGGTAATCTTAGTTTGCGGGCCTTGTTTGTGTTTTTTCTTTAGGTAAATTATGGTTGATGGTTATTTTATGTTTGGCCAAGGTTCCAATTCCCTTTGTTTGGACCAGCACACTAATTGTTGTTCCCTTTTGCTTTTCAGGACACAGTTGTTTTTTTCTCACTGGTGTCCAGTTTTTGTTATGGTCCCATTTTTGGTATTCCCCCTTGACTTGAGCCAGGTCTATCCATTGGGGCTGTACCATCCAATATATAAAAGACTTAGTGTGATATATAATTTCGACCAGGCACAAACCACTAAAATTGACTTAAGGTGTTTTTGGTGTTTAGAAAAAGACAATAGCCATACGTCAAACCAAATTTGAGTTCCTGATTGGTGTAAGTTCAACTAATTTACCTTTTGACGTGTGTTTCATTGTTGAGCGTTTTCTAAGTACAGCCCAAAAATGGGCAAAACTTAAGTAGCAGTGCATGAACGTGACTTTGAAAAGCGGAGGGATGCATACTCGTGCGTTTATGAACACTTTTCATTGGAAGTGGTCACTTCAATGTGAGCTTACGATGCCAGCGTAAACATAGTATAAGGTGAGGATTCGGGTTATAAATGGTATAAAGTAATTTATACATTGAAACTATGTGCAAACTGAACTAGAACTTGAAAAAAGACTGGAACAGTACCTCTGGACGTGATGTTTAACATAAACTCTGGCAGCCAAAGACCTTAAAATACATACATTTCAAAAAGGCAACATCTCATCATGCTATCATTTCGCAAACATCTGGATCTCAACTCAACCGAAGCGCAATTTGGGAAATGCTGACCATAAACGAATGCATGGTAACCCTAATTAAGTAAAGCACCATTGTACAGAGGACTCTTCAGCAACAATAGAATGATAATGTCAGTCAGGAAATAATTACCGGAGCCTGCTGCTGCTAAATGTCGCTCAGCAAGCTCTTTAATTGTGGCATATACTTTATTTTTCATCATTTGGTTTGCATTGTGCCACTGTTGCTGAATTAAATTAAAAAGTTATGCATTGTAAATTCAATTGGTTGAAAATGTCCACAAGATTTAAATGAAATTGAATTTTTTTTTTACCTTTGCGTTTTTTTAGACGTATTTTTGGATCTCTTGAGGTTCCGTTTGGCTTTGTCCAGTGAAATGAAATAAAAAAATACTATTCTTTTTCAAATAGTGTGGCGAAAATTTAACAATCTTGAAGTGTGAACAGCCAAATCCACATCATAAAGCATTCAGAACTTCTAAAACCACTTTTTACAACAGTAGGATTTAATGATAAGGCAAAATAAAAAAAGCTACATCTACTTTGGTCTTTCAGTCTTAAAAAACAAAATGCTCTCTGTTTAAAGATGGAGAAGATCATGTAATTACTCAAAGAACAAATCTTTTTGTTCATCTTAACATTATTTGTGCCTCCTCTGCTGCTCATTTATTTTGTTTATGCCCTAACCGAGCTGGTATTAGGAGTCCTAATCATTCTATTTTTCTATTTGGTTTCTATTAGACTGTATACACAAAAGTAATTGATGGATGTTATGCTCCTTTGCAATTTCCTGTGATGAACACGAGTTTTTAAATTCAGTGAAAATAGTAGAAAAAGGCCAAAACAGATACAGACAGGATGAATTATGTGCGAAATGACGTAGTAAACATTTTTTAAACAGTCTTTGCTGATAATTCTGTTCATTTTCACTGGTTTGAAGCCAGTTGTTGTAAAACTGAGATTGGTTAATGACATTTCATTCGATTTCAATGCAGAGCTCTACTGTTTCGCTATATTAGAGACAGCTCCCTCAGCTGCGAAATGTCACTGTCCGGTTATATTAAATATTCAACAGCCTAAAAATGTGAAGGCTCTTCCTGGAAGTGAGAAAAATATATTCAGAATGATCTGGTGTTTTACATACAGAGGTTGGATATATTATCAACTGTTCATAACAGGAAAAATTCACATATGTATGAGTAATTATTATCTATTTATATATAAAAATAAATATAGATAAATACTGTATAAATATTTATATATATATATATATATATATATATATATATATATACATTTATGTGTAATTAAAAAGGATGTCCAGTATGAGCAGCTGAGCAGGTAATCTATGTATGTGTCAGAGTTATATGCAATTTTCCCTGTCTTATCTTGTCTCAGCACATGTCGGCGGGCTGCTTTAGACGTCTGGAAAGACAATCGTCAACTAAAATGTGTTTAAATAGAAAATTACCATTTCCAATTTAATTTTCTTTCCCATGGACGCGGCACTCTGATAAAAGCAGATGGAATTCAGATTAGCTGTTACACTCAATCAAAGACTGAAGAAAACTGGCGATAACTATCCCATCTTGGTCAACGGAATCCAAACGTCTATTAGATTTCATTTCCTATTCATCAGTCAGAAAGCAGATATATTGCATGTTAGGTGTATTGTGCACGCAAATGTTACTGTGACAACTGTGCCTCAGGTTACGAAGGTACAGTATATCTTCTTATAGTGGCCTGTATTGTATTGATGCTTGTTTAAATAATTTAAAGATTTCTTGTCCGATAGTAGCCATGGCCCCTTAAGCACCAGTGTCTTTTAAACTTAGGGCCATCTGAATATTTCTTTGATATCATAAATAATTCCACATTGTAACTTATATGTATATATGGGAGTTTTTAAAAAAAATGAGTTATGTACATTAATCCATTTCCATAGTTTCAGCATCTTCCCGATAAGTAATTTTTTGATAAATTTGGACTTGTAAAGATCAGTGCTAGTGTCATTGTTGCCAAGAAGGTTTAGTACTGTACCCGTTTTTACCCGCTAACGCTATTTATTTCTTTGATAAAATCGTACCCATGTTTTGATAATTTCAATGAATCAAATGTTCATCAATTATTGCTGGCTATATTTTGTTGCCGTAAATATGGTACCATGGTGGTAAAACAGGATAAAATTGAATGGTGATATGTAAAATGGGATAAAATTGAATGGAGATGGGTAAAGAGTCTATGACATCAAGTCTTTTAAATATCGGAGTAAAGCTGTGAAAGAAAAAGTCTAGAGCAAGATTCATGAGATTTGCACTACTTCAACATTTTGTAATATGTCTCTTCAAACTGTGGGTACATTAGGTAGTAATCAGTAAAAGAAATAAAAAGTAGAAGCCCCTTCTTGGTCGTCTAGCCCTTGTGCTAGCCAAAGAATGTCAACATTGGGAGTGGAGTAATCTGGACCCTATAAGACAGTACACTGAACTTTTTTTCCCAATGATTTTTGATTTTCACTGGTGTCCATGGCAAACATGAAATATTATCCACCTTGGTTCACCATTGTCATGGGTGGGCCATCTGGACCCCATGAGATATGGCTAGTGTGAATACCACAAACTAAACGCATATTCAAGAACCCAGTTTTTGTACGATCTTGAACGCTCGTCAGATGCCAAGTGGGAATAAAACTCAAGGTTTGACATTTTTGACCTGAATTCACAAGGCAGTGGTTAAAGTTCAACAATAAAAATAGGAAGATCAGTACTACCTATATTCTCAAAGTCACTATTTATCTGAGCTGTGATCTGCACAAACAGAATATTAAAATAATTACCTTACTTTGTATGTGGAGCCAATTGGAATCTGTACAAATTTCCATCAGAACCTGCCTTAATTGTATCTAGGGTTCACTTGAATGTTGGGTAACTTTTTTCTGACATATTCTACAACACATTGACCTAAATCCCAAAGTATTATTGGGATTTTGGAGGCTCAAGTAGGGTTTTGGAGCCAAGTTAACAAACATGTACGCGATTGTGATATACCTACAGGTTTGACACTGGTCCTCCTGGTGGCCCCAGCAGCGTCCATTGCAGGAACGATGGCAGCGTCTGCCTGCAAAAGTACAACAAAAGGGCCCAATACTTCACAGAAAATCCTGAGAAAAGTTTACCACAATGTGTCATGTTACACCTCCTCTGTTCAGGTGACAATAGGACCAAGAGTTTGGAGTCAGGAATATAAGTGTGAACGACAGGCCGCCGTTGCTTCCCGTCAAGTGTTTGCTTGCAAAGTGGGACCTGACAGAACGCTCACAGCCCTCATCTGCCAGCGGCCCAACACGGAGACTTAATTGACTATCGGTTAATTACAGACTAACTGGAGTGGTGCCACGGAGTGTCACCCAGCCTCTTCAACCACTCCCACCGTTGGGTCATTAATGTTAAACATTAACTACGTCTTGGCAAAAGCCCCCAATTTGGCAACCCCAACTCCCACACTCTCTTTGTAATTTTTTCGGTCCCGCCCCTTCTATTCTCTTCCGCTTTTTGTCCTCTTCTTCCAACAGCAACAGCATCTAATTATGCAAAAAGGAGCATTTTGCACCTAAAAACCTCTGTCTTTTTATTTGTTTTTTGCCTTAATTTTGGCGTAACCAGCCATCAGGGGTGTCTAAATGTCTACAGAAGTCGTGTTCAGCCTCCATCAATGACGTGCTTATGTCTGTTTGTTGGTTCAGACAACATATTGTCATGCAAAAAGCCTGAAGAAAGTTCCTTTTCTCCCCCCCGATTAACAAAAAACTATCTAAAAATATGCAGGAGAAAGTTTGAGAGGCTCATTCTTTTTTTTTTAACAGCTGGTTCCTGCAACGCAGAATGTCCGCCGGTTAGTTGCGCCTTTAAAGCTGAGGGACTGCCAGGACCCTCGACGAGGAAGGAAGAGGCCACGGACTTCAAAACCGGCTGTCAGATTCACTGAGATTTAAACAGACAACAGCTCCACAGGCCTCCCTGCAGAAGCGCCGCCACACCACTACAATGGGAAGGTTCACATGTTGATCTAACTCTATGTGATTTCGCTCCCAGATCACCAAAAGGCGAACAGAATGAATAAAAAGGCAGCACGCCTACTGATTTGTTCTACAAGAATTAACTAGTAACCGGTTCCGTTGGGTCTTCCAAGCTGTCGCACTCACATCCATTGTTGCTGTTGTTGGACGGGACCACCAGCAGCTCCGCCTGGGGGTTCTTGATCACGTCGCGCCAATGGATGGTGTCGGCGTGACACAGGAATTTGTTCTGGTCAACGTAAACACCGCCGTTGAGAATCTCTGCACACACACCCCAAAAATAAAAAAAAAGTGAAGAAGAAGAGATATGAGCTGTGGGGTTATACAGGATTTATAGCACATGTACATGATGGCAGGAAATCAATACTTCAAGGTTAAAGCTTATCGTTCTTTTGTCTCAAAGTCCCACGCTGCATCCCTGAAGTGCATCTGAGCATGAAGGTAAATGCTATTGACAAATGCACACAGTAATTCAATGCCCCGTCTGAAGACGCTGGTGGTTTCAACAGAGAGAAGTTCCCAAACAAAGACAAGTAAATACTTGAAAACTAATCAGTGACTTTTTGTAAGGAGGAACTTTTTCAAAGTCATTTCCTTACGTGTAATGGTACACAGTGACAACTTTCAATAAAAAGTGTACGTCAACAAACGCATATGAGCATTTTTGGGCGTCTGTGATAAAGAATGCAACACGTACAAAGAGTGATGCAATTGAACCTGTCCTGAAAGTTAAACCAGTTAAGCTTTGACCAATTAGGGACTCTCATTAGTTAGTGACGTATGGCTATTGGTCTTTTTAAAACCCAGAAATGACAACTTTTAAAAAAAAAAAAGTGATCATGAAGGAGAAATTAATAATTTTGGTTTGTTCCCAGCTATGTGACACCAAGTCTTTTGTATATTGTAATAGAATGAAAGAAAAAGACTGGAGCACAAATTGTGAATTTTGGACCGCTTAGACATTTCGCACCAAGACTTTCCTGATGTGATACTATAGCACCTGTAGTCTGTGAGTCCAGTGTAAAACATTGTATGCTAAAATTGTGTTCAAAGCCCATTTAGCTCGTTCTTGAATGCGTATAACAGGCTTTATGTATACGTAACCTTTAGAATTCCGAAGCACTAGGGTTGAATTTTTGCATGGACCTAACTTTGTCTAAGCTTCTTTATCTACCTTTAAAAGGTAACCGAACCTTATAAGTCATTTTTTTTTGGCTTTTGACCTCTATAAATGGGGCTTTAACCTTGTGCTATCTCTTGCGGTCCAGATCACCCTGCCCTTACATTGATGTGTGATCCCTCCCATGACAAAGGTGGACAGGATTTCATGTCTGCCACGTACACCAGTGAAGATAAAAAAAATCCTTTAAAAAAAAGTTAAGCACCCAGTCTTCTGGGGTCTATATGACCCCACTTTTAAGCACAAGGGTTGTCTGTTCGTCATTGCCATTTTTTTGACAAATTAAAATAAACTTGATTAATTCTTGAAAATCTACTTAATAACCGTCTGTGTGCTGCCCCCTACAGGTTGAAGCAAGGTATTACATTTGAATTTCTTGATTGATCACATTTAAGTCCCTCATCATTTCTGAAGTCCCACATCATGATCTGCAGCTCCAGTAATGATAACAGTCCTGTTCTCCAGTCCCACACCTCTGAGTGGATTTTCACATTTCGGCTGTGGGTGGAGTCAGCCTCCAACTTCCCTGTTTGGTGACTCTTTAAAGTCCATCTTTTGTGAATTTTTTTTATTTTTTAAAGTGCAAGTCAAACAAACCTATTTTAAACACTTTAAAGGCCGCATTGTTCAATTCCAAAGGTACATGTGTTGACTTTTGTTTCCGCTGCCGCTTTCAATAAAAAGTCGACGCAAACGCGCGTAGACCAGAATTTTGTGATACTGCGTCACCAGGCAAGTTTTTAAGTCCACTTGTGAGATCTTCATACAAATTGGGCTTTCATTGATCGTCCTCTAAAAGTTTGACTAAATGCCACAGGTTGGGATTTAAATGTTATAAAAAATGTAATAAAACAATGAAAAAACCCAATTTTCAAAAAATATCAAAGACTTGTCAGAGTTGTTGCTGCCATGCTTGGAATTCAGTTACTACAAGGAAAATACTTTTTTTTAAAAGGAAATGTAAAGCAAAAAAGGTGTTAACATGTATTTTACATAAATAACTATTAAGAAAAAATACTATTTTGTTTGATTGTTTAAGGGTTTTAATGCTCCAGTCCCAGACCATTACACTGCCACCGCCATGTAAAACTAGTTTCTCATTCATAGTACATTTTTTTAACACTGTAAAATCTTTCAAGCAAAGATGAATAAAGTGCCCTTTGTTTTCTGGAGTGGGGGGGGGGTCCGGTTAATTTTATGGTCTTTAATAATTGAAAACTGTTTAACATAGACGTGTTTCTTGACTCGCTATCAAACCTACAGCGCCAAACCGAAAACGTGTTCCTTGCTCCGGTGTTTGCCTAATTGCAAAATATGTTTCTTTTCAAGGACCAGAGCCCTGAACAGATGCCGGAGCGGGGAGTATGATAATTTATTCTAATCCCTCTCCATGTCGCTAATCCAGGTTTAGGATATAGACACTGACTGCGACGACGCAGTAATCCACCTCCCTCCCGAGTCGTAACCCCAGGCAGAATAGCCAACATCACTGTCTCCTTTCATTTGTCTGGGACACCAGCGAAGGGATTTAGATACAATCACCTTGCATCCATGTATCCTTGAATATGAAACAGGCCCTGATTCCTGGAAAGCAGCAGCGATAATAAATGAAATTTAATTTAAAAAGAAGTTGCAATGCGGTTCAGATTAGGAATGGATAAGCTGAAAAGTAAAGAAGGGCATTGTCTCTCCAGGCAGATTATTAACGGCGCGTGAGTTATGCGGACGACTCAACTGCTGGGGAGCCGCGCGCAGGAAGCTAATCATTACAGCCCGACACCCTGATTAAGGAAGTGGGCCTTGGTGGAGACAGGGACATTTATTCACACCCCTCTTAGAGGTGACATGGCGCTCCGTCTGCCTGCTGAATGGCCTACAGCCGCGGCTTCATGTAATCATGTTCCCGTCACAATGGACGATTTATCAGAGGTTTTACATTCTGGGACGGTAAAAAAATAAAAAAAAGGCAACAAGATTTGGTTTATTTAAATAAAAATAAGCAGTCATCCAAGAGATATTGCAGGTTTAACACACCAAAAGATTATAGTGTACCCAGGTCACCTTGACAAGAGAGAAGGGTTTCCATCTGGAGGAAAAGGTATAATATTTACACCTGGTTTCACAAAACTGCCAATTTGTACAACTCAAAGGTGCATTTGTTTATAACCATACTCATTTCTGTAACCACTATCCCAATAGAATAATCCAAACTTTCTACTGTATATAACTTGGTCCATATTTTTTGCCCTGTAGTTCATCATCATTCCACTAGGGGCAGTAAAAGGACTTTTCTTTCTCATTTCAAAATGGCTGCCCCCATGAAATCTCAAAAACACTTTTGGCGGGAAAAAGTTTGGCTAATTTTTTTAAGACTTTTTGGTGGGAATGACTCATCTATTGTTAATCATTTTCTTAAATGGTTACTTGCCGTGTTGAAATAAGGCGAAATTTGTTGATAATTGTCTCTTTGACCAGTTATTGAAAATGTGTAGATCTAATTTTAGACTGTGGGTAAATATGGGGATTATTTTTTCTGGATTATTCATGTACTACGTTCTTACCGGGGATGTGACCATGGACAGTATATAGAGAGAACTGGACAGATTATCCCCTCTCCCCTCATGTTCCAAAAAGGAAGTACCTGCTAGTCCCAGGAAGCCAAAATTCCATAGACTTCTATTGAGAAATTAACAGCTTTTACTCAGCTATTCGTCTCTCATATTCTCTCCAAACCTAATTTTTTTTGGTAATATATATTTTTATCGCAAGTTATTCAAGTTATAAACTGGCCAATCAGATGCTTTAATAAGAGTATATGGTGCCACCTGGCCCC
>NC_050513.1:12474951-12498258 GCF_002922805.2 Oryzias melastigma | reverse complement strand
TCAATATATCATATAACACAAAAAAGTTACAACATTTTTTTTTTTAAAAAAAGGCAAATTTTCTGTTAATTTGTATAGTTTGATTTATTGCTCGAATGGGAAGGGGCAAATTTATATAATCCCATTCCTACTGAATTAATTCATTTAATTTTTTTGTATTGTTTCTTTAATCTCACCTTATTGTGAGATAAAAACTTACCATATTACCCAAACTATTACAGGTGATACGATCAATATATCATATAAAACAAAAAAGTTACAACATTTTTTATTTTAAAAAAAGGCGAGCTTTGTGTCAACTTTCTAGATGCAGTGGGCTTTACAGGGTTAAGGACAAGCTTTACATGGCTGCTGATGGATGCAGGCTCTTTTGCGCTACATTAGGAATGAGCCGCCTGTAACTGGGGTCTTTATTCAGACGCCCCAAGGCCATTTTTGTGTGGAAATGCAGCCTCAGCAAGCTGAGAATTTATAGCCGTTTGGTTTTTCCAACAGCGTGAAACCCGATTCTGGTTTGACAATATGGATTGGAGGAGGAATATCTGCTGCGCGAGACAATTTTATGGAAGAAAAAGTGAGGTTCAAACCCCAGAGTGGACCAAAAAATAAAAAAATAAATAAAAAATACCAGGGCTTTTCAGGATCTATGAATGTATCTGTGACAAACTGTTTGTAGCAACCCGTTAGAATTGGGGGTAAATAGACCAAAAAGTCTCAAAAGGACCAAATAAACTCTCCTGTGCTCTCCAGCTCTTTAGTTTATGACAGCTTTAATCAATATGGATTTTTTTTATAGAGAGATTTTTTACTTCAAACCACTCGTCAATGTTCTTTAAATGTCAGTATCACCTCTGCAGAGGTTTAATATCAGCACTTATTCTTCCGTAATGATGACAACCCACCATCCACTGACCGTTCCTTACCGGGTCGTATTCCCACGCCAGATCCTCTCCAATCCGTCAAAATAAAACTCCAGAAACAAGGCGTGAAAACATGTGACTCTGCAAGAAATGCTGGGAGATTGTTTCAAACTGGATTCTAGCTTTGAGCAAGACTTTCACCTGAAAACTATGAAATGCAAGTTTGGCAGAAAGCAGTTAAAATTCATCAACTTGCCCTTTGACCTCAACCTGGAAGTGGAACCAGATCACACCCTTTTTTTTTTCTGTTTCATAGACATATCCAGCATTTTCTTAATTTCAAACTTTCCTTCTGTCCTTTATTCGGTTTTGATATTGAATGAATGTACAGGTTGAAATTTTGAAACTTTCATGGAAAGAACATTTAGTTACAATCAGTCTGAAAAGTAGTAGGAATAAAGTTAAATGAGTAATTAATTGAATGCTTGATTGGTTGACTGTTTGATTGAACCCCGCTATGTCTCAAAACCAATACTTAAAACAAAAGGTCTATAACCATCTTCACTTTTTTCTGATCATAAAAGCTGGTTCCCTAAATATTTTTTTCACCTTTATAATCCAACGAATGAGATTTTATATACATATATATATATACACACATACACGTTTACTTTTTTCAAAATGTATGGAAGTCCCAGCATGACAAAGTCACTATCTTATTTTTTTAACATGTTCTTTTATTTATTACTTTTTATTAATTACTTTCTTTCTTAAATGCATTTTTCTTTTTTTTAGCCTTATTTAGAAAACATACGGAAGGCCCTGGATGCAAAAAAATGCAATTTTTAATTTTATTAACTTGTTTATCTATTTGTTTTGCAAATTTGCCAAAAAATAATATATATATATATATATATATAAATATAAAAACAAAAATCAAAATGTTTAAATGACCAGAATAGAGTGATTCCTCTCCCCTGGTATTCCAAATAGATGTACTGCTGGCTTTAAGAAATCAAAATTCCATAGACTTGTATAAAAAAAAAATTAAACAGCTATCTAGTCGTTTTATTTGTTAAAATAACCATTCTGGCTCTCGTACCTGGATTGAAAATGTTCTTGCTGATATAAAAATGTTTTTTATATTTTTTTTCTAGCAGGTTAAATTATTTTATAAACTTCACATGATCTTCTTCTTTTCTTATATTTTTAAATGTATGGAAGTCCCAGCATGACAAATCTACATATATTTTTTATTTTTTTTATTTTGAAAATTTGCAACATATACAGTATATATCATTGCTCTGTTACTTTCTTAACTTGTCCTTTTTTAATCTCATCTGCAAAACATATGGAAGCCCCGGTGTACAAAAAGCACCATTGTAATTGTTTTTCCCCATTTAGTTGAAAAAGCGCACAAAAAAAATAAATAAATTCCTGAATCTAAATAAAAAACAAAGTTTATTTAAAATCAAAAACAAAAAACACAAAGCCAAAATTACTTTGAAATTTAACTGCAAATAGTTTTCAAAAAGAGTTCCTAAAGCCGTAAAAGCAAAATGTTTTTAATTTCACATTTTTTTTCTTCATAAATTAAATATTTTTTTTAGGATTAACATACCAAACAAACAAAAAAAAGAACAAAACATCTAAATGTAAACTGTTTTTTAAGGCTTTCCATGAGTTTTATTACTATTTTATAATTTTTCAGTTTCTCAAAACTGCTGATGAAATCGTAGGCCAAACATTGAAATCAGCTTTGCGTCTTGTGAACCTTACAATTCAAACAATAGCAAAACTAATAATTGTGTAAACACATAAACTCTTAAACAAGGCTCTCCCTTCAAAGGTCAGAGGGAAATAAAAGAAAACTAAAAAAATCAAATTTGCTTTGTTCTGAATTGCCATAAAATACGAACATTCTTGAGTCTTTTGGAATCTAAATATACATCAGGAAAATGGGTTTTCACATCTTTTTTATTTGCTTTTAGTTGTCAGTAGAAACATTTTTCTAGTCCAGTTCCTCATTATTTCTTGACTTGAAGCAGCACAGAAGTTGTTTGATCAGAAAATACGTTTCATGGACTTTGCAGCTTCTAGAGCAGACAGCACAAATACGCCACCCTCCCTTTTGATAATCCGTTTGACCCCGGCCCTTGGTGCCACCGCCAGCTTTACTGGGTGACACAGTTCCCCGTGACGCCGTTTTATGTGGCTGTGCGGTTGCTGGGGGCTTGGCTGCCATATGGTCGGGTCATGTTTTGCTCCAAAAAGCCTCTGGTGTAGCATTTTGCTACATGTCTCTTGGCAGCAAAAGAAAAAGGTCTTAGTGTTCAAGAACAAAAAAAAGTAGCATTGCCTTAAGTCTTTTCAAATATTGAAGTGAAGTCAAGAAAAATTGGAACCATCGAAAAAATATTAAACATTTCATTCATTTTTTACATGTCTAATCCCATTTTTGAAACACATGGGCCCTTACTAAGGCAGCTCTTTTATTTTCTTGCTTTTTATGTGTTCTTTTAATTCTGATTATGCCATTTTTAGCCAAAATAATAATAAAAAAAAGTTATTTTCTGGTATTTAGTCTCTGCAATCCGAAGTACTTTATAAATTCGCCTCTGAGTTGTGGGAGGTACCGTCGGCATGAAGAAACCTCCCTTTTTCTGAGAGCTCTCTGTTTACATTCTCTTACTAGCTTACAAGGGAGTGGGCGGCCATTTTTAGCGAAAAACAAAAAGACTTGCGTTGTTTTTCTCAGACATAGCTTCTGCAGAGTGGAAGGAGTTCATGAAAAATTAGTGTATGTTGTATGTGGGAGGTACCCTTGGCATAGTGCAACCGCCCCCTCTACCCTTTGCTGAGAGCTCTCTGTTTACATTCCTTCGTGCTATCTTACAGTGTTAGCAGACAGTCATTTTTAGTCAAACTTTTGAGAACCTGTGTCGATTTTTCAGACATAGTTTCAGCGGAGCGGCAGTAGTTCATAAGAAATTTGCCTCTGAGTCAGATTATTGCTGTGGAGCAACCCCACCCCCTCTTCCCCATCCGTTGCTGAGAGCTCTCCATTTACACATTCTCCTGCTAGCTCACAGTTTAAGTGGACACCAGTTTCTCAACCGAAGTCAAAAAACATGAATTGTTTTCTAGAACATAGAAGATAGAAGTTCATCAGAAATTTTCCTGTGGGACCGTTGGCATAGAGTAGCGAATTAAAATCCCTTCTAAAAATTGTTGTAATGTATACAGGAAATAACAGGGAAATCACAACACTTAGCAACCATGATCATTAAAAAAATAAAATGGCAGTTAAATTAACTTTTAACTTCCTTAAAGTTATAAATGTATAACATTTTTGTTATTACGGTAAAATCCTGGCATCCTAAAGCTACCAGGTTTTTTTGTTTTTTACTGTAAAAATGAATGTCCATCTTTGTTAATTTTATAGGTTTTTTGTAATTTTTATTGGGACACATTTTATGCTATTACTGCACAACCGTAATATATAACAATAGAAATTATTTTAACCTAATATGATAAAAAAAAGTGCCACTGATTTTTTTTACATTCAAATTCTAACAACCTCAGCTGCTAGTTTTCTACCATAAAAATTCTTTGATGATTTTTCAGTGTTATATTGTATTTTTCGGAGGTAAATGTATTGCTATTAACAGTAAAAATTAGAAATATTACTTAAAATAACTGTAAGGTAAAGAATTAGTAATGTTTTTACCATTAACCAAATGTTTATAGTACAGTGAAATTCTGGCATTGTTTACCATAAAATTTACCATACTCTTGAATTACGGACACATTGGGAATGTGACACACTTTCAAGGATAAGCAGAATGTTCACATTGGACAAGCAGGGAGGGGCTTCTTCTTCGTTTTCTACAGTGTACTAGCCCAATAGCCTAGGCTTTTTCTTTCACACTTTATTCTGATATACGAAAGATTTGGTGTCAAATAAATCCGTCCGGACACTATTAATTTCTTCTCCATGATCAATTTTCAAACAGTTTGTATTTTCATAAATCCAAGAGGAAGTCGGCCATCCGTCACCCTCAAATCCGAGTCCCCTGATTGGTCAAAGTTCACCTAACAATGCATGTTCAAAAGCAACACGGTTAATTCTTCTGTTGCTACACGTGAATTGAAAGTTTTGAATACGCATATTGGTAGACTTTTCTTTGGAAGTGGTCACTGGAACATGCATTGCTGGGCGGTGTGAAGGTAGCATAAACATATCTGTCTTTCCAGCAGCTAAATTCCTCATTACAATACTCCCACCACTGTGTTTTAGAGCTAAAACGCGGTTTTACAGGTAAATGACTTAAGAGAATGTCCAATAACTTCATATTTTTGACAAATCTGGTTTTTGAAAAGAAAGAACAGGTATGGTACTGAAAATCTTAAGATTTCAACAACAGTGTGAACTTTTTACCTCTTCTTTTACCATAAACACCAAACAGACAAATGAGTGTAAAAAAGGAAAATTCAACTTTATCTTGATGCCAATTAGGTTCATTTTCCTGTCGATCAGCAGAGCAGATCTCCCGTTTCTGAAGCAGTTTTTCGACAGTGATGGTGCGGAGACCAATCAATGGCCGTAGCTTTAAAGTGAGCCTGTTGATGAGCTCTCATCAGTGCTGCTAGCCACTTGTCTTGCATCTCTTCCTCTCCCCTAATTACGCTGATGAATAAGGCTGTAACAGCGATCTGTCCTCGGCTGATGAGTCCGCGCGTTCGCCGTTATCGTTTCGTCTCGAGGGCGGCCGCTTCATCTCACAGCTCCAGCTGAAGAGTGTTCCGGCTATCCAGTCTGCTCTTTTTGAAGCCTCTCAGTGCTTGTCGTGTAGGACCCGGTGGCCATGCCTCTGACCCACCCATCACCCCCACTTGAAGATTGCTTTCTAGATCGTGTGATGGGCCAGTGACTGCAAAACGAACATACGTCTCCCTGTTTTTAGTAAGACATCCTCCTTTCATCTTTAGTCCTTATATACTTGGTCATGGCTGTTTTTATGGGTGGATACAGGTGAAAATTTGGCACATTGTAAAAGCATTTGGGGAGCCCAAAGGCTGAAAATAGTCATGCATATTTTTCTATGGGCGTGCTGCGGGCAACAGGTCCTAACCAACATTAACACAACATGCAAGGGTAAGTGAGGGTGACATAGATCAGGGGTCCCCAAACTTGTTCTTGTGAGGGTCACATAACTGTTTTCTCCTCTGATAGGGGGCTGGTCAGTTTGTAGGCTAACATAAAACATCTAGCAATCACAGCCTCAACATTTATCGTTTCTAGAAAGCCATACATCGACAAGTTTGAAATAATATATTTCTGTAATCTTCATAGAAAAAATAAAACTAAAACATTTTAAATCATGATATATAGCACTGATGCTAGTGTGAATACTGTAAGCTTAACGTGGCTGCTGAACATGCTAGTGCTGATAGCTAGCTAAAATATTAGCAAAATGCCAAATTGGCCTAAAAACTCAAAAGAAGCCTAAATTAGCAAAACAGCTAGCATATAGCTGAAATATAAGCTAAATGCCAAATTAGCCTAAAAAATGGTCAAATGTGAAAACCAATAAATAGTCTATGCTCTCCCATCATAGTTCAGACAGCAGAAGAATGGAATAAAAAGTCAGGTTCTATGTGAGTCTCGATCAGCATTTCTGATAGTGTGTGGGGGGCCGGGCCAAATAGGGAGGCGGGCCTGATCTGGCCCGCGGCCCGTAGTTTGGGGACCCCTGATGTAGATGAAACACAAGCATGTGTGAAAAAGAAGCCCCTGATAACGTCCGAGTATCCGTTGATAAAAAAAATAAAAATAAAAAAAAAGTGACCAAAGTCCTTGAAGTGGCCCTGAACTGGTTTCAACTGGTCTGGGGCTCCATGTGGGTCAATGTAAAAATGCCTTCATCAATGTGGTAATAACAAAGTATAGAAGTGTAACATTGTATCAAAGTATAAAAAACCTTATTTAGTATAAGAAACTCTTCACATGTCGTACGGATTTTTCATTTTTATCAACCCCCAAACCCTGCGCTGGCAGCCCATTAGCACTGTTAAGTGATAAGTGTAAGCCCGTCGGATGCCCCGTGCTCACAGCCTGACTGTGAAACCTTAGAAAATTTTAGACAAACAACATTGTATGGAGTCTATCCTGTGGTTTAAGGTATTATATCGTTTGACCACTAGGTGGAGCATGAATGCTGCGATTTTTAGCTTTAGCTCAAGACAAAGACGAGCAAGAACAGGCTATGAAACGAGAACAAAACTGCACTTGATTTTCATTTTTCTTCCACAGAGCTCAGAGAATTCATCCCTGTGAGTAACACAAATGAGTTTTTTCTTATTAAAATGCTTTTAGACCTTGTGAATTCTAGCTGCTAGCAGCTCTACGTAAAAATCAATGATAAGTTAGCATCATGCTAAGCAGTTTTACATTTCTTGATGGGGAAATAAGACCTGAAAACCTGCTTCTCATTAAGATTCATTCATCTATCTGCCAAACTAGACCCAATATATGGTTATAAGTTGCGTATCACATGAACACCCTGTGCATGGTCACTAATGACTAGAGTGCGGCGTAAAGCCACCATTCGATAGCATCACTTGTATGTCATAAGTGGACGCAACTTGCTTACAAATATGTCACGATATACTTACCACACACTCAACGATTGTACATTTTCAGATTCAGAAAAAGGTTCTAGAACTTTGGTAGGAATTATCTTTAAGTAAGTCCCAACAACCTTGAGGACTCAAGTTTCTCTTGCCCTAGATGTCTCGCCAATGCAATGTGAAATACTGTAATTGATGGACTGTTTTTGTGCAAATTCAAAAGAAATGCGTGAATCTATTATGTACTATATAAAAGATGTCATTGTTCCTCTGTAAATTAAATCTAAACTCATCATCGTCATGTCTCAAGTAACAAGTTACTCCGACAACTGTAGACAACCAAAAGTGTTTTATTAAAAAAAAGTCACCAAACAGACTCAAACTAGTGAAATTTAAGCCATGACAGGATTTTCAAATCTGGATAAAATTAAGAAAAGGCAGCTGGCTAATTTAAAGCGTAGTCTGAAAGAGCCTGTTGCTTTATTCTGAGTGTTTTTGAAAATCTGCTTTCAGAGGCGTTAATCAATATTGAGCAAAGGAAGTTGAGCAAGAAAACAAAGCCGGTCTCATCTGTGGAGAAGTCTTCGAGGGCACGCTGAATTCTACAGGGGAAAAAAAAAAGCTGACAGATGTGGCTCATTTAAAATGCAAGGTTTGGAAAAATGATTGTCAGCTCCTGGCCAACGCAAAAACGTGCCAAGCTGCCAATCCACCCGCGGTCGCAAACGGAGAAAAACAACAAGAGACAGGAGGATCTTGGACGTAAATGACCTGTTTGTGGTCATAATATAACATTTCAGGGGAATTTCGCCTGTTCTGCTAAAGAACTTGGCCCATACCATCACACTACCACCTCCGCGTGATGAACTTTTTTTAACTTTATTTTCTTTTCATTTGAATAAAACGACTAAAGCAAACTATTAGTTAATTAATGTAGTTCAAGGAGATTCTGAGTCAGAGAAAAGCAATACTCTACAGTAGTTAAGCGCTAACATCACCAAGATAAATCAGCTGATTCGGTCACTTAGAAAAGCAGATTTGTGCCGTCATGTAATATTGCGTCTTTTATAGGCGAAAAAGTGGTTCACTCTGCACCAAAATAAACTGATTCCCGTAGATTGCGTCTAGAGCGTGTGCGACTTTGATGTTGCCGTCGACATCGCCGATATTAAAGGGTTAAGTAACATTTACGAGTCACTCAAATGTCGCACACGCCAACGATAAACATTTGGCTAATTAGGATGAAATTTGTACCAGTTTGTCCATGCGAAAAATCAAGATTGAAACTTTCAAAGTGTTTTACTCCCAAACAGAGAACAATCTTGGATACCACCAAACTAAAATACTCTTATACGAGATTTTCTTTTTTGGTAATTTCAAAAAAGTTTTAGCTTGTTGAGATTGCTAACTTAAAAATATTGTCGCATACACCCATACAGGGGGATAACGTGTACAGGTGCTACGAGATTTTGGGTAGTCCGGGCCCATGGAGGGTCATAGATAGTAAGAGCAATCTCAAGGGTGCAAGTATGTCTTACAGTTCCCTTGAGGCTACGGCCACACTAAGGGACATCATGACCATGGAACGTACAATTGTCGTGTGTGGTAAGAGTGTTGGTGAAGTAGTTGTAAAGCTAATGTAAACTGCTGTTGTACGGTACCCTTACACCTCACTGATTGATAGCAAGGTGCACATAATAGTTTCTTACTGACTATGGACAAATACCACATAAGTGGCCATAGGACGCTTGTAAAACAACCACATACATTAAAGTACACTCTCATTGTCTTATTTCATGTTCGCTAGAACTTATTGTTTGCATACCTGTAGAGAAATACGTGCATGAAAATTGTCGCTCTAAGAATTCGCAGAACGGTCCACGACTTAGATATTTTGTTTGGGTCAGTTGGTCCGGTACGGTACGTTAAAGAGTGGTACGGTACGGTCCAGGTAATTCTGGCGAGTGTTTCCACTCAGTTAAGTCTCGCTTCCACTAATCGGGTTGTTTTCAGGGCACGTGTGTGGTGTAGACCGCTAGCGTGCCGCTAGCTCACCCTGTATCCCACCATCACCAAGGATGGCAAGGAACATCTGCAATATAGACTTGTGTCCAAAAGAGTACAAAGAAAACCGCGAAATGCTTACAAACGTTAGCTTAAATTAGCGCTATATAGGTGATTTTTAATGTTGTCATCACTTTTTTACCATTAAACAGGTGGCTACAAAGGCTCCGCCCCAACCGTTCCACTTTTCAATGGACCTCCAACTGATGGGGGCCCGGTTCAGTACTGTTTACAATGGACTGGACTGGACTGTACCGGAGTGCTCAATGGAAACAAGGCTTTAGACCTATAGGTCTATATTTTGCCACACTTGGGTTTACCACCAATATAATTAACGATCTAGATATCGGAATCAAACCTAACCTGCCTAATATCTGCCTGTTGTCATTTTCTGCTTTATAAATCTTTATAGCCAAAGAGAAATGTTACTTCACCGTTCTGAAACGGCCCCATTACTCCTCAACGTCCATGACCGCCATCAACCGACCAGTATCATACCATCGCGGCATTAAAAAAGGAACAGAAGAAGACATAAAATCATTAAGTGAAATGACTTCTTCATTCATTAATTTTTTTGCCTAAAGCCTCATGACCGTGACAGTTTTACCCTTTAAAGATCCAACACAGTGATCACACCGCATTTATTAATGAACATGCTTCTGATCATAAAAGGGCCTCAGCCTGCTTACAGTGCATAGCAGATCACAGGGTATGTGTGTATTCAAACCACCAGGAAGGCTTCATCTGCTTTTCATGTGCGAAGCTGAGCGAGACTATTTGAGGAAATCGATCTTCGGACATCTTTTACTTAAATCGGTTTATTTGCTTTTGTAGTCAGGAGCACAGTTTGTGTGTGGGGGGGGGGCTCGTCCGTCATTTCCCGGTGCTCTTTCGCGGCCCGCGACGCCACCCTTGACAGCTGGCGTGGCAGAAGGTGCCAAATCGGCGGAGGAAACAAATTGCCTTCATTTTCTTGGAGCGCAACCTCTTCGGGGAGCGGGCTTACGGAACTGCAACAAATCTGCAACTCTAAAGAATAATCACTCACACGAGAACCCAACGAAACGCCAATTCCTCTAAAGGTGGTACGGGGACAACCCCTCCCAAAAAAATGATGTGCCCAAACTGACGAATACGTGGAATCTTTGTCAAATCCAACTCAGAAAGTTCACAAAGCGCTTTGAACCGGTGCTGCGGCTAGAGCCCGGTGAAAGGCCGCGGAGTAAAAATCTCTTTCATCTTCTGGACAGACCGCCCACGTCTCCAATGAGAACAGAAAGACCGTCTGAACAAGTGGGATACTTGGAAATACGTTTGTTTAAGTGTGGAAAATCACTTATTTGATTAGCCATAAACACACGTGTCCTTTTGGGGGTAGGGGTGTGTATTTGTGAGTTGTTCCAGTATCTCCAAGCACTCAGACGATCAAAAAAAGAGTGTCTTCTTGAGTAATTATGACTTCTCAACTCCCTTGAATAACCAAGCTGCCGGTATATAAATGGCCAAACATCGGCGAAGCCACTTGGAGGTGAAATTTCCCCTGAAAAAACCTAATAAAAGTCCCAAAAAATTACCGGCCGCGGGAAACAATTTTGTCCAGAAGTTGGACATCCGACACCTAATGGCTACAAAGTGCTTGACATGAATCCTCAAAAGGCTCCCAAACTCGCGGAAAACTTCTCCGGCGATCACGGCGAGGCGTGGGCGGGTCTCCAGGGCCCCTCCCCCACTTTTCCGTTATTAGCTCCGCCAGCTGAGGAGATGTTGTGACGAATGGGAGCTCGGGTGGCAGGCTCTGCGGGGGAGGCTTCCACCTCCCCGCACTCCGCGTGACCCTCCCCTCCCCCCGCTGCACAGACGTCCTCCCCGATAACAATAATCGTGTTTTAAAGCCCCCTGATTAAATTTCGCAGTCTGGAGTGATATTGTTTCCGCGATGGATCCTGATGAAAAATGCTTCACCTTAGGAGATTATGGAGGCTGTGCGGGCGCGGAGAGGTGGGGGCGGCAGATGACACCACTGTTTTTTTTTAAGCTTCAATGGATGCCAAATGAATCTCTTTTTTTCCCCCCTTAACACATAAATGTTCTTTTTGGCACCTGTAATCCCTCTTTTTTTATTCTTCCAAAATCTTTAATATATTTGATTACACCCACAACAAGAAAAACGATGTCTTTCAAAATAAAATACAGACAAAAAGAAGAAACTTTTCTCAACTTTACTACCAATACCTTTTCTTATGTTATTACAATTTTTTTTTTTTTTTTAAAGGTGACACAAAATGCAATCACGGCGAATGAGGAACCAGCAAATTCAATAATGGAGGCAAATGAAAATGGAGCTGGAGACTCTGCACTTAAAGGCAGAACGGGCTCACAGCCCTAATAAGGCCTCTCCTGTCACCGCTTCCCTGCATCTAAATTAACCAGAGGCCCTCCAATCAGCACAGGCAAACAAAAGAGGCAGCCAAACACACGCGAGAGCTGCTGAATACTAATAAAGGTAACCAATGGCTTGATCAACACTGATGTATGTGGAAGAGTTGATGGTGGGACTGAGCTGGAATCTATTAACATTCAAAAACCGGCAGTTTGTTTGGTCAAATTTCATCTATAAAATTAGCTGATGATACAATTATTTTCCTGTTTTGCAAAGTTTTTGGGGGGCCAAAGGTCAAGGGACTCATCAAGAGAATTGCCACCCTCAACACAAATGGTCTCACAGTCACTACACCTTTTTGTTCGGCTGCTTTTACTCACCACCAGTCTCTGAGCTTCACCACAGAGCCGGAAATGAATGTTTTGATGCAACTATTCAAAATGGTAACAATGAAAAATTATATAGTCCTCACAAATCTACACATTTTTACTCCCAACTCGTCATATATAGACGTATAATTTGGGCCCCCTCCGCGACCGACATATTCTCGTCCCCAAGTTGTCACATATTAGACATTTTGGGTGTCTCCAACTAGTTCTTTTTTGATGTGAGGGCTGTTCCTAAAATCAAGAGTCTGTGACCTTCAGGATGCGGTATCGTATCTGGTACCGGACCCAGACTGGTCCTTGGGACGCGTCCAGTATTGTTATCCTGACCTGTCCTCTTATGGAGGGTGGAATCCGAACACTCGTTCTCCTAACCCAGTACCTGTACTCTAACCCGGTAACAATTTGCGTCCAGTTTGCACCCAGTGCTGCATCTGGTACCGGTACCGTGTCTGGTGCCGCATCCAGTGTTGTTTTAGGCTACCAGTACCAGGTCCAGGTACCAGTGCAGTTTGCGTCACAGTACTGGTGGACCGGTATTCTAACCGGGTAACGGTTCGCGTCCGGTTTGAACCCGGTACTGCATCTAGTACCAGTTTTGGTCCGGTACCACGTCTGGTATCCAACTGATACTGCATCTGGTACTGCATCCGGTGCCAGGTTAGGGTACCAGTACCAAGTTCAGGTACCGGTGCACTCTGCGTGGCAGTACTAGACTGGTACTCTAACCTGGTAACGGTTCGTGTCCTATTCACACCCGATACTGCATCTGGTACCCAACTGGTTCTGGACCAGATACCAGTGTGCTCCGCTGGACGAGTACCGGTTTGCGGCCTGGAGGTTAGGGACCCCTGATTTAATGGGAACAGCAAGCACGTCAGAAAACGACGAGTTGGGGACACCCAAAACATCAAAAAGTGACGGGGAGGGGTCCTTAACCAAACGTCAATATGTTGGTACTTGAGAGTGAGAATGCGTTGCCGAGACACATTTTGACGTTTTGGGTATTCATTTTTTGATTTGATTGCTGTTCCCATTAAATTACGGGTTCCCAACCCTTGGGACGCAGTACAGAAACCAGTATTGGGCTAGGGTACCAATACTGGTCTGCGTCCCGAGGGTTGGGGACCCCTGATTAGTATAGTAATTTTTTCCCTGTCTGTATCCCGGTACCAAGCGGCCCTTGGACCGGTACTAGTTTGTGATCTGGAGGTTGGGGACCCTTGATTTAATGGGAACAGCCACCACATCAAAAAAGTTCGGGATACCCAAAAAGTGATGCGGAGGGGGCCTGAACGAGCTAGTAGTGGGAAGGCATAGCACACACATATATTCAAATACAATGGTGGTCGTCAATGGCAACCCTTTTAGCACTGGTTTATTTTCCCTTTATTAGTGTTCGCCCATAGATGGTGCACTACAAAAAAATGACCTTTGCCTACTAGATCTAGAAAGTGGTTTTGCATCAATGTGGTGTTGGAAGATATGTTTATGTGTTTTCCAAGGTGAACAGTCATTTTTACCATAAATCTAACACTTGAATGCATCATTACTCCAAGTTGTTTTTTTTTGTTTTTTTTTTTTGGATGTCCTTGGCTTTTAGCTATTTCTCTGTTTTTGAAATTGACCAACCTTCAGTTTCTATAATCCATATTTGATACTTGAATAGATTTTCTTTTCACAATTTAAATTACGCAACAAGCTGAGTTAGCCATTAAAAAATGTGTCGCCCCAACTATTTCATCACATCAGGTAAAGTCCAATAAACGCATCTAGGTTGTTCCCCGCATTTGACCAATCCCCTGAGGGAGGGGTGAGCTGCAGACACAACTGCACTCGTGAACTCTTTGGTAGTTCAAGCCCTCAAATCCAACCCCTTAATGGTGAGTGTCAATCGGGGTCCCATTAGACTATGACTATGCCATTGGATTTGAACTTACGACCATTCGGTCTTAGGACGGACACTCCACCACCAGTCCAGTTAGCAAGTAGAATGCAAAATATCTAAGTTTACAACCCTTAGACATAAAAATGTCTAATTTTTTCTCTTAACCATAAAAGAGACTAATAATAAACCATGTAGATATTGTATTATCCAATGGAAAAGAAAAGAAAAACTAAAGTCAAATGAACTTGTCTTAGTGTCAAAGGTAAAAGGGCAATTCAGCATGTTACGTTTTTTTTTTTCTTTTTCATATGTACCGGCTTTGTAACCCTTTTTACAGGACTGAAGAGGAACATAAACTCTTTTATTGAAGTCGAAATGAAGTACCAGCAGAGTGCCGATGTCCAGCCATGTATGTCATATTAAGGGCAGCAGCTGTGACCTTGAATTACACAGGTTTTCACTCTTTCTTTAAAGCAAAAACGTTGCTCGGAGGAAAAGGACACGTCCGGTCACAAGCGATTCTAATTTCAAGAAAAAATTTAGTTCAGCTCCGATGAGCTGGACCTGTGAAGACCTTCCGCCTGAGTCACGACAATTTTTCCGTGTAGAAATATCCCACGGAGGGGAAGAGTTTGCTCCTTTTTCTTTTCAAAGGAGTCTAAAAATAAAAGTATTTTTGTTGCGATAATCACTCATTCACAGTATTTTGTATTTAAAAAAAAAGACAATCTTCGCTAAAATATTACTGAATTATATCTAAGCAGAAACAAGTGTTGTCTTATATAATGGCTTCCTTGCCTAACACCAGTGTTGCCAGAATAGGCAATTTTCCTCTATAATATATAATTTTGACAGGATTTATATTATGGAGAAAAAAATCTATTGGGATATTTATACGTTTATTTTTTTATATAAAATGACATGCAAGTGAAGAAATTTGAGGGATTTTCTTTTAACATTTACTGTATTTCTAACTTTTATAATTTTGCCAGAATATATTATTATGGAGAGCAAAATATTAAAAGTTATTTAAGCTCTAAGTTTATTTATTCTGAAATAATATTTCTGTCTTTTTTCATGTATTAAAAAATATGTTTTTAAAGTTTAAAAGTTTTAACAATTTAGTTTTGTTATGTGTTTAATAAATGTTTATCCTGTTCGCTCCGTGACCTCTGGTGGATTTTTAGGCTAATTTAGAGTTTAGCTAATATTTTAGCAACAGGCTAATGTTTTTTGCTAGTTTTTTGTGTACGGGGTTTTAGGCTAATTAAGAGTTTAGCTAATATTTTAGCAACAGGCTAATGTTTTTTGCTAGCTTTTTGTCTACGGGGTTTTAGGCTAATTAAGAGTTTAGCTAATATTTTAGCAACAGGCTAATGTTTTTTGCTAGTTTTTTGTGTACAGGGTTTTAGGCTAATTTAGAGTTTAGCTAATATTTTAGCAACAGGCTAACGCTTTTCACCAATTAGAATTTTATGCTAATTTGGTATTTAGCCAATATTTTAGCAAAATGGTTATGTTTTCAGCTGATTTGTTATCTACTGAAGGCTTTTTGGGGTATAATTTACAATTAATTTAGCTTCTATTTTAGCAACATGCTAACATTTTTCACTAATTTAGTTTACTGAGGAATTTTAGGCTGTTTTGGAGTTCAGTTAGTAATTATGCAACAACCTAGCTTTTTTAAGGTTAATTTGGCCTCTAATTACCCTTTTTATGCTAATTTGGAGTTTAGCTAATATTTTAGCAACAGGCTAACGCTTTTTGCTAGTTTTTCATCTACGGGGTTTTAGGCTAATTTAGAGTTTAGCTAATATTTCAGCAACAGGCTAACGCTTTTCACCAGTTGGAATGTTATGCTAATTTGGTATTTAGCCAATTTTTTAGCAAAATGCTGATGTTTTCAGCTAATTTGTTATCTACTGAAGTTTCTTTGGGGTAGAATTTAGCATTAATTTAGCAACATGCTAACATTTTTGACCAATTTAGTTTACTGAGGAATTTTAGGCTGTTTTGGAGTTCAGCTAGTAATTATGCAACAAGCTAGCTTTTTAAAGGTTAATTTGGCCTCTATTTACTTTTTTTATGCAAATTTGGAGTTTAGCTAATATTTTAGCAGGATATGCTAACATTTTGGCTAATTTGTTTTCTACTGGTTTTCAGGCTAATTCTGAGAGTAGCTTTTCTTTTAGCAACATGCTAACATTTTTGGCTGATATAATTTACTTAGGATTTTATGCTAATTTGGAGTTCAGCTAGTAATTAAGTAACAAGCAAAGTTTTTCCCTAATTTGGCCTCTACTAAAGGTAAAAGGTAAAGATACGGCTCCTACTAGGTTTTGATCAGTAGAAAATGAGCCCAAATGGCTCTTTTACTGTTAAAGGTTGCCGACCTCTGGTCTAGAGGAATACAAATAAATTAGCTTTAAATCAGGAAATAGGGATACTTTATAAGCCAGAATGAAAAGCCACTTTTTTCTACGTTTGAATCAGCTGATACATTGATCGCGTAAATATGCAAAAAGCCGGCGACATCTCAATTGTTGCGACATCGGGACTATAGTGTGTCAACCTCAAACACAACACGTTTGTGTCTTTCTAATACAGTATTTGTAGTTGACGTCGGCAAGTCTTTTGGAAATTTGCGGTAGGAGAATTTTTTTTTTTGGTTTTTGGACTAGTGGAAAAGTATAGCCATCAAAAGGTGTTGAGGTACCAATGCTCTCAGAGGTCAACGAACCCCAACGTTAAAGACAGGAGAGAAGCATCGGCGCTGGCCCCCGGCAACTATTACCAATCCATTAGAGATCATTATGTCTCTCCATCGTACGTGCCATAGCCACTAATGGAGACGAACCGGTGAGCCCCTCGGGCCACCCCTTATCAAAGCACTTAAACAGAAAACTCTCCACATTGGGGCATTGCTGTGACTTTTAGTGGAGGTAGAAAGAATCTGGAGGTAAATAGATGAGAAAAAGGGCTGTAGAGTTGGACAAGTTTCTCTGCGTCAGCAAGTCGGAGAATCCTGGCATTTCCAAGCTTTATGATGTCATAGTTATTGCAACCCGGGATTTATTTTTCTCCAGATGATGCCTAAAAAGTTTTAGAAATGATCCAGCTTGGCATTAAAAAGTTTACACCTTGGAAAAGCTTCTGAAAATGCTTTACACTTCTTTTTTTTCCCAAAAAGGGAATGCCGACGCTTTGGTGTTGTAGCACACCAAAAAAGGGGGGAAAGAGATAAAAGCAAAACAGCAAAACTTTATTTCACAAGCAGACTGAAAGGCTCTCTTTCTTTGCAGATCCACAACTGCAGCATTTTCTTGTGTAGCAAAGCAACGTTTGAAGCTGGGAGATATGTTTTAATCATTCGGTGCCTTAATGATGACACTGGATTCATTATTAATGGGCAGTATCCCTCTACTCCCCCCCTCTTCCTCACAACAGGCCAGAGTGTGGATTAGCTGCTTTTGCTGTATTTGATCTTTCTGTAATAACACCACTTTTTTGAGATCACACCACCAGCTGGATGTTGAGTCAAGAGGGCTTGAAAGTAGTTTTTTTTTTTTTACTCTCTAAAAAAAACTCCAAATACAATATGTCGTTTTCTTACCACGTCAGCAAAGCTTCTGTCAATTAAATCGTAGACGGAGAGTCCCTTTAAAGAACGTCTTGATCTTGAACTGACAGGAGAAATAAACCTTAAGGGTCTATAAATATAACTTCTACCAACGTCACAACTTCAATCAGAAATGTACACGTGCATCAGAGCAAAACTGTCAAATTGGCCTTAAAGAGATTCCTTTCAAGTTTCTTCTTTTTTCGTGTGTCTGTGTTTTACTGAGAATTCTGACAGACGTTTACTCTCTTGAAGTAAAACAATTTTCAACTATTTTCAAAATGTTTTGATCATTGTATCATCGGCTATTTTGTATGGTCAGTACAGTCAACTTTGACATTCTAGTGTATTGGAACTCCAAAATGTCAACATCTTTGCAGATGATCAAGAGCTATTTAACAGTCTTTAATATGAGGCAGTTTTGCGACATGGCTACATATTTAGTAGGATACTAGCTTCAATAATACTTCCTTGACCTCAGCCACCAAGGCCAAGGGGGGTATATTAGAAAATGTGGCCCTCAACTGGCTTAGACCGGTTTCCATAGTGGCCCCTGTGTTTGTCCACATTGGTTTAAGTGGGAACTCAGTGGGTTGGCTTGATTTGCTAGCCAGTCGCCTGGTGGACAGCGTGGAGAGTGTTACCACCCATGAACCCCGGAGACCTAGCAGGGTTATCTGTCCCTGGGTAGCAGAGCCAGTGTGGGGCCCACATTTTCTGTTAAACCATATGTTGCCCACTTGGCCTTGCTAGATGGGGCAATGCGTAAATACCCACTCCAATAAAAATTGTGTTTTTAACATGTTCTTGTGGCATTGTTCCAATGATGGCGGACATATCTGAATAAAATTACACTTAATATCTCTTTAATGAAATGGTCGTAAATCAAGAACAGGCAACAAAAAGGCTGTTGAAAATAGATTGTAGTAGTGATGTCATAAAAGCTGTGTTTCTATTAACTAAAAAATTGTGTGAATTGTATTTAGAATACAAAAAATGCTTAATAGAAAGAATTTCTACAAAAATCTCGCACTTATACAAAAAGGTTTTCCGTTTGGAGGAGGTGGTTTTGACATATAATGAAAACTTTTTTTTTTAATTAAATGTGTTTCTTGGTAGGAATTGGCCGCCCTGCGTCACAGCTCATCAAAAGCTCATTAAAAGTTAAGCAGTTCATGTGGAATTGTTGGATCCACAGCTCCTCTGTAAAATCACCAACCATCGTTTCCCAAAATGGCTTTATCCACGTAGCTTGTCACTCCATGGGATGAAAGAGAGGACGACGTCTCCTTTGATAGATGATGATGAGCACTATGTATTCAAAATGTATTTGAGTATTCAGCTTGTTTTGAAGTTTTGATTTGACAACATGTCATTATCTTTGCAGATGATGAAGGATTATATGAGTCTTTAGTATGAGGCAGTTTTGCAACCAATAGTACTTCCTCCTCAATGCTTAAATACCCACTCTGATAAAAAAAAAAAAGTGTGTTTAACATTTTCTTGTGACATCTTTCTAATGATGTAGGACTCATCTTGAGAAAAATATGATTACAATTTCACTTTTGAGTATTTTAGTATATAAAAAAATGCCACTCCAAATTGATTGTAGTTGTGATGTCACAAATAAAAGGGGCGAGGCAATAACGTCTGTGCTCCGCCCCACTCTGATCGATCCATGAATGTCTTGGATTCTTTGTCCAAAACTGTTTGAAATATATTTTCGCTTGATATTTTATTGATCCGGCAATATTAGCTTGGGAGTGTGAGAGGCTGTAAGCTAGCGGGAGAGACGTAAACGGAGAGCTTATAGTTACGGGTGATAGGAAGAGGGGGTTGGGTTGTTCGACGCCAACCCTTCCACCAACAACTTAATGGGAAATTTCTAATAAAATACTATCACTATGCAGAAACTATGTTCTAGAAAGCAATATAGGTGTTTGGATTTTGGCAAGAAATGCCATAATCTTAATTAAAAGACCACTGGGGAGGCTTTTAAAATAGCTCAAAAGATGATCGGAATTTGTTTTTTTTTTTAACAGTATTTACTACCGTTCCCGTTGTTCTTTTATTCCTAGCTTCAAATATGTATCGGAATAGGATCTTAAAGTGCAAAAGAAAAGAGGTGGCTTTGGCTACCCCTGAATCATTATCTATATTGGAAGAAAACACCTCAACTATAGAGATCGACTCAGTCGACATGACTCTGGATCGACTTTATTTGCTTCAACTAATTACCTGAACAACTCAATTGATTTCTTTCAGCTAAGGGCAACTAAAATCTAAATGTAGCCTTCATTTGACACATTTTTCAGCTTTAGTCCCATTCCATGATGCTCCCTCCACCATGCTAGACTACTATAACCTTTTTTTTAAACTCTTGATTGATTCGTCAGCATATTCTGTTCTTGGATGTGGTTGTTTCTGGAAAAAACACTGCTGAGAAGTTAGGATCTATATCTTAGGACTGAAATGTTCCTAAAAGTGGTATGAATCTGTTTTTTAATTACGTTAACACCATCCAACGTACAGACTCACACAATAATGACTAGAACACAAGGCTAAACGGGTAACACATTGTTCTTATGGGTGATTAATTAGTGAACATATGGATCAATTCTTTCCCTACTGAAGGAGACTCTTCTCGAAAAGTAGATTTTTTTCTATTCTTTTACTAGTGTATGTACATTTAAGACCGTCCTGTTCTTAGGCTCACACTAGGCTGTTTCTAACACCATGCTTAAGTTTAACAAAAGGTGCCATTACTTCTTTGTTGACAAGCATAAACGTTGTGTCCCAGTAACCCAGTTTTCTTGAACAGTTTTCAAAAGAAAAAAAAATAGTTTTTTGGTAAAAATAAATGAAACGTTGAATCAATGATCACAAGTTCTGTAATTTTTTTACATTTAAAATGATTCGTTTTCAGCAAAATACAATTTGGAGTTTATTCAACTAAAACAATGAATTTGATAAAAGCTAATATTTTAAATGTAACAAATAACAGACATTTTGTAAAAACTCATCCATTTTAATTCAAATTTTATAACAAAAATTATATTAAAATGTTACGTCATCTGCAGGGTCAAAGGTCACCTGTCAAAATGAGTTTGATGGACAGTAGATTCCTCTCTCTCTCTCATGTGAACCTTAAGGTTTGAGGTACTCTTTCAAAAGTATAATATAATAGTATAATATAAAATAACTTTTTCTGTTTTACATATTTATGAAATATTGCACCACGTCAATTTAACTCATATACCGTCAATAAATCATGTACTTTTTGTGCTGATTTTCCCCAGAAAACCTTAAAGACAAATTTCAACGCTCTTCATCATCATATGTACTCAGTGATCAGACGGTTGCATCACGCTCGTCTCCCCGGCGAGCAAATCCCTCTTCTGCTGATTCAGGCGAGCGGAAATGACTGCGAGAATGAGAAACTACTTAGAACTTTGATGACCCGTTAAATCAATAGCGCCGCTCTAAAGATGGAGACGCATGCGGGGTTAATTACAGCCAGGTTTGTTCATCAATTCATCTCAGCTGCCGTTGTTGATAATTGGGACTAAACGCATTCATAACGCCGGTGAATTTAGAGGGGAGGGAGGGTAACGTAGGTGGTGGTTTGGAATATTCTTTAGAAGTCAATCCAAACACGGATCTGATGAAATTATTTTAAAAGAAAAGGCAAATTAGGAGACAAAAGCTGTATTTAAAGTTATAATTTGCACAGATGATCTTATCATATCTGATGGTTATTGAACCTCAATGTGCTGTAATTACCCATCGTGCATGTATGCGCCGAGCTCCCGGGAGTGGGGACTTCCTTGGACGCACATTAGCATATATCCCTGCTGCTGCAAAAGCTGCTCGGCTGCATGCAGACTAAATTGAATTTCACGCTTTCTGTGGACTTCCCCTCGAGCTGAATCCACACAAGGATGCTGTTTAACCCTTTTAGATAGATATAGTGTTAACATTGACTACCGTAACTCTTCAACTGGTTACACCATTAAGGTAAGTCCGGATTTTTAAGCATAAAAAAGCCGTCTTGCGCTGATTTCCAAAGATAGAGAAATGCTTACGCAATTGACGTAAATAAGCTAATTTTGACACATATTGGTACAAATAGCTATTTTTCTTAACGTTGCTCACATACGGCATGTCAAAGAGGACTTGTTATCCATATGTCGCCAACGTTTTAAGTGGTCCAGTCCGGTACTTTAAGCATTTCCTTTGTAAATTACGGGGTATCAAACTGGCGGCCCGCGGGCCATTTTCAGCCCCCAAGTTGATATTTTGCGGCCCTCGCCCTAATATGAAAGTTCAATGTCTACTAATCAAAATCTTCTGCATGTCCACGCTTCTTTGATAATAGCTTTGTATTTTCTTTGTGACGTTTCAGCTTAAAACTTTGTCCCTTAGTCCCTTAGCAACAGTTGCTAGCGCCACTAGCTTGTGTCGTTTCACTGTAGTTTAGTAGTTCATAGACATGAACAAATGTTCAAGAAACTTGTTCAGTAGACAATGGACCAAAGAGGACGCAAAAGCATATTTTTGGCACAAGTGGAACCCCGTACGGCCCACCCTCAGCCAGACTCCGCCTTCAGTGGCCACAAGGTAAATTGAGTTTGAGAACCCTGTAATAAATAGTACCAAACGTTACCTCTTGGGGGCCCCCATCGGTTGAAAAGTGGAACCGGACAGTTGGAGACGTAGTAGCCACCCATTTATTGGCAAAAAGTGATTGACGATATTAGAAAGTGCTAATATAGCACTCATTTAAGCTAACGTTTACAACATTTGTCCCAAACAGGAAGTACCCGTCGGCTCCAAGAAGCCAAAATCTCATCTATTGAGAGATAAACAGCTAATAACCACTTTTAGATGCAAGTTATCTAAGTTATTAACTGGCCAATCAGATTGATTGAAAACCGTTTTTTGTGCCCTTTAACCCCTAAGTCAACCGTTCCAAGGCCTGTTTCCAAGATCTAGGGGTGTGGTCTTCTAACAAGCTCACCTCTGATTGGTGGGAGTGGTTGCCATAGAAATTTGGCCTCGGACCAATCTCTGCTTACTGACATTTTCTGGTTCCAATATGGAGGCATCTCTATTGGGGAATAAATGGCGACTGAATTGATGTAATTTTGTTGGAGCCAGAAGTAAGTCATTTTTAATGGGTGACGTCACGCTCACTCGGTCCAGTTTTCATATACAGTCAATAGTTCCCGTATTGGGTTATTTTCTGAGGAACTAAATTTGCTTTTGAATAGCTTTGGGGTGGGATTAAACATTTTTAAATGTTTTAATACATTTTTTTCACTTGATTTTGGTATACGACCTACACCATGACACTCTTACCATACCTTACTCTATCTCTCATATGATACACTTCTATAAACATTTAGATTTGAGACACTCTATTAAATGAATTACTGAAATAATATTCAGTTTATTTATCTTACCATACCTTACTC
>NC_050513.1:12472987-12473290 GCF_002922805.2 Oryzias melastigma | reverse complement strand
ATTTTCTTGTGAAAATCCTGATGCGGCCCACCCTCACCTAGATTCTGTCTCCAGCGGCCCCCGGCTGATTTGAGCTTGAGACCCCTGAGCTAGCATGTAGTTTAAAAAAAACAGCCAAAACTTAAAAATAGCCTGAAAAACTGAAAAAGATCCTAAATTAGCCAAAACAGCTAGCATGCAAATATTAGCCAAACTACAAAACAGTCTAAAAAATGTAAAAAGAAAAGCCTAGATTAGCCAAAACAGCTAACATGTAGCTAAAAAAATAGCTAAACTTCAAAATATCTTAAAAAACTGAAAAAA
>NC_050513.1:12468003-12472953 GCF_002922805.2 Oryzias melastigma | reverse complement strand
CCAAAACAGCCTAAAAAAACAAAACAAAAAAAGCCTAAATTACCCAGAACAGCTAGCATGTAGTTTAAAAAAAAATAGCCAAAAAGTTAAAATTAGCCTGAAAAACTGAAAAAGATCCTAAATTAGCCAAAACAGCTAACATGTAGCTAAAAAAATAGCTAAACTTCAAAATATCTTAAAAAACTGAAAAAAGGCTTTATTTGATAAAACAGCTAGCGTGTAAATATTAGCCTAACTCCAAAACAGCCAAAAAACCTTAAAAAGAGAAGCCTAAATTAGCCAAAACAGCTAGCATGTAGCTGAAATTTTAGCTAAACTCCAAAATAGCCTAAAAAAACTTAGTAAATGCCAAAATAGTCCAAAAAGCTAGCAAAATATCAATTTTTAAAACTTTAAAACTGTAACATTTTAACATAATTATGAATAATAAAAATGCAGGAATATTATTCCAGAATAAATCAACTTAAACAACTTTCAATATTTTACCCTCCATAAAATTAATCTCTGACTCTTTTGTGACTTTTAATGCACCTTATTCATGTAACTTATTCAAGTTCATGTAATTCAGTGCGTCCTACAGTGCAGAAAAAATGCAGGCAAGAAACCTTAAGCTATTTTGGAGATGTAATCAAAGAGCAGAACCATGCAACTCCTTCTGAGAAAGCCTGACATGAAGCAGCCATAAATAAATAGGGTACAAGCAGCGGCCTGTTAGGCAAGCTAGGATATTTGATTTACTCCATTCTCATGAATCATTCTGTTGAGAGTTCGGCAGGAATTGGCACTTTGTCTTTGTTCTTCAGCCGCGCCGTTGAAGACATGTTGGACCGGAGTTTTTAGTCGCTGGCGGCTCAGGAAGGTTTAGCTAAATCCATGCTGGAAGGACAAACATATATGTCGTCTTTTCCAACCACGAACAAATCCGGTATATTTCCTTCAAGATCCAGGAAGATTAGGGAAAACAAAAGACATTCTGCTCTTCAAAGTTTCCCAAATGTTTGCTTTCGGGGGAAATCTAAGTGGAGGCAGAATAGAAGGAGAAATTTCAAATCCCCTCCCCCCCCTTTGAAATAAGATGAAAAACAGTAAAAATGTATATATATTACAATATTTATACATTTGAAATTAGACTGTATGTTTTTCTTCTTGAAGCGTTTAGTAATATTTAGTTGGATGTTCAACAATGTCAACAAATTAACATGAAAATACTGTATTTTTAGGCTCTGATAATATGTGAAGATATATATTGGCAGATTTCCAATCCATATCCCGTCAACTATTTTAGTGAAATTAAACAAAAACACAAATAATATATATATATATATATATATATATATATATATATATATTGCCAATGTTAGTATAGTAATTTTTATTCTGTAAACATTTGTTAAGCACGCTTGTTGGCATCACTATGTTTGGCTTTTTTTTTTACTTCATTAAAAACCAGTTAACATAAATATGTATATTATTAATTTTTTTTTAAGTGAATGAAAAAACTGACCACAAAAAACTGCTTAAAAAAATAAAAAAAAACAAGCAAAATGGGAACCTATTAAAATGTTTGATTTGGTATTGTTGTAAATAAGCTAACGCAGCTAGCATAGCTATGTCTGATAGCTTTTTTTTGCATGTTACTAACAAGGTTGTAAGTTACTGTAATCCCAGTAATGTTTGATTGAGAGGTATTAATCTTTTATTTATTTTTTTATTTTATCTTATGTGTACCAAACAATGTTGGGAGTTACAAGTATTGTAAATACGCTAACACGGCTAGCCTGTAGAGGTGTCGGACTGTGGTTCTATTGTTTTTTTTTTTTTGTTACTAACAAGGTTGGGAGTTAGAGTAGGCTCAGTGACGTTTGTTTTCATGGTATTATTCAGCTTTTTTTTTTTTTTTTTACATGTTGCAAACAAAGTTGGGAATTACAAGTATTTGAAATAAGCTAACGCGGTTAGCATATAGCTTTGTCTGATAGATTTTATTGTTTTTATGTTACTAACAAGGTTGGAATTTACTGTAATCACAGTAATGTTTGTTTAAGTAGTATTATTCAATTTTTTTAAGTGTAGCAAACAATGTTGGGAGTTACAAGTATTGTAAATACGCTAACACGGCTAGCCTGTAGGGGTGTCGGGCTGTGGTTTGATTGCTACTTTTATTGTTACTAACAAGATTGGGATTAACTGTTGTCACAGTGATGTTTGTTTTCACTTTATTATTCAGTTTTTTTCTATGTGTAGCAAACTATGTTAGAAATTAGAGTTACTGTAAATATGCTAACATAGCTAATGTTTAGCGTTGTCAGACCTTGTTCTTTTTTTGCATGTTATTAACAAAGTTGGGAGTTAGCGTCGTCACATTAATGTTTGTTTTCATGGTATTATTCAGCTTTTTTTTTTTTTACATGCAGGAAACCTTGTTGGGAATTAAAAGTATTGCACATATGCTAACATGGCTAACCTGTAGGGGTGTTGGACTGTGTGTGTTTTTTTTTAAATGTTACTAATAAGGTTGGGAATTGTCGTAGTCACAGTTATGTTTGTTTTAGCTGTATTATTTGGTTGTCTTTTTACGTGTGGCTAACAATGTTGTTAGTTACAGGTATTGTAAAAACTGAAATGTTTCTAACTTGTTGGGTGTCCCTAGCTAGTTCTATATTATATTTACTATAAACACAGTTAGCAGAGTCAGACTGACTGATTTATCTCAGACTCAACTTAGTGCACCTTTTTAGAATATGACATAACTTCTACATTAGACTTTATTAATGCTATCCTTTATCATCTGATTTGCCCTTGTAGTGCGAAAAATATGATAAACTTTTTGTGCAAAACAACAAAAAAACTTCGCATTTTTCTCACAAAATAATAAAACATGGACGTTTTGCAGTGGTCAAGGTTCAAACTATTGCAAAACTCACGTTTTTTTTTTTTTTTTAGAAAATGTATTTGTTTATTTGGATCTGAAACCAAATTGTCAGTTTAAGCCCAGGGAATCCATCCGTTTTCTGAATCCCTGTTGGAGTCATGAAGTTGCTGGAGCCTATCCCAGCTCTTGTTGGGCGAAAGTGTGGTGCTCCCAAAACTGGTGGCCAGTCTGTTGCAGAGCCACTCCCTCACATTCCCACTTAAAGAGACTACCTACAAAGTTTATTTTTGGACTCTTGGAGAAAGTCGGAGTATCCCAAGAAAACCCACACATGTACGAAGAGAACATGTTTACAAACTTCACAAAGCCGGGAATTGAACCAGGACCTTCTCATTGTAAAGTGAAAAGGAATTGTAAAGATTTTCTTTTTCTATCAGTGAATATAATGGGGAAACAGCCCCACATCACTGTAGTACCACCACCATGTTGACTAGCTGCTATACTGTTGTCTTTGTTCAAGAACTTGTCCCATCACTCTCCAGGGTATTTGTTGAAAAATTCCATTCTTTACGTTATATTGTGAACTTAAACGACCCCAATATAAATCAAGAGTGGAAATAAGGTAAAAGCTATTAAAGCAACCAAGACACTTTCAATTGTTTCAGAGATTTGATATGAAGAAGTGTAAAACAAGCTGCCACAGATTTCAACGCACAGCATCTCACATGACCAAAGCAAACAAACAGCAACAAAAACACAACAGATGCTCCAGAAAACATCAATGAATCCACTTCTAACGTCTTTCCGAGGAGCCCTCCTCTGGATGTGTAAACAAAAACACAATTAACAGCAAAACGGGGCTCGTGCAGATGATTAATTTCCCTGATTATCTTCAAAAGTTGACTTTCAATTTTGGGATTTAATTATAAAGGATCCATTTAATCTTTTATAATTGCGCACAAAAGAGTTCGAGGCAAAGAAAATGAGATTCCACGTCTCAAAAAGATGCTGATGAGGAGTTTAGCTCCTATTAAGCAAACATGTTGCATTAAAATCATGAGTTAGCTTGAGTGTGAACTCAGAATTTCACCTGTGAGGCTGCGAAGGCCCAGCTGTTTCAGGCCGTAGTTGCCGTCCCGTCTGTAGTTGAGGAAGATGGCGAGCGCGTAGCGGCCCTCGTACAGCGTGGTGCCTCGGATGATGCGCAGGTTCTCCAGCGGCAGGTACTCGAACTGATTCAGCGCCACCAGGACGTAGCCGGTTACTTCTCTGATGGACTGCGAGGAGAAAAAAAACAGTGATATTATAGTTTATCTCTGGTGTCCCGTGATAGATCTTTGGTCTTGGCCATAGTGGAGTTTGGAGCGTGGTGGTTAGAGGTTGTGGACAGGTGTCTTTTGTATAGATAATGACTTCAAACAGGTTCTATTAATGCATCTAATGAGTGGAGAACAGAGAAAGGAGTTACTGACCAAATACGTATTAGTTTATTTTTATAGTTTATTTGATATAAATGGCGCCTTAAAATTAGTCAAACAAGTCCGAACACATTAAATGTTCGAAGAACAATAAAAACACAGCTAAAAAGTTAAAAACAGATAAAAAAGAGATGAATTACATTACATAAAACCATAAAAACACCAGATAAAAAATAAAAATAAAACAATAAAACAGTAAAACACACCACCAGAGCAGAGTCTCATACAGTGTGAAAAGCCTGGAGTTAAAAATTGTTTTTAAGAAGTTTCTTAATAATTTCCAATCTACAATAATTTACAAATAAATTATTTAAAAATTAGACTATGTGATTTTATCTTTTATAGTTGAGGATAAAAACTTCATTCCTCTTTCATCATTAAATTGGGAGAACTTGCACAATTGATGGCTGACTGAATACTTTTTTTGGCCCACTGTACCCAAACCCTGTGATTTTACTAACGACTCCAGGAAGTGGGGTGGTCTAATGCGGCATTCCTTCCCTCCCTCTCAGCCTTTTGTCCTTCGCTCATTACCCTTAATGTGCTGATGCATTTCTCTCATTTTCTGGGCGCCGATGATGCTATTTGCATTTTCAAATG
>NC_050513.1:12459514-12467842 GCF_002922805.2 Oryzias melastigma | reverse complement strand
TTTAAAAGAAAAGTCCATTGGAGGAAGTGGTCAAGTCTCAGTTTGAAACCCAACAAACCCATTTTAGATACAAAGAGCTACTATCTTTTCAACACAACAAACTTTAGGAAAAGACTTAATCCAATTCTAATGAGATGAGAGCATACAAATGTCCCCTCGTTGTCTCTTTGACAAGTTTGGTGGTCAAATATTAATATAAACTAACTTAACACATACATTACAAATATATATATATATATATATATAAGTCAGTAATCAGTAGTGTCTGGGGTCTTTGAGGTTGGTTTGTACTAGAGTTAGCCATCTGTTTTGTTCGTCAGGTACAAAAACCCACTAGATGCTAAAAAGAACTTGCAAAAAAGCTAAATTTCAATGTATAGGTTAAGGTTTATTGGGAATTTTTTTCCCCACGTGGGGAAGGTTCTACGGCAGTGGTCTCAAATTATCGGCCCGCGGGCCATTTTCAGCCCCCAAGTTGATATTTTGCGGCCCCCGCCTTAACATGAAAGTTCAATGCCTACTAAGCAATATATCTTCTATAGTCCATCCTTCTTTGATGATAGTTTTGTATTTGCTTGCTGATGTTTCGGTTCAAACTTTGCATTTGATATTGTTGTTGGATCTGGTCGTCAGAAAAGTCCTTTACAACGGTTGCTAGCGTCGTTAGCTTTTGTCGTTTCACAGGACACGCAGAAGATATTGCGTAGTAGTACATAGACATGAACAAATGTTCAATAAACTTGTTCAGTAGACATCAACAATGGACCAAAGATATAGACAGTGGACACAAACACATATTTTTGTGGAACCCCGTACTGCCCAGACCCTAAGGCCCTAAGGTAAATTGAGTTTGAGAACCATGTTCTATGGATGCATAAAGTTTCTTTTGTTGTCCCTTCCCTTGAGGTCATAGCTCATGAGTTTAGCTAATGACAAGTTTAGTGGCCAAGAAAGTGAGAAATCTAACAATTTTGAAACATCCGTAATAATTGAAACCAGCTTAACACAGACGTTCCAACAACACATATATTACTTTTTAATCAGTTCTAAAGCCTTTGGGGTCTTAGACGCTGGTTTGTACTAGATTTTGTCTTCTCATTTCATCATAAAATCAAAGAAAGTAAAATCAAAAAGTAAATAAAAAAGTTAAATTTGAATTTATTTGTTTAGGTTTCTCTGATAACACTACCATTAAGGTTCTACAGGTTTTTTTAGGCGTATTTTGTGACACTCCATTGTTTTGCTGATTTCCATATCTGTATAAGATACCATCCATCATCTATTAATTCCAGTGTACTTTGTTTATTCGGCTTAGTTCTGTAAGTTCTTCTTTTTTTTAAATAAGGACATAATAAATTCATTGTCTACCCCAAAACAAGTGTCTTGATTTGCTTGGGAAAAGGTTACACAAGCACCTTGCATTCAAATTACAGGAAGGCAGTAAAAGGGTTTTATTGGTCTCTTGGCTTGCTGGTAAACACTTAGAGTCTTATAGAGCACGAGGAAGTGGTCAGGGAGAGTAGTCAAGGCGTCGTAGCATACATAGACAGCTGCTCCTAGGACCATGGCCCCAGATAACGAAAGAAAATAGAGGAATAGAGTGATGAGTGGAAAGGACGGATGTAACTACTATCCCTTTTAAAATATCCCAAAAACAAGACTCAAACATTCAGTCAAATACATTAGTCATGTCAGTTAACAACTAACACACCATTCAAGAAGACGTTTTAATAAATGGTGTTCCGACTGGACTGTTGCTACCCATTACTAGAGCACATACTCACAGTTTTAAGTGACTCGGTCAAAGCGGTTCAAATCTATTCTTTCACAACTCTATTCCAATATATAAAGAACTTGGTGTCATATAGCTCCGTCTGGGCGCAAACTGCAATTATTAATTTCTCCTTTATAGTCAATTTTCAAACGGTTGGCACTTCCTTGAATTAAAAATTCAATGCATCACTACCACTTCGTGACTCTAACACTAGTGCCAACTTAAAACCACCATGAGCAATGTGGGGTTCAGGGTCTTGGCTAAGGACATTATGACACACGGTCCGGCAAGGTGGGACCTTCTTCCAGTCAGAAGTTGACTGCTCTACTTCTACACCACAGCGTTCTGTTACCTCTGTTTTTGTTCGACACGTATTGACTGGCAATTGACAATCTTCAACATAAGACACACATTTTTGGTAAATGGTAAAATGGCGTATACTAGTATAGTGCTTTTCTACTTTCCTTGAAGGCCAAAAGCTCTTTACAGTCAGAGACCCATTCACCCACACATTCACACATTTATGGGGGCTCCAATGCTGAACACTGGCGTCAACCTTCCACCAGAGGCAGTTTGGGGTTCGGTGTCTTGCCCAAGGACACTTCAATACATGACCGCTGCACCACAATATCTACTAGTTTGAATTCCAGATGTGCAATTTTTGAATGGAAAATGAGTACAACATGCAACAAGGAATGTTTTGTTTGATTGTATTAACCAAGTCGTCATGACTGGAATTGTATCCGCGGTTGGACGATAAGATATAGATGTTGTTGTTCACCTTTGGGCACGCCACAGTGAATCCGATTTCGTTGATTCTCACAGGTGGTTCTGCTAATAGAGTTCCTGACACAACCCTGTATTTTAGGTCCGGGACAGGGAGACCCAGAGTCGAGGCCCCTTGTGGCTGCATCGTGACACAGTAGTGTTAAGGTCTTGCCAAATGACCCACACTGGAAGAAGCTCATTGTGTCCTCTGAGAAACGAGGACGAAAAGATAGATAAGAGATAATAACTGGATAAAAGACGGAGAGTTAAGATGACGCACTACAAAATTTGAATGAGTAGGGAATGAGTCAGGAGTGGGATACTCTATGTTCTAGTTGGCTGGACACACCTGAACCAGGTAACCAGTAATGAGTAGGGCTTGTATATCTAGAAATCATACAGACATTGGTCCCCGAGGCCTGGAGTTCCCTGGTTTAGTGCAACAGTTTTTTTACAGAAATGTTCCAGGTTCCAAAAGATTAAATCAAACCCAAAACCTTGAATATCTAGGGTGTCACAGGAAATAGGACACAATCTTTGACGAACCATAAATCTTTGAGCCTCAAATTGAAGTATGGCATATTTAAGTACTGTTCATGTTTGTAAGGTGTTGCATTAAGGTCGAGCTTCAGAACCAACTGTTCCGGTAGTCGAAAGAATGCCAACATTGGAGGTAAAGCTCCGGTTCAAAGGGGTCAAGGTGTGGCCACTTGTTTGGATCATTTCGCATCTACAAGTACTTCAGGGTTTAAACTTCAGTTTATACGGTTGTGAAAAACACTTCAGACATACTGTATAGTGTGTTTTAGCTAAAAGCTAAACTACCCATGAAGATGATTCCAAGCTATTCATCTTTCTTCTCCCGCCGTCCTCGCTTAGGCTCGGCGGCGCCTAATGATCATTCAACTCTTATTTCAAAAAGTTTCAAACATCTGACAGGGACGGCGGCGGGGCACGGAGGCAAAAAGGTTTCTCGAAGCAACGGACAGCTCCAGACACATCCTAATGACCAGAGACAGGCCAGTAATGATGTGGATGATTGGTTGGGAGGCCGGGTAGAAAATGAGTAATGTGAGGTTTGATTGGCTGCTGACCCCTAGGGGTACATTAGTGGAGAGTGACAGCAATAGGGAGGGGTGGGGGGTAGCCTGCGTTTGGGGATAATAGCAGGTAGCGGAGATTAGTTTCTATATTGAGTACGAAGCAAACGGCGCGCACCTGCTAAGTTAGCCTATTGAAGCGCCAACACAATGGGAAGGAAGCCGACAAAGAAGGTGCTTATTAGCAAGATTACAATGTGTCAGTCACTTGAAGAGAGAAAGAAGAACATAATAAAAGAGCAGTAGCATCCATTTCAGGTGAGGCTTTGATTAGCATACTTATTGCCAAAAGGATTTCCATTGTGAGGCTTCTCACTGTCTTTCACCAACTTCACATTTGTTGGACACTTCCCAACTCAATGCAACTTTTTCTTTTGTTTCTCATGAGGGGGTTTGTTCCAGGAAGTCCTGCTGTTTCATCACATCGACCTGTCTGCGACCTCTTGGTTCCACCCCGAGGCTGCCAAGCTTTTCCCATCTTTCTACTTGCGCTGTTGCCCCGCCGCCGTCGCCGCCGTAACCCTCCAGGGCGCCTGCTGGGGGGCGTTGCGACTACACGGACCAGCTGTGGGCACACACACACACACTCCGTCGGCTGGCAGACGCCACAGTGCTTCCACTGTGGACCCTCACTGGCTTGCCAGCCTTCGGAACCTGCTGGCAAAACTGCAAAAAAAACTGTTTTTCTGTTGCTAGGCAACCACATTAAAAAGGAGAGTGGAGAAACACAGGATATTTTCTTGTAATTTCCCTAATTAAATTAAAGGATTACACTGCCCTTTCTCCTCGTTTTCGCTTTGACACCATTTAATTTCCCTTCCGCTGAAATAAATTGTTTTTATCCGAGAGCTTTCGCGATCAATTTTTATCTGCATTCCTCTGTGCTGGAGGGAGGGAGGAAGCAAGAGAAGGTCCGGAGGGAAGTCGACTGGAGCACCTGCACTTCCCCTCCTGCAGCATCAAACCGGCGCTCTGTGCCAGAGACGCAGGGAGCTGAAAGACGGCTCTCTGAGAAGCCCGCTGGGCGCGGATTCAACAAGGTGCTCTTCCGCGTGAGTCAGGAAAAACAAAGTGTGAGGGAGGATTCCGAGGTGTGTGCGTTGCTAATTCCTGCGGAGCATGTTCGGGCGGATGCATCAAAGCTTTGGATACTTTCCATTATGTTCCAAGAAGCGTCTGAAGAAGTCTGACTTAAATTCACTTAAATTCACCACTGACCAGAATCAGTCCACGGAGACTCCCTACCCATCATGCATTGGATGCTTAACACCTTTTCTGTTGTTTTTTCATTCATTGTGTGAATACTTTGCAGCATTCACACTATTGTGCTCATTTCCATACTTTTTTTTTTTTCTCACTATGAGCGATTTAAGCAACCTTGGTATGAAAACATTACTGCCTGTATTTTTGGTAGTCCAAAACATGATACCTTTTGAAATATTGAGCAAAATATGCCCCATAGAGAATGAACAAAAAATTGCTCAAATCCTTCAAAAACGTTGAGCACTTGTAAACTTCCGTACACTTTCAGATAGACACCATTAAAACGTTATAATGTTTATCAACTATTGGGTCTTTTTTTAGGGTAATTTGGAGTTTAGTTTGTAATTTACCAAGATGCTAGCTGTTCTTGGCTAATCTAGAAATGTTATCAGGTCTTTTGGCAAACTTGGAATTGAGCTAATATTTAAGCATTATGCTAGCTGCTTTGTCAAAATGTGACTTTTTGAAGTTCTTTAAGGCAAATTTGGAGTATATAAATTTGGCTAATCTAGACCTTTTTCCAGTTTTTAGGCTAATTTGGAGTTAGGCTAATATTTTAGCATAATGCTAGCTGGACAAAATGTAACTTTCTGAAGTTCTTTGAGGCAAATTTGGAGTTTATAAATTTTGCTAATCTAGATATTTTTCTAGTTTCTTAGGCTAATTTGGAGTTAAGCTAATTATTGATCATAATGCTAGCTGGTCAAAACTTGACTTTTTAGAATTCCTTAAAGCCCATTTGTAGTTTAGAAATTTGGCAAAATTAGACATTTTTCCAGTTTTTAGGCTAATTTGGAGTTAAGCAAATATTTAATTGTTATGCTAGCTGTTTAAATTTGAGTTTAAAAGTCCTTTAAGGCAAATTTGAAGTTGATAATTTTTTTTCCAGTTTTTAAGGCCAATTGTGGGTTAAGCTAACAGTTATGCATTATGCTAGCTGTTTTGACTAAATTTTACTATTTAAGGCTAATTTGGAGTTAAGCTAATATTTAAGCATTATGCTAGCTGTTTTGTCAAAACGTGACTTTCTGAAGTTCTTAAAGGCAAATTTAGAGTCTATAAATTTGGCTAATCTTGACCTTTGTCCAGTTTTTAGGCTAATTTGGAGTTAAGCTAATCTTTTAGCATAATGCTAGCTGGTCAGAATATGACTTTTTAAGTCCTTTTAAGCCAACATGGAGTTTATAAATTTGGCAAAATTAGATATTTTTTAGTTTCTTAGGCTAGTTCGGAATTAAGCAAATATTTAATCATTATGCTAGCTGTTTTGACAAAGATGTGACTTTTTATAGTTCTTTAAGGCAAATTTGGAGTTTATATTTTTGGCTAATCTGGGAATTTTTCTAGTTTTTAGGCTAATTTGGAGTTAATCTAATAATTAGGTCTTATGCTAGCTGTTTTGTAAAAATGTTACCTTTTTTGAGTTCTTTAAGGAAAATTTGGAGTTTATAATTTTGGCAAAATTACAAATTTTTCCAGTTTTTAGGCTAATTTGGAGTTAGGCTAATATTTAAGCACTAAGCTAGTTGTTTTGTCAAAATTTGACTTTTTTAGATTTTTAAGGCAAATTTGGAGTTGTTCGTTTTTTTTTTTTTAATTACATATTTTCCCGTTTTTGAGGCTAGTTTGGAGTAAAGCTAATATTTATTTAGAATGCTAGCTGTTTTTTTTTCAAAATATGACATTTTTAAGTTTGTTTAGACAAATTTGGAGGTTGTAATTTTTCTGCCTAATTTATCATTTAGCTAATATTTTGGCTTGAGCATTTTTATCTATCAGCATTTTCTGCTATTAACTTTGGTATTTCTAGCAGCCACATTCAGTTTACAACATTCACACTTGCCTTATTGCAGGTAATGCTATATATCTAGTTACCAATTAGTGGCTGTAGTCCAACAAGATCTTACAACAAGGTCCTTGTCGTTTCTCTGTCCTTTGTCGGAAGTCTTACGCGCCGGTAAATTGGTTATTGTATCTTCTGGTTACATTGTTCGACATCCAAAGCGCTGTTTTATTTACCCCACAAAACACTGTGGAAGGTAATGTTGTGCAAATAAAAAGAGATTAACGAGAGGGCACTCTCAAAGGCCTCCAGAAATGTGGAAAGAAAGAATTGTGCATCGGCAGCACTGCTGCGACCCTGAGACATTCAGCAGAGGTGGTGTTTGAGTTTTGCCTGTGGGTACCAGAAAGTCACTGGTATTATTATTACTAATTACTAAAGATTTACTCTGGGTTTACTTTTTAGTTTTAATTTATTTTGAGTAGGTTGGGCCCCCTATTTGTGACTAAACCCTACAAATCATAATACGTCCACCGCCATGCTGCTAAATAAAAAGAAGATTTTACAAAAGTTTTTTTTTTTTGGGGGGGTCCAAACCTTTGCCACAGCCACCTTTGGTTCCAAACAGGAAGTAACCACTGGCTCCATGAAGCCAAAATCCTTCAGACTTCTATTGAGAAATAAACAGTTATTACTCAGTCATTCTATTCGTCAGAATAACCATTATTTTTTTAACATGTTCTTGCTAATTCCTATTTGTCTATTTATTTTGATACATTTTTACCGTAATAAAAGTAATTCAAGTAACAAAAGCCTCAATGAAAGTATGCGGTAACTCACTAGATGAAGTCTCCTGAGCTTACCTACAAGTCATAGGGGTGTGGCCTTTCGACAAGGTCACTTCTGATTGGCAAGAGTGGTTGCAATAGAAATGCTTAGTCAGACCAATCACTGCTTACTGGCAATTTCTGGTTTGTGGTTGTATGTACAACATACCTCGAGGTATGTACAACATACCTTGAAGTACAACATAGCGTGTACCTCAAGGTGTGTTGTACCTTAAGGTTCAACATACCTCAAGGTATGTTGTATGTACAACATACCTCGAGGTATGTACAACATACCTCAAGGTAAGTACAACGTAACTCAAGGTATGTACAACATACCTCGAGGTAAGTACCACATAACTCAAGGTATGTACAACATACCTCGAGCTACAACATACCTTGTACCTCAAGGTATGTTGTTTCTTGAGATTCAACATACCTCAAGGTATGGTATGTAGTATGTACAACATACCTCGAGGTATGTACAACATACCTCAAGGTATGCTCCATTTAAGATGCAGCCGGTCCTCTCTAAAACCCTCCACGAGCCCGGACAACGTATGGATCAACCCCCCCCATTCGGGTGCATGTGACTAAGGCTTTTGTAAATCACAAGGCTGCGATCATTTTTAAATAATAAAACTACCTAAATTAAACAATAAATATTGACCATGATATAAAATTTTAATTTTGGTTGCGTTAGGACTCTCTAAAAAAGTCAAATTTCTTATGAAAACCATCCAAATATGTAATATTATTATCATAATTTACAAACCTAACTCTTTGGGTTAACTTACGCAAGTTCTATAACAG
>NC_050513.1:12454603-12459239 GCF_002922805.2 Oryzias melastigma | reverse complement strand
ATTTTTAAATAATAAAACTACCTAAATCAAACAATAAATATTGACCATGACATAAAATTTTAATTTTGGTTGCGTTAGGACTCTCCAAAAAAGTCAAATTTCTTATGAAAACCATCCAAGTATGTAATATTATTATAATAATTTACAAACCTTACTCTTTGGGTTAACTTACACAAGTTTTATAACAGTGAAGTTCTGAATAACACAAGTTTGCTGGTACAAAAAGTTTTAGAAAATTGAAGGTAAAACTCCTAATTTGTGGTGTTGACTTTCATAACTCCTTTTTTCAGCATGTCCACTTATACCTGTAGAGTTTATTTCTAATCAAAAGGTTTAATCCTCTTTCTTTAGTGCATTATTACAAACTTCATCTACCTCTCGCCGTTTCCATGACGCCGTCGCTTTGATCAGGTTAAGCCGATTTGGACAAAGATCAGCAAACACCGCTAAAAACACCAGATTTGTAGACTTTTAAACTAATGAGACATTGGCGGCACTAACAAGGAATAAACCGTTTGATTGCCGGAGATAACGACGCAACTCACTGGCTATCGCGACGGCTAACGCTAAATCTCAATTTGCAGCTGCGAGATAGCGAGACAGGAATCCCGCAGAAAAAAAACAGTTTGATATCTCTGGATAAGACAAGAGCTGAGCTACAATCTGCACCCAGCAGGCCCGAGGACAGCAGGAGCTGCTCTGAAGAGCCGTGCAGCTGTACGTTTTAGAAGATCAAAAGGCAGGGAGGTGCGGTTAGCTGAGGCGCGCGCTAGCATGATAAGAGGAGCGAGGGCGGAGCACGGAAGAGATATATGTTAAAGCATAATTAATAGCGCACCTGTTTGTGTCATACGGATGAGTTAAAGTGTAAATGAGGTAGAAAAGGAATCGCCGGAGGAGGGAAGAAAAAGGAGCTGCTACGTGTCGGGGGAGGCAAAGACCAAAAGTGGAGGGAAAATGGGAGGAAGAAACGGTGACTTTAAGCTTATAAAAGAAGGGATGAAATATATTTTATGGTCATTATGGCTCATTAACATGCAGATGAAAGACTCTACAAGTCAGTCAAGGAGAGTGGAGCAGCACATTAAAAGAAGGGCTAAAGAACTTTTACCAGTTTGTTCTGACTGAAGCTCAATCATTCAGTCTAATGAAAGAGATGCACTAAAAAGTCTTAAATTTCTATTTTTAAAAATGACACCGTCTCATATCTAAATTTATTTTGGTTGTACTTACTGAAATCAATATGATTTTGAGAGGTAAATGGAACTTTATCAAAATGTTTGGTTGGATGATATTATGAGAACGCTAATGCAGCTAACGTACAGCTATGGAACTACACTTGTTTTCACGTTTTACTAATAAAGCTAGGAGTTAGCGTCGTGAAAGTAATACATGTTTTAGTGGTACCAGTCTATTTTATTAAGCATTGCAAATAAAGTTTTACAGCTATTGTGAATATGCTAACGTGGCTAACATGTAGCGGTGTTGGAAAGCTAGGTGTTAGCTTAGTCAAGGTAATATTTGTTTTAGTGGACGGCACACTTTATTTCTTTACGTGTTTCTAACAAGTTTGTGAGTTAGAAATTTCACAGTAACATTAGTTTTAGTGGTATCAGTCTGTCTTTTATGTTTTGCAAACAACACACTTTATCATATATACAAATGCTAACACAGCTAATGCTCCTAACGTAGTTAACATTTAGCATAGTGGTTTTGGACTTCTTTTTTTATGTGGTACAAGCATGTTTGGGAGTTTGAAATATCACAGTGACGTTAGTTTTAAAGGTATCAGTCTGCTTTTTAAACATTTTGCTAACAATATACTTTAGCATATTTAGAAATGCTAACACAGCTAATGCTTCTAACGTCGCTAATGTGTAGTATAGTGGTATTAGACTGAGTTTTATTTTTCATTTTTTGTATGTTTTACGGGTATAAGTCTGTTTTTTTTTAAGTATTGTAAACAACATGCTTTAGCACAAAAATGCTAACACAGCTAATGCTCCTAACGTAGTTAACATTTAGCATAGCGGTTTTGGACTGCTTTTTTATGTGGTACTAGCAAGATTGGGAGTTTGAAATGTCACAGTGACGTTAGTTTTTGAGGTATCAGTCTGTTTTTTAAACAATTTGCTAACAATATACTTTAGCATATTTACAAATGCTAACACAGCTAATGCCTCTAACGTCGCTAATGTGTAGCACGCCTCTAACGTCGCTAATGTGTAGCACGCCTCTAACGTCGCTAATGTGTAGCACGCCTCTAACGTCGCTAATGTGTAGCATAGTGGTTTTGCACTGCGTTTTATTTTTAATTTTTTGTATGTTTTAGGGGTATAAGTCTGTTTTTTTAAGTTTTGTAAACAACACGCTTTAGCATATTTACAAATGCTAACACAGCTAATGCTTCAAACGTAGCTAATGTGTACCATAGTGGTATTGGACTGCGTTTTGTTTATTTTTTTATGTTTTAGGGCTATCAGTCCTTTTTTTACGTTTTGTAAACAATATGCTTTAGCATATTTACTAATACTATCAAAGCTAATGCTTGCTAACATGTAGCATGTATGCTGATAACCCTGTGTGCCATACAGCTTGAGAAATATGGTACTTATTTGAGTCAACTTTGTTTAAAATAATAAAAAAAATCCCCATTTAGGTGCTAAACACATCTCAAACACTCAAGTGCTGCATTGCATGAATAATAGAAAAAAAAATCCAAAGAAAGAAAAAAGTTTAAATAAAAACAACCAGTTTGTTTAAGATGGAAACATCTCAGGATCTGGATGGTTGTAGCCTACGGCTTTCCCAAAAGATCTATGGGGTGTGAAAAAAACATGCAGATCAGGGGGAGAAAAGGTGGAGTTCACTTCAAACAGAACCCACATCAAATAAGTGAGTGTTTTGAACCCACACACCTCTTTTCATGTTAAGAGGAGCTCCAATTCCCCTCTCTTGGAAGTTTGGAGATTTTTAACCAGCGCATTAGAGCGAAGTGAAGTCAATTTTCTCACTCTGCTTAATCAAATGTTAACTGGGTGCTTGGATAATAATGCTTTAATATTAATATTGTTATAAAACGGTAGGCCTTAAACTGTGATAACAAAATGTTTAGCAGAGATGAGGCATTTTTATGGAAAAAAAGAATGAGATAGCTCCTCATTTAGAAATTCTATTCATCTTTATGTCAGAAAAGAGGAAGTCTGGAAAACAAACGCTAAGGAACAGCAGGGGAAAAGTATAAAGGGTATTGATTTATAATAGAATCCAGTGCAAACCCAATTTCCTGAAAAACAAATGTAAATTCATTAATGGAAATAGTCTGCAGACTAAGAACCTTTCCAGAAATTGCTTGTCTCTCAACATTTTGAAGGAATTAAAAAAATCCACACTTTAATTAGCAAAATAAATTTTTTTTCTTTTAGTTTTTACATATATGGCTCCTATTTGTACCCAAATCAATCTAAAGGGACACAAAAAAGCAAATGATCATAAATGAAATATTAAAAAACATTTAGTTTTATAGGTTATATAAAAATGATGTCTCCATAGTAGAGGACATTTTTTAAACACATTTAAAAAAAACATTAATTTTATGAATTACTGTAGTTTTTGGAACATAAAGCAGGCTAAATAATTTACAATAAACAGGGAGAGAAAAGTTTATTTTAGCAATTAAGACACACAGGACTTTAGAGCGAATGAAATAAAACGATACAACCATATAATGTTATTGGACTACACTACCCAGAATACCTAGGGGGACTAGGAGGGTAGTGATTGGTCAGAGGGGTTGATGGGGAGTTATGCATGGTGTGGAGTCACATTTATTACTAGTATGTTAAGGTGGCTAATGTTAGCTGTATTGGATGTTTTTTTTCCAAATAAAATCAAACTTTATTTATAAAAGGGTTTTACTATTAAAGAAAATAACCCACCACTCTTCACCACCCCTCCTCTCCATGAACATGTTGCTAACAAGGTAGGGAGTTAGCATAGTCACAGTAATGTTTGTTTTAGCAGTATTTGTCTATGTATGAGTTACAAAGAATGTTGACAGTTACATGAACTGTAATAATGCTAACGAGGCTAATATGTAGCGGTGCCAGACTGTGTGTTTTGCATGTGTTATTAATATAGTTGGGAGTTAGCATAGTCACTGTAGCAACTGTTTTTAAGGTGCTGTTAACATGGCTGGGAGTCACTGTTATGTGTGAATATGCTAAAGTGGCTAATGTGTAGCATTTGGGGCTTTTTTTCTTTAATTTTTTTTGCGCGTTGCTAACAAGATGGGAGTTTTGGTATTGTCACAGTAACTTTTGTTTTAGCTGTATCAGTCTGTTTTTTTTTTACATTTGCAAACAAGTTTGGGAGTTATTGGGAATAAGCTAACGAGGCTAACATGTAGCGGCGTCGGACTGTTTTATTCATGTGTAGTATTACGGACTTTGTTTTTTTTAATTTTATCTTATGCATTACAACAAGATGGGGATTTGGTGTAGTCACAGTAGCTTTTATTCTAGTGGTATCAATCTGTATTTTTTTACGTTAGCAAACAAGTTTGGGAGTTGTTGTGAATAAGCTAACGAGGCTAACATGTAGCGGTATCGAACTGTTTTTTTTCTACGTGTTGCAA
>NC_050513.1:12448847-12454249 GCF_002922805.2 Oryzias melastigma | reverse complement strand
ATGTGTAGCATGTTACAAACAAGTTCTGGAGTTACTGTGAACTCAGTTATCAAAGTCTGATGTACTTTTATGTGACTTTTTCTTGTTTAACCCTTTAACGCCTAAAAACAAAATCTTTAACATACTGTAAGTGTTCAATCGGTAACACGATAACCATAACTCCAGCAGATTCTGAAGGAGAACAGCGGCTTGTGCCACTTTTCCACTTCAGAATCTTCTGGAGTTACATTGATTGTAATATTACAGTAAAATTAAGAGCATAAACTCTGGAGTTCTGGTGTTAAAGGGTTAAAGTCTCTTATACTTCAGTACACCTTAATGTGGTTGTTAATGTGTACCTCCTATCTACAACAACCATCCCTTCACAGGAGTCCAACATGACAGTTAAGTCGAACACTATGCAACTCCTTAACATTAACTGTATAACACATAGCATACAAAACAAAACTACCTTTTTCAGTTCATTACGTTGAAGCAATGAATTGTGGGTCTAAAAACCTCCTAAAGGTGGTGAAATAAGCCTTCAGCTGCAGCTACTTCTCTTTTTCCTTATTCAGGAAGGGTAGTCTCATGTAAAGGACATAACAGAATTTTATTTCTTATATAATCTCCCCGGACCCACAATGTATCCGAAGACCGTGGACAGGAGCTACTTCCCTCTTAGAGAATCCAACATGTGAAACAGGGTCCCTGTCTTACTCAACTAGATGGGGCAAAAAAGGAGAGAAAAGAAAAAAAAAAAAACATGAAAGCATCAGAGTGTCTGATATAGGATGGAAGCAGCAAACAAAAACAGCAAAAATTATTTATACAGGGAGTTCACCAAGTAGAGTGAGATCGTAGGATCGTAAAGGCAAAACTAAAGACATAGCGTACCGTTACTTTAATCGACCATATCTTAAAACTGTATTCAAAATGTAGTATTTAGGTTAAAAAGTGTCTTGTTCCTAAAAGACCAGAGATTACCAACTCTAAACATCTTTTGAGATATTTTCAAAGAGTTCCCAGTGGTCCCAGAGAAAAATGAAGACAGACATAGATCTATTTGTCTACAAGTGGATGCATTAGAATGGGGCGAAGCAAGAAGCTTGTGGCCCCGCCCATCATAATTTCTACAACAAAAACGACTTTTTTTCCATCTCCTCCTGGTTCACATTGATTTGGACAAAGAAATACTTCAATATGCAATTTTGAGACTAATTGTCTTCATTATGGCCTTAACAGTCAGAAAAATGCCACAAAAACATGAGTTTTATCAGAGTCAGTGTTTAAAAACTATAGCTTACATTGGTATCTGGTCAATATTTATTTATTTATTTTTTTATCTGTATGCTCCCATTTGAGGTCACGGAGTTGTGTCTATCCAGCTAATGTCTGCTACACTCTGGACAGTTTGCTAGTCTATGGTAGGGTATAAGACAAGTAAAACACTTTATAGTCACCTGTGATGCACGTCTTTGAAGAAGCCAGTGCACTCGAAAAAAACTAATGGATTCATTCTAGCTAGGGGTGTGTACTGGCAATACAAAACGTATCGTGATACACATCCCATAATACAACACGTATCACAGTAGATCCCAAGACAGACAATATTCCACTATTTTTTAATGCATTCTCGCTAGGGTTGTGTATTGGCAAGGGTTTGGCAATACGATACGCATCGGGAGAAACATGTCATGGTAGGATACGTATCGTGATGATCCCAAAGACAGTACCAGACAATATCTCACAATTTTTTTTAATATATTCTCGCTAGGGGTGTGTATTGACAAGGGTCTGGCCATACGATCCATATCGCGATATATATGTCATGATACAATACATATCACGATATTTCTCAAGAAATTTCACTATTATTTTATATATTCTCACTAGGGGTGTGTATATTCAAGGATCTGGCAAAGCGATATGTATCACAATACATCCCAAGACAGTATCAGACAATATTCCACTATTTTTTTCAATCCATTATCGCTAAGGGTGTATATTGGCAAGGGTCTGGCAATATGATACGTATCGCGATACACATGTCATAATATGATACATATTAAGATATTTCCCAAGACAGTACCAGACAATATTCCACTATTTTTTAAGATATTATCGCAAGGGGTGTGTATTGGCAAGGGTCTGGCAATACGATACGTATCGCGATACACGTCATGATATGACAGGTATCAAGATATATCCTGAGACATTACCACACAGTATTTCACTGTTTTTTTTTAATTATAACCTAAGAATTACCTAAATATTGATCAATTTTTCACAAAAGTAAAATTATTTATTGGTCAGAAGAGCATAACGCACCCCAACTGTATAATTCATGGTGCTTTTTTTGGTAGTTCAAGAAACATCTAAGTGGAAAAGTGCTTTTAAATAATAATTACATTCAGTATTTTAAAGTGATACAAGTGTCACCAAATGAAGTATTGTGACATTTCACTGCATTGATATTTTCTTACATTCTTGCTAACCACTTTACCATGAATGGTCACTCAGCAGAAACACACTTGTAAAGGACACAACTAGGTTGCAACTGTCTTTGATTTGTTTTTTGTTTGAGTGGTTTGTGCAAAGAAAGCTGCTCGACTTGAGCCTTCGGACTGATGGAGGGAAACGGTTCGGTTTTGCCACTGCTCGCCATGGCGCTGACAGTGACTTTGGGATGACACGGCGCTGATGTGGAAGCCTCGGTGCCTCCAGCAGCTGCTTTCCTATAGGCTTTTGCTTCTGACATTTATTGTGTCAGACATCTCAACAATCTCATACAGGCGCGCTTCATGAGCGGCGTCTGCGTTGTCAAGACCCATTTACAGTTAAGGCTCTGACTCTGAAATTAAGACTACCAAAAGGGAGGAGGGACGGCTCGCAGGACATTGGCGGGAGAAAAGTAATGACAGCGCGAGTCCACCGTCTGACTCTGAAGCCGCAGTGAAAACTCTTAATACATAACTCATGAGGAGAAGCTGTTGCAGAAACCTAGCAACAGTCGCTCGGCAAATCGCATTATGCCGTAGCCTTTGGGGACCCTACATAATGTAGTTATGTGACAATGCTAGTGCAGATCAGCCACGGGCCGACTTCTGCTTCCCCGACAGTGGCTGTTGAGAGAAAAAGCAGGGTAGCATGTTCTGTGCTGTACTGCCTACCTCCTTTAAATCACATGTAAAAGCCTCATTACGTCTACGACAAGAGCTTGTACCCCAAATCTAAAGTCTTGAGGGGCAGTAAGTCCAGCGTGGGAAACAAAGGCAGAGCTGAGTGGCCTCTGAGCACCAATGTCGGCTCACTCTTAAAGAGTACAGGGTGTTTAATGGGCCTTCAGAGTGATTGATGATTGGTTCTCCGCAGAGGTAGGATCTCGCCATAGGTAGACAATGCCAGACGTGGATGATAAATACATGTCAATGGGAAAAGGAGGCAATAGGCATGAATAACTAGTGTGGAGAAGTGTGAATGTATAGAAACATAATAGTAGTTAGAGTTAATGATTGTGTTGGGAAAAGGCATTAGAGGCATAAATCATATTTGACCTCTCACGGGGCACCATTATATCACCATTTTTACCACTCCTGCATATATGAGACTTTATTATCTACTATCGTCTTATCTAAATTTGAATTATAGTATCAGTTTTCATATCTATTAGGGTTGTGGTGGAGTGGAAACTGCACAAAACTTGCATTGTCTTCAGTTTTGTCAAGCAACTGGGGTTGTCTCATTTCGCCACTATCCCACGGTCAATAGTTTAGTCGATTTCTTTGTAACCCTTGTACTACCTTATGGGGTCAAGATGACCCGAGCCTTACATTGACGTGTTATCCATCCCATGACAAATGTGGATGAAGGTGGATGTCTGCCATGGACACTAGTGGCAATACGATTCATTTCACGATACACGTCATGATACAATACATATCACGATATTTCTCAAGACAGTACCAGACAATATTCCATTTTAGTGAAAATCAAAAATCATTGAAAAGAAAAAGTTCAGCGCACTGTCTTGTGGGGTCCAGATGACCCCACTCCCAATGTCAACATACCTAGTATAGCAAAAGGTCTAATGGTCATGATATCTCTATGTTAATGCAAAAAGTGCTAATTTGTTCCCACTCCTTTTACCCTTTAACAATGGTTACTTTAGTGTTGACATTCGACTTCTGTAACTCTTCAGCTGTTGACACAATCAATGTCTCTAGTTAGTCTAGAGTTAGAGATATGTCCTTGCACTGATATGCAATACTTTACAGTAGTGAAGGGCTTATGCAAGCGACATAAAACCACCAATTCCATTTAGGCTTTGCGTTGTTATGCAACACTATGTAAGTAGGAAGCCTCTTTTCTCTGCGTCAGAATAAGCTGATTCGCAATGACTGCGTAAACAGAAGAATTGCGGTATGTCAAAGACCATGTTTGTTAGATGTCTCCATTGCTTAAGGGTTATATTTAGTGCAGCCGCTAAAGTCTGTACTTAAGAGTGGGAGTGGGACTGGATCCAGTCCGGTCCCCGTCACCCTGTATCCGTTTCGTTGACTTCAAAAGCCAAGAGCCAAGCCGGAGCACTTTTTTATGAAGTTGGGCTATCAACAAACTAAGCTGGAAATCAAGCGAGTATGTAAAGCTCATCCGGTACATTTTTCAAAATAAAATCTATTGTTTGCTGAATTTGCTGTTTTCACTGTGTATTAAACAACATTGAGTTTGACACAGTAAAACATGTACATTTAAGCCTCTAAATGGCAAAAGTATTAGTACAAGTTCCGTGCTTACGCCTTGTATGAAGTCGAGTCACGCAGAAAAAGAAGTGATGTGATTATACTTCAAAATCACGGTTGAATGAGGGTTTCTTGACTTCCTAAATAAATGGCGGGTTGTCGTGTAAACCTATGCCAGTTCAGGGTCTCGCGAGGACGCCAGCAAAGCTTGTCCATAGCCAACATGAGTCATCAGAACCCTCCGCTGTCGGAACCAGAGCCGGACCGGATGCACTGTAACCCTGGGGTTATATACCATTAAAAGCCTCAAAGTTCCCTGTGTCAAAAAAATGTGTCAGTTATTCAAGTTTACGTGATTGAAAATCAAATGAGTTGGTTTTATTGAATTCGAACCACAGAAATTTACTGTTTTATAATTTTTTTTTTTTCTGCCACAATTTTACTCGAAACGTGAAAACGTTCTATGTGGATGACAAACTCCTGTTCATGACATCTATTTTATGATTTGTATTAATTGAAAGTAATAATAATATATCAGGCTATGTATATCTTAATTGGCTGGTAATTTGATTTTTGTTGTGGAAGATGGAAAAAAAAAGTGTGGCTCACAGTATTGTCTTTGCAAGAATCTCGCAAAATTTTGTCAATGAATTGTATGGTGTCACAAGGAAAAATGCTGGC
>NC_050513.1:12445303-12448510 GCF_002922805.2 Oryzias melastigma | reverse complement strand
ATGTGTCAGTTATTCAAGTTTACGTGATTGAAAATCAAATGAGCCATGGTTTTATTGATTTCGAACCACAGAAATTTACTGTTTTATAAATTTTATTTATTTTTTTTTTTCTGCCACAATTTTATTCGAAACGTGAAAACGTTCTATGTGGATGACAAACTCATGTTCATGACATCTATTTTATGATTTGTATTAATTGAAAATAATAATAATATATCAGGCTATGTATATCTTAATTGGCTGGTAATTTGATTTTTGTTGTGGAAGATGGAAAAAAAAGTGTGGCTCACAGTATTGTCTTTGCGAGAATCTCGCAAAATTTTGTCAATGAATTAATTGTATGGTATCACAAGGAAAAATGCTGGCATTGCTGATCTTCATAAGTAACACGAAAGAAACACGAAGTCCTTAAAAATATTTTTGGAAAGACAAATAAATTCTTGAAAAGTGATTCTGCAAAAAATGAAAAAAATCTAATTTTTTGTCTCAATTTTGCGAGAATTTTTTTTTGTATCTTATCAGTCCAATTTATATTGAAACTTTATTTAAAAGTAAAATGTTAAAACTCCAGTTGAATTAATATGTTTTAAGTTGAAAAATAAAAAAATCTGTTCTGTAACTCTAGTTTACTACTGCTTTAATGAAGTGTAGTTGTGTGTTTTTGTGTTGCCTTGTCTCCTTTGTGCGATACAGTATCTAACAAAAGTGAGTAACATCCCGAACATTTCTGAAGATATTTATTTACATCTTTTTCATGAGTAAGTGCTGCCGAAATGAGGGGTGTACTTACTTTTGTAAGATACTGTTTGTGTAGAGCAGTCGACCTCTTATTGTAGGATTGCCGGTTCGGTTCCTGCCTTGCTCGCCAATGTGCCAAATTGTTTTAGAAACGGAGGCACTTTGAATGGCAGTGGAGCCGCCATCAGTGTGTATACTTAGTAGGTAGAAGTGGTTGGTACCCTACGTCCTCCAATACAATCTGAATAAAAAAATCATAAAGTCTTTTTTTTAATTTTGTCTAAATTAACAGTTTAGATTGATTTTAACAAAATTATTGTTTGCATATTCCTGTTAGATTCCTTCCTTTGTGCACGGCTGATAAAACTGTAACCACCTGAACCATTGAACAACAACAGCAACTGAAGCTTTTCTTTGCAGCTAATGAAAAGTAAATTGTGTAATTTGTAAAAATGATCTACGTTTGATCCAGGTAACCAGCCAGCTGCACGACTTATTACGACTATGTCAGATTTGATCTGTCTCATCTCTTCATAGAAACTGGAGTGTGTACACAGTGGTAAGGGATAGGGACTATTTAACCATTTTGTCTCGATTCGTGACCAATTCATTCTTATTAATACAATGTTATTTTTTAAAAAATCTGTATATTTTCTTCTCCCAACTTGTCAGTTTATTTGATTTCTATTGAAGCTTAAGTTGTTTTCTTTATACCGATTGGGGTCCCATAAGCTCAGAGGTATATCTGTCCGCATTTGCTTGAGCTGTCAACCCAGATGTGAGTTTCTTTTGCATGATATGACTAAAGATGTTGACATAAATGCCAGAAACTTAACAACAAACATCTGTTATGTGAAATATAATCTAAAGTTGCGATCTGTTCGGTGCCAGATACCTCTAAAAATGACTGTTTCTTATGTTTCCATGACAAACCTGCACTTTGATTACAGTTGGTGCTTCGCTGAGCACAGAAGTGCCTCAGATAGCTCAAAACTGTTGAACAGAAGACATTAAAAAAATCTGCTTCTTTAAACTCGATTGTATCCCGGCTTTCTCAAATCCAAGAACGGCGGGACCGCATGGACAGCTAGCTTATCTGCTTGGAAGATGTTGTTATTAACTCTAAAGTACTGATAATCTCCAGAACTCCTGAGGTTGTCCATCACTTCACAGGAGGATCCGAATCAATGAGATAGTAAAACATACGGGTGGATTTTTATCTGAAAGCGTTTCTGCTGGCTGTCCTTCCCTGCACCTTGGTGGTGGAGGGACTAAGTCATCGAGTCACGGGCCTTTGGAAAGTTTTTGACATGAGTAAATGACATGAAGAGAAATGACTCTGTTGAGTCAACACATATTGTCGTCTCATATTGACGTTTGGTTAAGGACCCCTCTGAGTCAAAATTTGATGTTTTGGTTGCCCGCAACTTGTCGTTTTTTGACGTGTTGGCTGTTCCCATTAAACCGCGGGCCCCCAATTCCCAGGGCGTGACCCAGAAGCGGTCCATTTCCGGTACCCTAGCCCAGTGCCGATTCATGACCGATACCGCGTCTAAACTCTATTTGCACCCAGTACTATGCCTGGTACAGGTACTCTCTGGTACTACATCATGTATCCCATCCAGTATCACATCAAGAACCATATATGGTTCTGGGTTAGGGTACCAGTGCCCCGTCTGAGTATTGGTACTGAATACATCCAAAGGACAAGTACGCATCTAGTACTGTGTCCAGTACTGTGTCCTGTACTGCGTCCGGTGCCAAGTTAAGGTTAGGTTACCTCTACTGGACGCATACCGAGGACCAATAAGCATCCTTGTGCCGCATCCTGTATCACGTCAGGTACCGTGTCCGGTGCCGAGTTTGGGTTAGAGTAATGGTACTGGACTTATACCAAGGACCAGTAAGCACCCTGGTTCCACATCCTGTTCCGCGTCCTAAAGGTTGTAGACCCTTGATTCTATGAACAGCCAGCATGTCGAAAAGCGACGGAAAGGGGTTCTGGGTCTAATTTGTGCCCAGTACCCAGCTGGTACAGGTTCGGGTCCAATACTGCATTTGGTTCTGTGTCATGTGTCGCATCCACTACTGTGTCCAGTGCTGGGTTAGGGATACCGGTACTGGATGCATACCAAGGACGTCCGGTACCGCATCCAGAAAATGGACATAACCAAAAGCATTATCTTAACTTTTCAACCTTTAACGCGATAAACATGAATCAGCATTTTCTGTCACAGTTTTGCACCATTATGCAACACATTATATTAGCAAGATCTTTCATATCGTGAAAAACCGCTTCATAGTGTTTCATACCAGTGCAAAAAATGCTTTTCTATGCAAATCAGGAAATTCCCTTTGATCGCGTATGGAGCTACGTTACATCAAAGCTTATAGTGTGTTTTGACAGAGACATATCTGCTCTAACTGTTAATGTTGCCAATTAAATTAATTCATTTTCAACAAAAAGAA
>NC_050513.1:12439437-12444887 GCF_002922805.2 Oryzias melastigma | reverse complement strand
TTCTATGCAAATCAGGTGATTCCCTTTGATCGCATAAGGAGCTACGTTACGTCAAAGCTTATAGTGTGTTTTGACAGAGACATATCTGCTCTAACTGTTAATGTTGCCAATTAAATTAATTCATTTTCAACAAAAAGAAGTACATGTTGATCAAAGAAGAGAGGAGGGACGTGAACGTCCGGTTCCAGTCAAGGACTTCATGTTCAGGCTTCAGACGCCTGGGCGCCATCTTGTTGTCTGCAGACAGATACTCTTGAAATATTTTACAAGAAAAGTAAAAAAATAGACCTTTGTAATTTTTTATTCTTAATAGGGTGGGAAATATGGTTAATAATAGGGTAAAATACAAAAAAAAAAAATCAGAAGATGTTGGTACTAGGGGTGTATATTGGCAAGAGTCTGACGATATGATACGTATCATGATATTTCCCAAGACTATACCAGAAAATTTTGTCACTATTCTTCTGAAGCTGAAGCTCCGTACTACAAAGCATCGTAATCCACGTTTTTTGAAAGATATTGGCAGCAACATGGTTCAGAGTTTTGGTTTGGTACCAAAGTACAAATGAAGAAATATTTGTCACATGGCTGACTGAACATTTAAGTTGGTTCTCAAGACATCTTGTTGTTTTGGTCACGGAGTAGAGAGTCTGTGCTGCCACCTAGTGGTTGGAGGTGTTATTTTGTCAATATTATCTGGTCAGCATTTTAAATCAATACAAGTATCGGCAAATAAAATATTGTGATATATCGCCACATCCATTTTTCTCCACACTCCTAGTTGGTACATTTTTATATTTTCCAAAACCCTTGTGCCTCAAAGAATACACTCTGTTCCACATTGCAGCGGTAGTATCTGTGGTGTCTGCTGTATTTTCCTGCAGCTGAAGTTATTAAAAAGCCACAGAGAGAACAAACTCACACACTCATAAATTAATCTGGCTGACGTGGTTTTTAATATTTGCAAAGGGGTGAGAGATCTGTCACAGCCTTTTACCGCAGCCTCCGGTGAAAAGCTGTAATCCGAATACAAAGTCACAACAGAATACTGCCAGGAGAGAGTAAACTGTTACAGTATCTGTAATTGTTGTGTCAAGTGTAGTCACCTATTGTGAGAAAAACTAACAAAAAAATGTCTGCTTTCAACTATGCAAAGAAAGTAGACGCATCAGATTTGTGTGTACTTAAGTCTTGATTTATAACTTGTATTATATATTTTATGTGCTACTCTTGTACTTGCAATCGTGTATTCTAATGTACACTCGAATACAAAATACGACTTGAAATTAACCTGCCTAAAATACTAACTATGAGTTAAAAACGACTTCTACCAATACAAATATTTAAATAGTACACACCAATTGATCAACGTTACATCTCCAGATATGTAGATATTGTGCTTAAATACTGCTTGAATGCTGGATTTTTTATTAAACAATTTGAACTCAGATTGTGAATAATAACTAATAAAATTGACATTTTTCCACATTTTTTAAACAGCGACTGGCGGCGTCTCTAACGCGCAGCTCTTTCCCCAGGTCTATCAAAAAATGAAAAACCCAGGTAATGAAGGGGCGCTCTATCGTGGTTAGGGACCGGCGCTTGTGGAGGAGCTCCTTGCTGGAGGCGGGGTCAGGGTTGGAGCTAATAATTCTGGAAAACTTAAAAATAAAACACAGATGAGTGATTTAAAATATTTAAATGTTTTTTTTCAATCATTATAAGATCATATTTGTTTAAAAAGTTTTTAAAAAGTTAAGTTTCTTCTATTAAATATTAGTTACAATCAAAGTTCAAAGTGGTGACTCAGCATTCTAGTAGCATTTAAAGCATTGACTGTGTATAGAGAACTGGACTGAGTGACCCCCTCCCCCCTCGTGTTCCTAACAGAAAGTACCTGCTGGTCCCAAAAAGCCAAAGACTTCTATTTAGAAATAAAATACTATTGTTTAGTCGTTTTATTTGTCAGAATAACCACATTTGCTCTGGTATATCTTTATAACATGATTCTAAATTTTATTTTCGACATTTTCTTCTGTAGCGCAAATTATTCAAGTAACAAACTGGCCAATCAGATGCCTCAATGAGCTTTTGATTGCCAGATTCTTTTGAGCCTGCTTTCAGTAAAAGGGGTGTGGCCTTATAACGTGCTCACTGTTGATTGGAGAGAGTGGATGCTATAGAAACCTAGACTGAAGCTTCGTCTCCACTGAGTGGTCCGGTACGGTAACGCTTCTGGGGCGCGTTTCCACTCGGTGAAGCTCCCACTATCAGTTTGTGGTGTAGACCGCTAGCGTGTCATTGCGTCATTGTCGTGAGACAACTAGAAAAGCAACAACAATGGAGGTTATCCAGCTGATCATCTTTCTAGTACATTGTGTATAACGGGGATTTAATGTTATTTGAAAGAAGATTGCGAAACCCTAAGACTTACAAACGTAGGAAACGTTAGCTTAAGTGAGTGCTCCATTGACGCTTTCATCGCTTTCTGGCTACAGCGGCTATGTCCCAACCATCCCGTTCTTTTCATTGGGCCCAAAACCGATGGGGCCCCCTACAGGTGTGATTCGGTACTGTTTAATGGTCCATTTTATGATGGAAATGCTCAAAATACTAGACCGGACCGCTCAGTGGAAACAAGGCCTAAGACTCGCATGGACCAATTACGGCTTCTAGTGGGTCCAACATGGTGACAAAAGTATCATGGAGAAAAGGCGACTCAATGTACTCAATTTGGTTGGAGTAAGTAAGATATTTTCTATGGGCAACATCACACCCACTCTGTACGGTTCTATATATTCTTTGGTATGTCTTCGCGAACGAAGATATCATGGTCTCTGTCCACGTCGACTGCAGGCACGCTCGCGGCTGACATGTCCGATGCGGGACAGGCAGGTCCGGCCGCATCGGCTGCAGTCAAATGTCACATCAGGTGTAGGTGCTGAAGCTTCTCGGATCTTCCTTCTGCGGCGTTTCACCCTCAGGTTTTCGTTTCGGGATTCCTCGAAGGAGGAGACAGCCTGGTGGATGGAACTGTGCCAGGCACCGTTGTCAGCAGCAAGGGTGGACCACTGGTGAGGGTCAATGTGACAGACACAGACGGACTTCTTCAGAGAGTCTTTGTAGCGTTTCTTTGGTGCCCCTCTGTCACGGTGGCCAGTGGGGAGCTCGCCATATAGGGTTATCCATTTTGAAGACATGCCCTGCCCAACCTAGCTGCGACCTCAGTAGTATGGCCTCGATGCTCTTGATCTCCGCCTGTGCGAGGACATCGACATTTGTGATGTACTCACTCCAATGAATGTTAAGAATGGTGCGGACAGCGCCGATGGAAGCGCTCAAGGAGCCATAGGTGGTGGCGGTATGTTACCCAGGACTCAGAGCCGTACAGGAGGGTGGTGAGTACGACGGTTCTGTATACACTGATCTCTGTGCCCTTCTTCAGGTGCTTGCTGTTCCAGACCCTATTGTACAATCTGCCGAAGGCACTGTTTGCTTTGGCCAGTCTGTTGTCAATGTCCTAGTCGATCTTGGCATCTGATATTCTTTTGAAGCTGAAGCTCCGTACTACAAAGCACCGAAGAGCCGGAAGTAAGCTATTTTCTATGGGCGAGTCACACTCACTCTGTACGGTTCTATATATACAGTCAATGATTCAAACGCAGCATCTACGCGCAAACCTGAAGATATGAAAGGAGTAGTACAACCCTTTGTGCACTTGTAACTCCGAAATGTGATTATTCTAAGATTTGTATGCATAGGAGCCTATTCAATTTCATAGTTAGTTCCAAGTAATTTCAAATTGTATTTGTAAGTTATTGCTATTCAAGTGTACGTGTGAATTGCAAGTACACACAGTTACAGACAAAATATATTGTACGACTTAAAAATCAAGAATTACGCATACACAAATCCAGTGAGACTATTTTCCCTCCATATAAAACAAGCTAAGATTTTTATATCTGTAGCAATACCGTTTTGTCAAACACAAAATGGGACAAAATGTGTTCCTAATAAAAGGCATTATGCATATGTGATCTGTCCTCCAGCAAAATCTTGAAAAGAATGCCCTCAAAGCGCTTTAAAACACAGCCAGACATAAAGTAGCGGGTTGTTCTGGTAATGTAAGTATTCATGTGCGAGCAGCTGGGATCTGAGGGTTTCACAGCGTTCATGGGAAGTTGTGGGAGACAAGACTGGGACAAAAGTACCTCCATTATTCATCTGTTTTGCACTCGTTTTTGAGGTTACTGTCTGTACTGTGTGCAAGTTGATAAGTGAAAACAAGGGATGCTCGATTGTCCCCAAGTGGGTTATTTTTTTGTGTTCAATTACAAAGAATCCAATTGATTCGAAGTGAATATCTTGTTGTGGTGTACTCCATTATTCAAAATGTTCCGATGACTCTTTCTAGCTTTTAACATTCTATGGACTAACATTTCCTGTCAATCCACACCCTCAAACAACTCTCCGTCCCTTTTCTACCTGAAATAGGATCTCCAACTCTTTTAACTGTTCAGGATGACTCATCTCATGTTCACTCCATAAGCAGCGGTGGAGACTCCGGGGATCCTCAAAGGATTCTTTGGACTTGCTTCATGCTCAGTAGGATTCCTCCTGAGGTTGAAGCACCTCAAAAAAATTGTATTTTACAATTCAAGTACTTTGCATCGTTTCTTCTGCCCGGTTTCTCCCGGATGAAGTGGCTTTGGGATACCAGAGGGCTAACGCTTTTGGAGTTCATTTCCTGCCTGTGACTCTCACTCATACCGCGATTCTTTGAAACGACCATCAGAGATGGTCAAAAGTTGATTTTTTGTAAGTCCTATATCAAGCCATTGGCCACAAGTCCAGATTTAATTCAGTAAATGGAAGATATATTTTCTTATTATGTATCTTAATCATGTGACTAATAGCAATGCTAATTTGTCCTCTATAGAGGACATTTCTAAACCTCCATTACTAGTGAATTAACTCAGTTTGGTATGTGCATAGAACTTTTGAAGCTTTCCAATAGTACCAAATGTAAAGGGGTGGGGTTCTGTGAATAGTAGTATCCAAAGTTGTCAAACTCAATCACACAAGGGACTAAAATCCAAAACAGACCTCAGGTTGCGGGCTAAGGTCTACATTTTTAAAACTTTAAAACCAAAACTTTTTAGCATATTTATGAACTAGATATGTAGCATTACCTGAGATGACGCTGGTGCGAATACTGTACGCTGAATTTAGCCGCTGATAATGTTGAAATGAATAACTGAAAACGCTCAAGCTGATGGCCAGCTAAATAGTAGTTAAATGCCAACTTAGCCTAAAAACAAACAAAAAAAATGTAGGTTAGCCAAAACAGGTAGCGAGTAGCTGATAAAAAAGCTAAACGTCAATATAGCCTAAAAACAGAAAAAGCCTTAATTAGCCAAAACAGTTAGCATGTACCTGAAATATTAGCT
>NC_050513.1:12438002-12439263 GCF_002922805.2 Oryzias melastigma | reverse complement strand
ACTGAAAAAGCCTAAAGTAGCCAAAACAGCTAGCATGTAGCTGAAAAAATGGCTAAACTTCAAATTAGCCTAATAAAATAAAAAAAAGGCTCAACTAGCCACTAGTAGCTGAAATAGTAGCTGAAATATTAGCTTAACTCCAAAGCAGCCAAAAATAAAAATGAGTAAATTCCAAAATAGATCAAAAAGCTAGCAGAATGCCAATTTTTCTAACTTTAAAACCATAACTTTTTAAGATAATAATGAATATTACAAATTTAGGGATGTTGTTCCAGAATAAATTAACTTAAACCTTAAAAAACTTTTAATATTTTACTCTCCATTAAATATATTTCATTTGGTGTATTCAGACTCGACACATTTGGTTTGTTTAAAGTGAGTAAAAGTTAGTTTTCCCTGATAATCTAAAATACATTTTAAGTCTGAAATCACCCAACCGAACCCTGGTCCAGAATCAGGAACCGTTCTCAGACCCATCTTTAAAGGTGGGTTTGGTTTTATTTCCAATCGGACTGAGCTCTGGTTCGCCTTGAGTTTCTTTGATCTGAACAGGCCCAGTTCTCGAAGCGGAACAACTGAACCACCATGGCCACCGTAGTCAGGAAAGCACACGTTCCACAATTGATGTCAAACAATGAAGAACCATGTCCTTTCGACAACGTACAACAATCCTGCATGATATGACTCAAAGATCCTTTATGGACATCTTCGTTTATTCAACATTCAACTAAAGCGATCTTCCTTGTTAGCAGAGGAAGTAGTTCTAGCCATAACGTAACACTTGCTGAATCCTGTCAATCCCGTAAATGGTAAAAGGGTTACGGTAGATCAGATACCACAAGATCTCTGGTGTTAAATCTATTTTGTGGTTCCTTAAGGGGGATAAGAAAAAGTTGGGGTATTAAATAATATTAGACCAGTAGTGAGAATGTATATAAACATATATAATATTTATTTGTAATAATCAACAAGAGTGCACGAAAATTGTAGGACAAAGTTGTTAGAGAGCTTTGGAGCTTTTGAGCCAACAAACTGTAACCGTTGGCAACAAAAACCCAGAACAAGTGATGCACTGTAAGCATGAGAACCTCACAAGTATTTTGGCTCTTTAAAAAATACGCACTTCAAGTCAAGTCAAGTCAAGTCAAGTAGGCTTTTATTTGTCAAATATGCTGAGTACAGGGCATACAAAGCACAGATGAAATTTCTTCCTCTCTCCTCCCTTTGTGCAAACAGCAACACTAATTACAGTAATAATAAT
>NC_050513.1:12433052-12437593 GCF_002922805.2 Oryzias melastigma | reverse complement strand
ACAAACATACTACTGTGATAGTAGTGAAAGAAGAAGTTTAGGGCCATAGCAACATAGATTTTATTTAGTAGCAGTTTTAATTGAATAATTAAAAACATTACTTGTTTGTTTCTGCTAAATGTAAATGTAAAAAGATAAAGTTGATCCGAATATTTAGTAAACTAAAGTTTATCGCTAAGATTTTTACGATCCCTTTACAAATATCGCCATGGAAACACAAAAATAACAATGTAGCGCTAAACCACGATTAGTCAATAATAATATTAATTGCTGTAATACTTCTAATTCAGAACTATCCCTTGGTCACATACACTTGTCCTTAAGGGTACTGTAGGGTTTTGGGTTGTCCAGGCCTGTGTGGAGAGACAGGTACGACCACTCGGGATTCAAGGTATGTCTTGCAGTTTTCCTTGAAGCTTGTGTGGCCAATTTAAGGGTCGTAGTAAAACTGGAGCGAAGGATTGTCGTGTGTTGTGGTAAGTGTACTGGAAAGTATTTGCAAGGATAGAGTTATGATGAAGTTGTGATATATGGGTAACGCTTCCTCTACGCTGCCTCTACGTGCACAGGGTGTGCAGGTTCTGCATAATAATGTCACAGGAAGCCAGATTCCAAAACAAACCTTAACAGGACAAACATTTATTGAACACACCAAAACAAAAATTCTAAAACTTTAAAAAAATTGAAGGTTTTTCTCGCGAACAGAACCTTGGTGTGCAGCCAAAATCAGAATTGAAAATGTAAAACTGAGGACTGAAAGTGAAGATTAAAAAAAAAATGATAACATTCAAAACAGTGGCTGTTACTAGAGGATTTTTTTTCAACCAATAATTCTTACGTTTACAGTTTTTTTTATTTCAATTTTTTAAATATTTTTTTTCCATTTTTCAATATTTCTTTCAAGTTTTCAAGGGTATTTTCATTAACATTTTTTTTCTTCAAATTTTCACTTTTTTCAAATTTACAGTGTCTTGTTTTCAAATTTTACATTTTTTTCCAGATTTTAAATTTTCTTTTTTTTCCCCAATTTTTTTCGAATTTTCTTTTTTTTTCAAATTTACAGTGTGTTGCTTTTTAAATGTTCACATTTTTTTCAGGTTTCAAATTTTCAGGTTTTTTTTCAATTTAACAGATTTTTTTTTAGAATTTATTTTCAAATTTACTATGTTTGTTTTCAAATTTGAATTTTTTTCAATTTTCAAATTTTTTTTTTTATTTAAAAATCTTTTTTTTATTTTAACTGTTTCAGGTTTACCATTTTTAATTTTTATATTTGTCAATGGTTTTTTTAAGTTCTCAAATTTTCTAGGGTTTTTTTCAGTTACAATGTCTATTCTTCAAGTTTTCCATCTGTTTTTTGTTCTCTTTAAGTTGTTCCTGGTCAGCGTCTGGTACCGCATTTGGAACCAGTACTGGTCCAGTACAGACTGTCTGGTATTGGGTTATGGTTAGGATGCCGGTTGGTCCACGGCCTGGAGATTGGGGAGCCTTGGTTTAGTGGGACATCAAAAGACTACAAGTTGGAGATAGGGCTGGGTTAAAAAAAATGGATTAATCTTTTTAAATCGATTTAAGCTTAATAGATCAATAATCAATTGACAAAACATATAAATCGATGAGCACATAAAGTTAAACTCTGCTAGCTTGATGCTAACGTTCAATAGAGTTTCTCATAGGACGGCTAATGCTAACTCTCAGTTAACCCAAAAAATACATTGCTGACTAAATGAACGTCTTTATTTACCAACAAGCATTAATTTTTCAAACTCTTTTAAAGAAATAATTTTTAAAGTAACTATTTGTGGTCTAAAACTTTGTTTTTTCCCCTGATACTGTTGTCTTCATCTTGAATTAGGTGTACTTCTATAGCGCAATCGCCACCTAGTGGTCAAACTGAAACGCCCTCCAGGAGAAGCAGAACAATGTTTACAATGTTAGTGATCTGGACCTCGACTTTGACACATGTGACTTACAGTATGTTTGTTAAGTGTTGACTATGACCAATCACCAACAGCATGATTATAGAAACAAATGGACATTTTCTGTGGGCTATAATCTTGTATGGATCACAACCCTTACAGGGTTGGCCGTTTTTTATCCACCTCTAAGGGCAGTTCTGACTATTTGGTGTGGAGTATTTTGGAAAACATAGCAAGAAAACAGCTATATGTTAATGTGAGCCTTTATAAATATAACTTTTATCTATTCATCTTCAGCATAAGGACGTTTGGAAACCTTAATAGTCGGTGTTTGCCAGCAACAACCGGAGGACAATTTCAGTTTATTTCTTGCAGTTTTTCTACAACATGGTGTGTGTAACACAATCATTAACACTGGGTAAGAAGATAACAGGTGCGACTGAAAAAGCGTTTTTGATGCTGTGTGAATACCAAAGTTTAAATGAACGGTTCGAGCTTTATCCGTCCCTCTCAGCCGCATGCATCTGCCACCATAATTTGCAATAATGACGGCGTCCCGGCAGGGCCTCTCTGTACAGAGTGATTCGGAATTGATTTAGTGCATTAATTACGCCCCTGTTACGCCGGTGTCACGGACAATATTTTACAATTTGATAAGCAAAAGACGCGCCGTGGGATCATTTTGATGAATTGCGAGGGGGGGGAGGGGGGGTTGGTTGCGGCAGGCTTTTATGGTCGTACCTTTTAATTTAACGGTAATCACCCCCCCCTCCTCCTCCTTTTTTTTTTTTTTTGCACGCCGCGGAAGAAGCAAGACTTTAATTTCACCTCCGAGACCTCTGCTCTGCACCCCGTCTGCTTTGATCAAGCCCACAAAACCGCTTGGACCACACGCGCGCTCGCCGGTGCACGAACACAGAGAACTCACAAGTGAAGTCGGCTGTTTACACTTTTTCTTTGTATGTGCATGCAAATGTTTTTGCTTTTCTTGCTACTCCTATTTTTTTTTTTTATTTGTAGAGATATGTCTTTGGTGCTGCAGGCAAGAAAACTGGGAGTCCAGTAATGAGCAGCAGCAGTGTTGGAGTCGTACCACCTACTGGTCCCCCCCTTTGGGCAGAAGAGACACTAACTCTCACTCTTGGGGAACTGCAGTCCCCACTACACCCAAAACTGAAAACATTAAATAATGATTTTCTTTTGTTATATTTTAATGCCTAAGTTGTATTTATTTATTTAGCTATAATGTCTAAATCAGTGAATAGCAAGTTTACAACAAGAAACAACTGTTTTAATGGTGTCTTGTCTGTGTCCAAACAAAAAGAGCAAAGACTGGAAAAGCTACACACTCTGTCCCAAACAGCATTCCAAATGAATCACCTCATACTGGAGACGTCTAGAACATCATACCCGAGCTCCGAAAGTGTGTCATCATAAACCATAGTGTCAAAAATGTATATGTGTAGAGGCAAAATATAAAATCTTTTGGCTTCAATGTGTTAGCGGGATGAACATTTTTGGTTTGTCTGTGTTCATTTTTCAGTCGTATCTGTTAATGTCTGGATACATCTGAATTCCCTCCCTACTCCCAAAATCTACATAGTAAGGGGCTATCTAGTTTCCTGGATCTTAAAAGCATCTCAGACACCATTTTCATTACGTCTTTTATGTTTTTAAATGCAACCGTCACAGATTTCCCAATTAGCATTTTACCATTGACTGTATAAGTACTGGACGACTCGAGCCTCCACTCTTCCAAATACAAAGTGCCTTAGACTCCTACTGAGAAATAGACGATTATTAGTAATCATTCTTGCTCTGATGCCTTCTTCTTAACATCTTGCTAATCCCATTTTTTTTTCTTGATATTTTTGCTTTATCACAAGTTATTCAAGTTATAAATACCTGACCTGGTCTGGGACCATTAACCGATCTTTGATCCATCCTTTGAGGTGGTCTCGGTAGTTTCCAATTGGACTGAGCTCTGGTTTACTCAGTCTGAATACAATCTGTTCTCAGAGCAGAATAACTGGACCAAATTGGCGACCGTAACCAGGTGAAAATGAATGAAGCAACCGGTGAGCGATGGGCAAACCTAAAGCACTGATTGTCTTGTTCTCAAAGAAGGAATAATTGGTCCAACTGCTTACCTGTTAGAACGAGACCAAAGCAGCAAGTAAAAAGTGTTTTACCTGACGTTGATACAGACAAAACTGATCAGTGAAATGTAAAGTTTGAATAAGTGAACTATCCCGACAAGAATTGCAAAGCAAAGGATTTCCATGATTTCAAGAGGGACCTGGTTGCACAAGCACAACATTAAACTCATCATTAGCCTGAAGCGGAAACGTCACAACTGTAGCCAGAAGCTGAATTTGCATATCTATACGAGAAAATTCCTAACCCTAGCTGTAACCCTTACTCTAAACCTAACAGTAACCTTCACTCTAACCCTTACCTGCCTTGCTAAAAGATGACTTCAAAATGTAAAAGGACAAATAATAAATCGGTCCAACCGAACAGCATCTTCAACGCTGGACCACTGGCTCTGGCATTTAAACTGATACCTCCCAGGGAACCCCTTTCCTAACCTTAAACCCCAGGGGCCCTGGCTGGCAAGCC
>NC_050513.1:12430788-12431161 GCF_002922805.2 Oryzias melastigma | reverse complement strand
CACTAAAACAAAAATTTTAAAACTTTAAAAAAATTGAACTTTTTATCGCGGACAGAACCTTGATACGCGGCTGAAAATCAGAATTGAAAATGTTAAACTGAGGACTGAAAGTGAAGGTTAATAAAAATTAATAAAATTCAAAACAGCGGCTCTAATGGATATTTTTTCAATCAGTAATTCTTATATTTACAGTTTTTTTATTTCAAGTTTTTTTATTTTTTTCTTTAAATTTTTCAATTTTTATTTCATGTTTTCTGGGTTTTTTTATAATTTTTTTTTCTTCAAATTTTCACATTTTATTTAAATTTACAATGTCTTGTTTTCGAATTTTCTTTTTTTTCAGATTTTAAATTTTCTGGGTTTTTTTTCAATT
>NC_050513.1:12416191-12430544 GCF_002922805.2 Oryzias melastigma | reverse complement strand
TTTTCAAATTTTTTTTTTTTTCAATTGGAATCTCTATTCTTCAAGTCTTCGATCTGTTTTTTCGTTCACTTTAAGCTGTTCCTGGTCAGCGTCTGGTACCAAGTTTGGAACCAGTACTGGTCCGCTCCAGGTACAGACTGTCTGGTATTGGGTCATGGTTAGGATGCCGGTTGGTCCACGGCCTGGAGATTGGGGAGCCTTGGTTTAGTGGGACATCAAAAGACTACAAGTTGGAGATAGGGGTGGGTTGAAAAAAAAAATCGATTAATCTTTTTAAATTGATTTAAGCTTAATAGATCAATAATCGATTCACAAAAGATATAAATCGATTCAGCACATAAAGTTAAACTCTGCTGGATTGATGCTAACATTCAATAGAATTTCCCATAGGACGGCTAATGCTAACGCTCGGTTGACCAAAAAAATACATTAAATGAACATCTTTATTTACTAACAAGCATTATTTTCAAACTCTTTTAAGGAAATAATTTTGAAAGTAACTATTTGTGGTCTAAAACTTCGTTTTTTCCCCTGATACTGTTGTCTTCATCTTGAATTAGGTGTACTTCTATAGCGCAATCGCCACCTAGTGGTCAAACTGAAACGCCCTCCAGGAGAAGCAGAACAATGTTTACAATGTTAATGATCTGGACCTCGACTTTGACACATGTGACTTACAGTATGTTTATTAAGTGTTGACGTTGACCAATCACCAACAGCATGGTGATAGAAACAAATGGACATTTTCTGAGGGCTATAATCTTGTATGGATCACAACCCTTACAGGGTTGGCCGTTTTTTATCCACCTCTAAGGGCAGTTCTGACTATTTGGTGTGGAGTATTTTGGAAAACATAGCAAGAAAACAGCTATATGTTAATGTGAGCCTTTATAAATATAACTTTTATCTATTCATCTTCAGCATAAGGACGTTTGGAAACCTTAATAGTCGGTGTTTGCCAGCAACAACCGGAGGACAATTTCAGTTTATTTCTTGCAGTTTTTCTACAACATGGTGTGTGTAACACAATCATTAACACTGGGTAAGAAGATAACAGGTGCGACTGAAAAAGCGTTTTTGATGCTGTGTGAATACCAAAGTTTAAATGAACGGTTCGAGCTTTATCCGTCCCTCTCAGCCGCATGCATCTGCCACCATAATTTGCAATAATGACGGCGTCCCGGCAGGGCCTCTCTGTACAGAGTGATTCGGAATTGATTTAGTGCATTAATTACGCCCCTGTTACGCCGGTGTCACGGACAATATTTTACAATTTGATAAGCAAAAGACGCGCCGTGGGATCATTTTGATGAATTGCGAGGGGGGGGAGGGGGGGTTGGTTGCGGCAGGCTTTTATGGTCGTACCTTTTAATTTAACGGTAATCACCCCTCTCTCCTCCTCCTTTTTTTTTTTTTGCACGCCGCGGAAGAAGCAAGACTTTAATTTCACCTCCGAGACCTCTGCTCTGCACCCCGTCTGCTTTGATCAAGCCCACAAAACCGCTTGGACCACACGCGCGCTCGCCGGTGCACGAACACAGAGAACTCACAAGTGAAGTCGGCTGTTTACACTTTTTCTTTGTATGTGCATGCAAATGTTTTTGCTTTTCTTGCTACTCCTATTTTATTTTTTTTTTTGTAGAGATATGTCTTTGGTGCTGCAGGCAAGAAAACTGGGAGTCCAGTAATGAGCAGCAGCAGTGTTGGAGTTGTACCACCTACTGGTCCCCCCCTTTGGGCAGAAGACACACTAACTCTCACTCTTGGGGAACTGCAGTCCCCACTACACCCAAAACTGAAAACATTAAATAATGATTTTTTTCTTTTGTTATATTTTAATGCCTAAGTTGTATTTATTTATTTAGCTATAATGTCTAAATCAGTGAATAGCAAGTTTACAAGAAGAAACAACTGTTTTAATGGTGTCTTGTCTGTGTCCAAACAAAAAGAGCACAGAATGGAAAAGCTACACACACTGTCCCAAACAGCATTCCAAATGAATCACCTCATACTGGAGAAGTCTAGAACATCATACCCGAGCTCCGAAAGTGTGTCATGATAAACCATAGTGTCAAAAATTTATATGTGTAGAGGCAAAATATAAAATCTTTGGGCTTCAATATGTTAGCGGGATGAACATTTTTGGTTCGTCTGTGTTCATTTTTCAGTCGTATCTGTTCATTTCTGGATACGTCTGAATTCCCTCCCTACTCCCAAAATCTACAAAGTAAGGGGCTATCTAGTTTCCTGGATCTTAAATGCATCTCAGACACCATTTTCATTACGTCTTTTATGTTTTTAAATGCAACCATCACAGATTTCCCAATTAGCATTTTACCATTGACTGTATAAGTACTGGACAACTCGAGCCTCCACTCTTCCAAATACAAAGTGCCTTAGACTCCTACTGAGAAATAGACGATTATTAATAATCATTCTTGCTCTGATGCCTTCTTCTTAACATCTTCTTGCTAATCCAATTTTTTTCTTTTCTTGATATTTTTGCTTTATCGCAAGTTATTCAAGTTATAAATACCTCACCTGGTCTGGGACCATTAACCGATCTTTGACCCATCCTTTGAGGTGGTCTCGGTTTGTTTCCAATTGGACTGAGCTATAGTTTACTCAGTCTGAATACAATCTGTTCTCAGAGCAGAATAACTGGACCAAATTGGCTACCGTAGCCAGGCGAAAACACGTTTGGAATGAAGCAACCAGTGAGCGATGGACAAACTTAAAGCACTGATTGTCTTGTTCTCAAAGTAGAAATAATTGGTCCAACTGCTTACCTGTTAGAACGAGACTAAAGCAGCAAGTAAAAAGTGTTTTACCTGAGGTTGATACAGACGAAACTGATCAGTTAAAAGTGAAGTTTGAATAAGTGAACTATCCCGACAAGAATTGCACAGCACAGGATTTCCATAATTTCAAGAGGGACCTGGTTGCAAAAGCACAACATTAAACTCATCATTAGCCTGAAGCGGAAACGTCACAACTGTAGCCAGAAGCTGAATTTGCATATCTATACGAGAAAATTCCTAACCCTAGCTGTAACCCTTACTCTAAACCTAACAGTAACCTTCACTCTAACCCTTACCTGCCTTGCTAAAAGATGACTTCAAAATGTAAAAGGACAAATAATAAATTGGTCCAACCGAACAGGATCTTCAACGCTGGACCACTGGCTCTGGCATTTAAACTGATACCTCCCAGGGAACCCCTTTCCTAACCTTAAACCCCAGGGGCCCTGGCTGGCAAGCCTGACCTTAAGCTCTAACCCTAATAAGAACCTCATCCACTAAAAAAAAAGGCCTACATTTAACCATAGGACTATTGGACAACTCCAATTCCAAGGCCTCTGCCTGAGGGCTTAGTCCCCATCTTTTCTTTCCTAACCATAACCCTCACTCTAACCATGACCGTAACCCTTATTCTGACGTTTATCGTAACCCTTACTCTGACCCTCATTGTAACCATTACTCTGACCCTCACTATAACCCTTACTCTGACCCACACTGTAACCCTTACTCTGACCCTCATCGTAACCCTTACTCCGACTCACACTGTAACCCTTACTCCGACCTTCATTGTAACCCTTACTCCGACCCTCATTGTAACCCTTACTCTGACCCTCATTGTAACCTCACTCCGACCCTCATTGTAACTTTGCTCTGACCCTCATTGTAAACCTTACTCTGACCCTCATTGTAACCATTACTCTGAGCCTCACTATAACCCTTACTCTGACCCACACTGTAACCCTTACTCTGACCCTCATTGTAACCCTTACTCTGACCCTAATCGTAACCCTTACTCCGACTCACACTGTAACCCTTACTCTGACCCTCATTGTAACCCTTACTCTGACCCTCACTGTAACCCTTACTCCGACCCTCACTGTAACCCTTACTCTGACCCACACTGTAACCCTTACTCTGACCCTCACCGTAACCCTTACTCTGACCCTCATTGTAACCCTTACTCTGACCCTCATTGTAACCCTTACTCTGACCCTCATCGTAACCCTTACTCTGACTCACACTGTGACCCTTACTCTGACCCTCACCGTAACCCTTACTCCGACACACACTGTAACCATTACCCCGACCTTCATTGTAACCCATACTCTGACCTTCATTGTAACCTCACTCCGACCCTCATTGTAACTTTACTCTGACCCTCATTGTAACCCTTACTCTGACCCTTATCGTAACCCTTACTCCGACTCACACTGTAACCCTTACTCTGACCCTCATCGTAACCCTTACTCTGACCTTCATTGTAACCCTTACTCTGACCCTCATTGTAACCCTTACTCTGACCCTCATCGTAACCCTTACTCCGACTCACACTGTAACCCATACTCCGACCCTCACCATAACCCTTACTCTGACCCTCACCGTAACCCTTACTCTGACCCTCATTGTAACCCTTACTCCGACCCTCCCTATAACCCTTACTCTGACCCTCATTGTAACCCTTACTTCGACCCTCACTATAACCCTTACTCCGACCCTCATTGCAACCCTTTCTCTGACCATGACCGTAACCTGGTTCCGGTGTTTTTCCTGGGGAACTTTGTTCGAGGACTTTCAACTAACGATGTTCCAGCACCATCTTGGGGCCATGTTGTTGTCTGAGATCAGGTTCTTTTGATAATTTCGGCCTGTAGTCGCCTGGTAATTCCTGGCCCATGACCAAAGAGATATTCAGCCGTGGTTTTGTTTACAAGCTTTGGTCCGGAACAGAGAAGTTAAAGGAAGTCTGGATACAGACCGTACGCAAGGCTAAGATCTAAATCCGGAACAAATTAAGTGGACTTAGCTCTTTATGCATCATTCACACAGACTAAAATTATATTTAAAGTGTTAAACTGGGTTGCATTGCTGGTGTTCATGATTATTTTTGGAAAAACCAGATCATTTTGTGCTATGTCTTCAACTTTTTTGTAGTGTTGTGTTTATACTGTTTTAAATTTGTATCATTTTTTTCGCAGTTTATTGTCAAAAACTGTGACAAAAGATAGAGATTCCAATAAAAAAAAATCTGATAAAAGTCCTACAGTTCTTTGGAAGTTTTCCTGGCGGTTGCTCCCCATCTCGGGTCGTCTCCGTTTGTAGCATTTTGTTGGTCTGATTGGTTCAAGTCAAACTGGCGTGTGGACAGATGTTCCACCGCATTACCTGCTAAGCATTTTTTAAAAGTGCCTGCCCTTTCCTGAGAGGTTTCTCCTGAGGACTTTCCATATGGTTCCGCGTAACAAGCCATCTGGCACGCCAGTTCACCAGCTTTCAGCTGTTCAGTATTCCGACCGCATTAGACAAATAATATTTCCAGGATCTGTTAGTCTTGACCTTTTATAAAAATTGAACATTAAAGAGCCTTTCGGGCAGATAAATTGCTTCTCGATTAGATAGTGCTCTTAGATGTTGCGCTTTCCTTTGATATTTGTGCAATTAGGTCCTAAAAGTCAACTTTTTTTCTGTAATGTAAACAAACGGGCAAACAAATGATCAACAAAAAAAAACAAAAAAGCAGCTGCACCTGCAGCAACAAAGCCACAAGAGCGACGTCTAAGCAACAGCCCGAGAATGAAAAGCCTGTTTTGTTTTTGCTCTAATACCAACCCTGACTTGTATTCATCCGTGGCTTTCAAAGGGAAAGAAACAGAGCTGAATATCACACAATCACCTGTCAGACATCAAGAGGTTTGCTGTTGCTTGTTTTTCTTAAACCGTGAGAGCATTGTGCGAGAAACGTTGGATAAAAAAACTGAAACTTATTTCTCCATTTACGAGATCTTCTGGATCCACATTATTGAGCTTTTCTAACAATTGAAAAAAAGACGTATATATCTCAATTACCCCGCAATTAACAAGCTGAAAGATCCATCAGAGAGGTGATCTAAGTGGGAGCAGGCTGGCACATGGAGGGTGCTAATTTTCCCAGTGTTAAGAGCTGTAATTATGTAAACGCCGCTGGGCGCCCGCGAGGCGCTAACAACCGAGGCGCCAGTCCCAACCTTTTCCTGAGCTCCTCAGCTGGTTCAGAGGCTAATGAAACCGTACAATCCGCTCGGCTTGAGCGCTCCTCTCCAAGCGTCGCCGAGGATGTCACGACGAAGAGGTCCCGCGGTGGCCATTGTGAGTCGAACAATGGCGTGAATAAGCGTCAGCGGGGAGCGACAATAGCGAGGAGGATCACTCGTCCTCCACTGTTTTTGTGTAAATATCATCGGTTCAAAGCGGGGGGAAAATATCAAAAACGAAAGTTATTAGATAAAATGTTTTTAACCTAAAACAGCGACATTTTTATTATGAAGACTCAAACGGAAACAAAAGTTTGAAAGTACAAACTTTGGTGAATTAATGGCAAAAAGCCTTGTTTCCTCTTAGCGATCCGGTAGGGTACAGTACGGTATTTTGAGTGTTTTCATTGTAAATGGGCCCATTAAACCCGTTTCAAGAAGCAGGTTTTGTTGAAACTCCGAGTTCATGAACTCTAAATACAGTAAAACTCAGAGTTTTCAGTTTCAGAAACGGAGATAACTTAAACTTGTGGGCAAAACCAAACCCATTTTAAGAAGCGGGTTAAGCTGAACTCAGAATCAGTCACTATGGTAACTGAGTCTGTGAACGTAACCTGGTCTGGAGCAGATCTCCTTTAGGAAACTCTGCGGTCTCCACCCTTATTTAAGAGTGAAGGATGTTCAAATATGAGTTCCTCATTAACATTTGGAGAACATTCACATTAGAGACGTCACGTTAAAACCGAAACCGAGAAGAGGAGGCTAGATTAATCCAGAGGGACACGAGTCGATTGACTGCAGTTTCCCAATCCATTTTTATTTGAGCGATATTATAAATAAAATTTTTTCAGGGAGTCACTATTTATAATAGAGTTTTCTTTTCCTTATTTTAAACCCTTAACAACGTTAATCGTTACATTTCGAACACTGGAAATGGCTGTCAAGTCATCTACCGTACTGATGGAGATGTGAAAAATGTTAGCTCGGTTGTTAGCAAAGTTGGCTGTTTTGGAACAGCCAACTTTGGCTGCTAGCTGCTCTGGCTAGTTTAGGGTTTTTTCATTTTGGGGGGTTATTTTTTAAGTTTAGCCATTTTTCCAGCCACATGCTAGCTGTTTTGGCTAATTTAGACTTTGTTTTACCTTTTAGACTATTATGGAGTTTAGTTAATATTTCAGCTACATGCTAGTTTTTTTGGCTAATTCAGGGTTTTTTCAATTTTTAGGCTATTTTTGTGTTTAGGTAGTCAGCTACATGTTAGCTGTTTTGGCTAACTTGTGCTTTTTTTTTGTTTTTAGGCTGTTTTGGGCTGTTCAAAAAAAATAATCGGTGATTAGTCGACTACTAAAATAATCGTTTGTGGCAGCCCTGACCTGAAGTGCAAAAAAGATATATAACATATCATATGACAAATAAAAATGCAAAAGAAAGTATAAAAACAAAAAGAGAATCAAAAGAGAATTTCAAAAACCAAACACACTTCTGAACAAATAAAACAAAATACAAATAAAAAGATAAAAAAAAACTAAAGTAATTAAAAAAATGTATGTATCACAAATGGATGATGACGTCTGAGTTTGAAATTTGATTATTTTAGTTTTTAAATGTGTCTTCAATGTCCGTATACTAATACAAGTTTTATGATTAGTGCAGAGCATATTGGTATCACTTTATCACTTTTGTTTTATTATTTCAAAAATGTAATGCTTTTTTAAGCATTTCTTTTGATTTCTTTAATTGTCATAAAGTGATAAATTGATGTGGTTTGCAGTTCAGAGTCACCGCAGTAACAAACGGAGATAAGCGCCGTCCGATGTGGTCCGACCGCTGACTGACAGAGAAGCAGCACTCACACTAACCTGCTGATATTAGCATGTTTGAGTACAGATTTTTAAACCAGCGAGCTCACGCTGAGCATACAGAGGATGGAAACATCAGGAAATTGCTGCTTTCTGCGCGACCTATAAACTCTATTTGACTTAGTTCGACATTTCTGCTGGTATGACATGTAGCGGCATACTAAACCAGAGAAAGATTCCTTCTTTCGTTCCCCAGCTGTGTGCACCACTCTGTAATTCATATAAAAAAACAGAGTTATAAAGAAGAACTGGCTGAATAAGACGCTCGGCGTCTCTCATTTCTCTCCCGGCTGGTGTTTCTTGGCGATAAGCTCGTTGAAGAGCGTCTCTGTCTGCGCGCCGTAACAGAGCGCACACCTCAGCGACCGTGTCATTCATCTCCCTTTATTGCTCGGCGTCCGTATCTCTTAACTTGTGATGGATTCGGGTCTCCGAGGAGAACTTTGGAGACTCTGGAAAACACTTAGTGACATGTGTCGTTTGGAGGTTTCACGGACGTCCCAGGGCTGTTAGCCACCGCCGCCGCAACACCACGCGCAGATACATCAATAGTGAAGGGTACTCCAACCTGGGTGACATCATTAGCTTTTTTGTGGCTCACTTGTGGCACAGGGTGTTTCATTTTAAGGGGGAATCTGGTAGTTTTGAGGGCTAAAGAGACGGAGAAGCTAGCTAGCAAAGTTGATACTTGAGCTTTGCTAGGTGACACTATGCTAACCCTCTTCACTTTATTGCCTGGTTAGAACTTTTCAGGAGGAACTTTTATTAAGTGCACAAATCTTCTCTTGTTTTTGTTCTTTAGTTGCCAGTTGAGTCCAAAATTGAGCTTTTTTTCCTCCCTAATATTTGTTCCTATTAAACCTTTATATCTTTCTTTCAATACATGTGTTAATTTTTTTATTTAACAAGAGTCAAACAAAAATGTGTTTATTTTTCTTCTGTGAGGACATTTTTTTAAGGGTGTGGAACTTACTGCAGTCACACTGGTTGTGCACCACGTGCGGTTTTATGTACACAACAGACAATAAGGTGAAAACAGAGAGGGGATTCTTTTTCTTTTGAGTTTTCACTGTTTATTAGCGCTCATTCGACACCTAAAAAAGGTACTCTGAAAAGTCCCGCAAATCTTATTTCAGCTTTTTGGGTTTTTTACAGCTTTGTTCCTTTTATTGCACACTATATGGTTACGGAGCAGGTTGCAGACCCCTGTTCTAGGACATAGTTTCTGCAGAGCGGCAGTAGTTCATAAGAAATTCACCCGCAAAATGTGCGGGGGACTCCATTAGCCGAAGAGTGCTGAGAGCTCTCCGTTTACATTCCCTCCCACTAACTCTAACCTAGCATTACCAAGCAATATTGGAGCTATTTGTGCACTTTTGAGCCAGATGCTAGATCAGATAGATCATGGTTCAAGTCGTGGGAGGGGCTTCTGGTCACATACCGAAAAAGCCAGATGCGGAAATTCCACAAATTTAGCGGTTACTTAAGTGGAAATTGTCTTAAAATGTAAAATTTTACGTTTTTACGTCAAAAGTTTATAATACTTGGTAATTTTACATCATTGTTTAAACTGGTTTGTATCCTTGTACTATTACAAGTGTTTTTATTTTTTTACTTTTAAGTCTTTGATTTGTTGTGTTTCTTGAAGCAAATAGACCTTGACTTTGTAATAAAGAATCTATATGTTAAAAAGACATTTTATATTGGAATGCTAGAATCTAGTGTGAGTGTTTGAAACTACACACATCCTTTGAGAACATGAGTATAAACTTGTTCACCCAGCGACTGTAGAAATGCCATCGTTTTCTTAGGACTAATTGTTCCGACTTGAAGGAACTATTGATCTTAGCCCTTTCGAGCAAACGTGTTCCCTTTGCAACTTTCTAAGATTTAAAAATATAAAACCTTAGAAAGTATGAATGCATAAGAAAAAAAAATAAATTCCAACACAAAAGGGCAGATTTATGAAGACCCACTTGGTTACATGAGTCTGACTCCAGTGCATGCAAGTAAAACTGGGGCAAACAGGAACTACTCCACCAATCAAAACGTCGGAACAGCAGAGGATAAGGTGTTCCTGGAAAGACGTGGCCTAAAAGAAAACTGAACCCAAGTGTTCCCCTAAGCCCCCCCCCCACGTATGACAAAAACACACTGTAAATTTAGCAAGCAGCTGTTTCCACAGCCAATAAAAGCGCCATCCCTCCGGCTCTGTCGTTCCTTTCTTCCATCCTAAATCTCCTCCCCGCCTCTACGCTGTTCATAGACACGCCGTGTTCCTCCTTAAGCCGCTCTCCATCGCCGTCCCCCCAGCCAGCCCGGGGCTCGGAGCGTACCGGAACCCGGCATGAGAACTGCTGAGTCACCGTTGAAAGAAACTGCTTAAATAGTAAAAAAAAATACACTAGTTTTTAAAGTTGAAGGTAAAGAAAAAAAAAAGGCTCTAGTTCTGGAGACCGGTATGATAATTGTTACAGCGTTCCCATGGCAACCCCCCCTCCCTCCCCTCGTTTCACATTCACTTAACAATCCCACAGATGCCTAATTGTTTCCCTAATGATGCTGAGCCTAATGGGACTGTTTATGCTATTTATTTGATAGAACCGGGCCAGTAATTAGACTGCACCTCACTTCATTAAACACGGGGGGTGGGGTGGTGGGGTTTAGAGGGGGATGGGGGGGTTTAGGAGTACAGTTTGAAAACACCTTAATGCACACAAGTTGGGACAAAGCCACTACTAACTCTAAGGATCTTGACCGTAGCGGGTCTTATGTTTCGGTGTTACCGCGTACAACGTACTGTCCGGGCAAAGGGTAACCGTGTGGGAGTGCGGTGTTATAACTCCCCGTCCATACGACGTTGAATCGGCTAAAGTACAAACGGGGACCTGATGACTTTGGAGTGAATTTCTTAGCTCTTATGATTGGAATAAAAGGCTAATGGAGTAGATTGAAGAAGCCACCCAAAGGCAACTTTAGACGATTGTTGCTCTTCTTAATAGACTTATACTGGTGAAGAAACATTAATTGCTTCAAATTATTGTGGACATAATAGGTTAGTTCATTTTAGATAAATAGGAGAAATGTTTCTGAATAGACCGTATAAAGTTGATCTAATACAAACTATAATAAATTACAATGACGGAAAATATTTAAATATTCTCTCCTTGTGCCCCATCTATACTGAAAATGTCATACGACTTTTAAATAACCATAAAAGGTAATGTGATCTATCTTTTCTTGATCTGACTTGAAGGTTTAAACAACGGAATAAAAGCCTATTCAAAGATCCAGTTAGATAAGCCAAATGTTGGTACAACCATTGCATTATTTTTATTATTAGTAGTAGTAGTAACGAATCTTTGTAAACTTCAATGGATGAACTCATCATTTTTTTGGTCTTTTAGACCCTTTTTTTTGTTTCTTTAGTTGATTTTCCAACAGTTTTTGATGATATTTTTCATGATGAAAATAAAGTCCTTAAAAACTTAAAAACGTATCCCATCCATTTACAAAGAAAGGTTCCATATGCAACTTTTCTTACATGCCGCCAGACTGCTGTTAGCGCTCAAGCTAAACGAGAGAATCCAGACAATTCTCAAAATGAAAAATTTCCGTCTCATTAAAAAAAAAAAAAAGTATATAGTTTATTTGTCCTTCCACGGCCTGGTGGTAAGGGATCCACGGACCCGCACTGGTCCGTGCCCCGGTGGTTGGGGACCACTGCTCTACAGCCCCCAAAGAACAGTAAAGGTCAACGTCCCATATTGGTGCATGTGACTAAAACATCAATTTGACTTGTTGTCCCTAAAAGTCTTTAGACTTGGATGGGAAAAGAACCAAAACCTGAGGACAAGACCGGCTGTCTCCTGGTTCCAGGAAGCTACACACACCAGGTTGGTAGACCCCTTCGTCCCACAAAACAAGAAAGATACTCTCCTATTTATTGAAATACAAGACTTGACCCAAAATAGTCTCAACACTCCCTTGCGTTGGGCAAAGGTTGTGTATTTGTACCCTTTTCTGATCTACGTGGCTAAATAGACCATCGGATAACAATCAGTCTGTAGTTTTGGAACTACTAAAATAGTCCTGTTCATTTAGGGGGTTCAAGTCCGCTCTATAATTCTTTTAGCTAATCGAGTGTTTCCTATGCTGAAAGAGAAAATAAAGAAACCCCAAAGCTCATTTCTGGCCGTTTAGAGAATTCAACCTCTGTTATCGTGCTGCCCTTACTTCAAGGAAAAGTTCATAGAAAATAAGAATCTCTTTTAGCAAGAAAGTTGTTGGCATTCCCCTTTGAGTGTGAGTGTAGATACAGTTTCTCTTTGGTCGTCTAAGACTTCACAACACTAATTAGTATTCACACGTCTATGTATACAATCTTTGTCCAAGTTCTAAAGATAAGTTATTTTAATGTGCGTTATGGCTATTTTGATACCAATCGCAGTCCCCAACGGACCCGACAATATTAACAAGCAGGACGATACTGTTCAAATGTGATGGAATTACCTTGAGGAAGGACAGGTTCCGGTTCCGATCGATGCTTGTTATCTCCAAGTTGCCCATGACGACTTCGCAGTTCTCGTAGAGCTTCCTCAGGGTGCGGTACTGCTGGTCCAGATCCGACAAGGTGCTCAACTTGTTGTCAGTACCAGGGCAAACTGCAAACAGGTGGAAAGAAAAGATTATGTTTCTGGAACATTTGTATAGACATTTTCCTCGCTGCTGTAAAGGGTCGGGACTTGGGTTGAGACAAGTGGGTTTAGTGGGGCGCACATCATTTCTCTGAGGTGGTGACCTACAGTTTGGGTCTGCTTTCTGGCACACGATTTAATCAAAGATATTCAAATTGCACTGGTTGACCTTTATAAAGGGCTTCACTTGGAGACTTGCTCGGTTGTCGAGATCACAGGACTTTAAAGATATTATTGCACATACACTCTGCTCTGTTGATGTGACAATTGGAACGCTTTGGGTTTTATTAACAGAAATTAAATAGGAAGTCAATAGAATTGGAGCCTAATGGACAACAACTCCAGATAGAATAAGGTTGTAGAGGTCAAACAATCCGAGTTAGTAAGGTGATAGTAAAAAAAAAGAACATGTACTACAAGGCCTACCATATGACGAACAAATGAAAGTGAATTGGTTGATTTACGCTGCTCATGATAACTGCAGAGCAAATAACTAATCCAGTGACCCACCACTGTGATTAATTCCTCACATTTTCACCCATTAAGCCTGCTTTCCATCCTTGCCAAATCTTCCCCCTTGTCAGCCAGTCCCCCCTAGCTTCTGCCCTGCAACCATCTGCTCCCTTCAGTTGGCTCACCACCATGGCACGGGGGCTCTATGCCCTGGTGTGTGCAGTGGGCACAGGAATGGTGTTTGGCTCATTGTAATTCAACTGGTCATTAAAGTTTGTCGTCAGTTCAACTTTGAATTGGTTTTTACTTTGACTGCGGCATTCTATTCCTGCTTCAGTGTCTGGTAGATGTTTTTGGTTGTCAGAGGCGATGGTTATAACATTAAATGATATTTTCCTATTGAGCTACAAACACTGGGCATGAGTGGCATGATCAAGAACATGGCTTTTGGCATATGGTGTTTACACTGGTTTACACTCTCCGACTCTAGCACCAGTACTCATAGTTGGTAAAGGCTTGGTGACAAATGTCAAAGTGTCATATAATTCTGGCCAGTTACAAGCCTTAACTAGAAAAAAATGCATTACTGGCAATGATGCTAGTGTGAATACTTTTTGCTAAATGTGGTCACTGAAGATGCTGAAGGTGTCTGTATAATGCTGAAGTTGCTAAAAAATTTAACGAGACATAAATTGCACCAATTTGTATAAACTGCAGAAAATACATCAACTGTTTACTTGTTTAAGTTGCACAAATTTGCATAAAATACAAAATTGGCTTAAATTGTATATTTGGTATAACCTGCATAAAAATCAAAAGGTATAAATCCCCGCCAAAAAACCTCAGTAGATGACAAATTAGCCAAAAAAGCTAACACGTTGCTAATATGTTAGCTTAACTCAAAATTAGCCCCCAAAAAACCTCAGTAGTTGTAAAATTAGCCAGAAAATCTAACACTGTGCTACAATATTAGTTTAACTCAAATTTAGCCCCAAAAAACGTAGGTAGATGCCAAATTAGCCAAGAAAGCTAGCACATTGCTAATACATTAGCCAACCTAAAAAATTAGACAGATAAACATAAGTAGTTGCCAAATTAGCCAAAAATGCTAACACATTGCTAATATGTTAACTTCACTCAAAATTAACCCAAAAAACGTCAGTAGTTGTAAAATTAGCCAGAAAAGATAACACTTTGCTAAAATATTAGTTTAACTCAAAATTAGCCCCAAAAAACCTAGGCAGATGCCAAATTAGCCACGAAAGCTAACACGTTGCTAATACGTTAGCTAAACTCAAAATGAGACAGATAAACCT
>NC_050513.1:12413188-12415970 GCF_002922805.2 Oryzias melastigma | reverse complement strand
GTTTAACTCAAAATTAGCCCAAAAAAACCTAGGTAGATGCCAAATTAGCCAAGAAAGCTAGCACGTTGCTAATACGTTAGCCAAACTCAAAATTAGAGTAATAAACCTCAGTAGTTGCCAAATTAGCCATAAATGCTAACACGTTGCTAACATACTAGCTTAATTCCAAATTAGCCAAAGAAACTTCAATAGGTGCCAAATTAGCCAAAAATGCTAACACGTTGCTAAGAAACACAACAAGGCAAAAGAGTAAATAGAACCGCTCAGTGATTGCTAGGAGACGCTAGCCAATACTTTGCAGAGAGTGAGGTCAAAACAAGGCATATAAATATGATAAGACTAATGGAGACAATTAGGTACAGCTGGTGAAGAAAGAATCAGAGAAGGTCAGTATTCTGGAGAGGGAGCCCTCTGGTGGTTGGAAGGGGAACTGGAAGTTTGAGTCCTGACAACGGACGACTTGCTTTTTCAGGATATAGGAGGTAGTATTGGTGAGCAACACCTTGTCCATTGGTCCTAGTTGCATAGATTGCTGTCACATACAGTTTTTTTAAGGCTATTAAAGTGTAAATAGACCCCATCACACAGAAGCACCCTAAGGTACTGCAAAGAACTCTTCATAACCCAATAGCACAGTCTAGAACTACTTAAAAGTCGGTTGACTGTCCAAGCTGCGGGGTTGCACAACTTGTACCCAAGACTCAATTATTCTCCTGATATTCCTGAACCAATCACCGTTGATTACCAAACCCAAGCCAATCGGAACCCCAGAACAACTCGGTTAAGCCAAACAGCAGAGAAAATGGTGGAGTGAACTGGAAAAGCAGGCAATGGGGTTGATCTCCACAACCAAAAGTGGGGAGTGCTGGTCGAGATCCAGCAGTAAGTGCAAAAAGAGTGGCATCTAGTGATAAGACGACAATAGTGGTATGACTAAGCTGTCACAATCAGAACTTTTGCTACTTGTTTTAACCTTTGAACAGTTTAGAAATCAGAATCTATCTGATGACCCAAGTCTGTGAAAACAATCCTTGCCAAGGGTATCTTTTTGGCAAGTTCCAGTACTCTTACCAGTTAGTGAAACTCTACAGTTTAAAACTATTAGACTATCTCAAACACATCAGAGATGGTCAAGTAAATTAAAAATGTCAAACTATGATGCAGCACATTGGTTAGATATAAGTAAAATAAAGCAATGGCTCTATACTGTGATCTATGGATGCCAATATTATAAGAAGTTGTTGTCCAGATAAATGGTTTGTAATTAAGTTCCCAAAGACTTTTCAATCTTTCACAGGTCAGATTTCACAGCCACATAACCAATTCCAGATGTTTTAGTAAAAGAAATTACGAAGGGCTATTGGATTGTCGAAGTTGGCCCTGTATCGAACAACATTGAGAGCTAATAAACTCTAATATTGCTTTATGGATCGTGGACTCTGCAAAGACCAGGATGCTCCCTTTCCCGTGCAAATCCCCGGCGCTGCCGCGGGCACAGGTTGAACAGGACAGAAAGTTGGCCCCGGGGGGACCTGAGCTACGGTGATAAATGAGATCTGCTGACCTCATGTGCACACACAAATACACCCAGACGAGTTATTAGATGAAATGATTTAGGAGAATACAAGCTGGAAGGAAGTAAGAATGTGGACGTGAAATTGCTCTGATCAATAAAAACGTGAGGTTTCCATTTTTGTGTGTGTGGAGATGAAAGGTTAGCCGACTTTTCTGTAATAATCTGTTATTGAAAACTTCTCGCAGGTGTGTGTGTGTCGGTTTGTGTGAGGCGATAAAAGATCAGAGGGGAGAGGTGAAAAGTGAGGAGAGAGCAGCTCTCCAAAGCCAATATCGGGCCACTAACACACACACAGATTGAGCGTGAGTAGCAAGGTAGACCCAAGCGAAGAAATAGAAATGGAAAAAAAAAAGAGAGACGGAGAGAGAAAAAGTAACACAATCTCGCATCTGTGATAGTGGTAAAGACGTCCTGGAGCATTAGCATTCATATCGACACACTCTACTGTAAATGCTCTTTTCTCTGGGCTCATTTCGAAAGTGTCCAGATCCATCTGCTCTACCTCTTTCTTTCAATTCTCCTAATTTCTTTTTTTTTTCTTCTTCTGCCTTTAGCCATCCATTTTTCCCTTCCCCGCTGTTTCGATATAGCTGCTGCCATTCTTCTTTCACTCACTATCAGCTGAGGACAATGTAAGTATTGAGCTGTGGTTTTTTTCCACAGTAATACATAGGTGATACCGTGTCCACTGGGAGGCTCAGCTGTGTGTGTCAACCAGTGTGTGTGGTGGGGGATATCTCTGCAATTGTTGTTTTTTTTATATTTTTGAATGAATGGTTCAATGGTTCATTCATTCACTTTTCAAGCTTCAATGAACTTAATCAATTTTTTACAATTTTTCATTAATAGTTTAATATTATAACACCTAATGTTCCATACAACAGGTCCCACCGCATTATTAGGGACACTGTTTAATTAATATATATTTTTTAAATTAAATTAATCTCACATATGCAGGCGCAATGAGGTACAAGATGCATTATCCAAGAAAAAATTGTCATAGATAAACTTTATTAACTCAGTTTAAAGTAATTCTAGAAAATTGCTTGTGACATGCTACAAGTTAGCCACATTAGAAGCATTAGCCACAGTAGATCATTTATAGTTTATTCTCAAACTTGTTTGCAATATATAAAAAACTGACTGATACAGCTAAAACAAATATTACCATGACAATGCTAATCCCCAATCTTGTTAGTAACATAA
>NC_050513.1:12402370-12412952 GCF_002922805.2 Oryzias melastigma | reverse complement strand
CCAAAAAAACTCAATAGTTGCAAAATTAGCCAGACAGGCTAACACTTTGCTAAAATATTATTTTAACTCAAAATTAGCCCCAAAAAACTTAGGTAGATGGAAAAAAATTAGCAAAGGAAACTAACATGTTCTTATTACGATAGCCAAACTCAAAATTAGACTGAAAACCTCAGTAGTTGCCAAATTCGCCAAAAAAGCTAACATGTTGCTAAAGTATTAGTTTAACTCAAAATTAGCCCCAAAAACCTAGGCAGATGCCAAATTAGCCAAGAAAGCTAACACCTTGCTAATACGATAGCCAAAGTCAAGATTAGACTGATAAACCTCAGTAGTTGCCAAATTAGCCAAAAATGCTATCATGTTGCTAATATGTTAACTTAACTCAAAATTAGCCCAAAAAAACCTCAGTAGCTGAAAAATTACCCACAAAAGCTAACACTTTGCTAGAATATTACTTCAACTCATAGTTAGCCCAAAAAAACCTAGGCAGATGCCAAATTAGCCAAGAAAGCTAACACATTGCTAATACGATAGCCAAACTCAAAATTAGACAGATAAACCTCAGTAGTTGCCAAATTAGCCAAAAATGCTAACACGTTGCTAACATACTAGCTTAATTCCAACACACTAATGCCAACGCGCTACACATTAGCATGTTAGCATTTTCACAATAAAACTCAACTAAACCGTTTAACCTTTTGAAATAGCTTAGACATCAGTAAACCCAAGCAGAATGAATCCATATATAAGGCACTACGGATCATAAGATTGTAATTCAAAAAAAAAAAAGAGTTTTTACTGCGGAAAAAAAAGTTACTATTTCGAAATGAAAACAGGATGTACTTGTTTTCCTATTTCGATAAACACGGTAAAATACAAAAAAATCATAGTACGTACACCATTAAAACTCACACAAAATCATGAATCTAGAGGTATGGATAACTAAAAAATAAGAAATGTTTAGCTCGTTTTAAACCTTTGTTAACACAGACAGTAGCAGGTTAAGCTATGATGAACAAGCTAATAGCGTTTTTAAGGACCTCAAGGACACATGGGTTGCGTTTTAAATACATATGTAAAAGTCGTATGTGATATCTTCCCCATCCATAGAAAAACGACTGACCCTGATTGCTTTTCTACAAAAGAGCCATATTGAAATTCATCTGGCAGCAGTGAGTGCCTTCTTTCATCATCTGATATGTCTGATAATGTTAATAGTCATTAAAAGAAGAAAAAAAAATCTTCTTTTATAAAGCACTTTCCTACTCTTCTATGAAATATGAACTTAGTTAATCTTTTTTCAACAATTGGGGCAACAAGGGGTTAGGTGCCTTGTTCAGGGACACCAATTCTTTCGTGTCCTGAGCCATATTTCTCCTTAACGTATTAGTCACTTTTTCGGAGGTTTATGTGGGTATTATCCTTCTAATAAATGGTTAATGTGAGGTTCTCAAGGTGCAAGGTTCCTGGGAGATCACGGTCGCAGTCAAGAGATGAGGTTTTTTCGAAGGAACATGGAGTCATTCCTCACATGAACGCCCAACGGTAAAGATAACCACATGTGGTGTTTGGGTCTTAAACAAAGAAATGAAGCATCCGCAGTGTCAGGAAGAGGGCGAGGAAGGAAGAAAAACGAGCTAAAGTGACAGGAAGGACATCGGTAAGGAGTCGCTGGGTGATGTACTGTTAACAAAGACACTTTTTTTTTTACGATTTCTGACTAATTCCAGGTTGGAACAAGCATCTGTTTGTAAAACTCTGCTTATCTTCTCAGAAATATTGAGGTACACTCGCTGTCACTTGTTCTCCTTTTGTTGGTTTATGTCTTTTTATTTTCTGCGCTCTCTTATCTTTAATACTTCCCGACTACACATTCGTAGTGCTCCTCCTGAGTTCTCCCGCCCTTTTTTCTCCAACGTGATAACACGTTACATCGTTTCCTTGCTAATCCCTCAGACTGAGAAAGGGTGATCGGGTATTTAACAGGGATGTCAGGCTCCTCCGCCGCTAATAAATCAACAAAGATAATTCAAATTAAAACTGAAAGCAGCATTAGATGGTTGTACTGTAAAAATGCTGCCTGTACATAAACTGGAACATCCTGTGGAAGCTACAGTTTAATACACACACAAAAAATTAAATGACAAAAATAAATAAATCAGTAATGAAATTCAGTATTGGTTGAAAATTATACAAAAAAGATTAAACAATGAAAAAAAATCCTGCGATCAGTAAAAATAGTCCGTCTTGATAGAAATTTTTAAAGATATTAATAATAATAAACTACAAAACTACAAAAAACACAATCAGCAATAAAATTAGAAGTCCTATTGAAAATTATATAAAAAAATATAATAATAAAAATAAAAAAATAAAAATAGATCCATCTTAAAGTGTAGGATTTATAGTAACTATCAATAAAATCCATAATAAATATATATTTAGTATAAATATTTCAAAGATTTTCTCCATTTTTACACTTGCCCTTCCCAAAAACTCCAAACATCCCCTTTTATTTTCCGTCTATCTCCCCTTTAGTGCAAAAAATAACAAAATATGTACATACACACTAAAAATTTCAGAATAGCTTACTTACAAAAATGTCACCATAACTACAGAAGAGGTTTATACAAATATACACATTGTGTGTCAAATTTTTCATAATCCTGGTTCTAACAAGAAAATCTGTGCAACACAAGAAGCCCAGAGGAGGTTTATACAAATATACACCTTCTGTGCCCAATATCACAAAATCACGATTTTAACAACAAAATCTGTACAACACCAGAAGCACAGAAGAAGTTTATACAAATATAAACCGTGTGTATCCATTTTTTCTGAAAAAAGTAAATCCTGGTTCTAATAGTAAAATCTAAGAAAATTTCAAAATAGCTCATTCAGAAAAGCTTATTTGCGCACATTTCCCCATAAATACAGAAGAGGTTTATTCAAATATACACCTTGTGTGTCCAATATTTCATTATCCTGGTTCGAACAATAATATATGTGCAACATAAAAGTTATAAAAGAGATTTAGAAAAATATACACCGTTTGTTTCTAATAATAAAAACATCTTGGTTCCAACAATAAAAAGTGTGAAGCACAAGAAGTTGTCGGGTTTATATTTGCTCAAGGGATGCAAAAAAAAGTAAATAAACATGCATTGAAAAGAAAAAAAACTTGCCTTTTGTTTCCTAGAACTACAATCGATGTATGTGAGAGACTAACAATTGAAAAATATGGCATATTGGAAGTATTAGTATATATTAGTAGTCTTAATTTGTCAAAGCTCTTGCTTAGCCTAAAGTTGATCAACAGCTTGTTCTGTCTTCTTATATCAATGATCACAATTTGTCCTTTTGACTTGTATTGCTAATGATAAATGAGATAGGCCATGCTCATGAGAGTTTTTTTAATTGTTAAGATGATCAAAATGACAAAATTTCATGAATGTGGAAGGAAATAAAAATTTTGGGTATCGTACAAGCTAAAGTCCAAAGTTTTAGCCTCATCGCTACATAGAAGCATTGACTGAATATCTTTGTGTCTAATATAAAATCTATGGAAAACACATTATTTTAAAGAGCTCTACAATCAGACTACAGATTCTTCTCCTTTTTGGTTTTGATAAAAGTTGATTTCATGACTGAATGACGAGACCCAAACTCTTGGCCAAAGTGCAGAAATTTGAACTTCAGCAATAAAGTATTTACGAGTCCGGATTTTCGCCACGCAACCCGAAATGCGCTAGCACCGCGTCAGACGCTCAAATAGTCCCATGGGACCTCCGGTCACATCTGTATATTGACTTACCACACGAATCACGTTCTTGTTTTGTTGCCATAGCAACATGTTGAAGTGACGTAGGTCCATGTATTTCTTTAGAATTGGTATGTTGGCAGGCAAAAAGCCAAATTTTGGTAATTTAAAAAAAAAGTCAAATTTCTGTTGATACTGGGCAATTTAGGTAAAATACACAAAACTCTTAAACTATGGCCATAAAACGACATTCCGTAGACTTTGAATATGATAGTAGTTGAGAAACTTGTTTTAGCCAAAGTAGCATTCCACGATCCATGAAATGCAGTATTAATGTGAGAAAATTTCGATGATGAAACTTAGGAAAACATGGAAGGAAAAGGCAAAAGTCTGTGTATTTGGAGCAGTTGCTTACTGAGTGGGTAGCAAGGCAGCAGCAGGGGTCAGTGGACCGTCGTAGGCATGACTAAACCGAAGTACATTCCTAAGACCATTTATTTTAAAATGAAAAAAAACTGCCGGAGAAATATCTCAAGTGTCCGTCTGAAAACAGCATCCATGATGCAAAAAGTCTTGAGTAATCGGTTGCAGCAGCTCAAGGGCAGAGCATCCACATGCCCTGAATCTTGTAGCCACTTCTATGAAATCCCTCCGAGCGAGCCATTTCTCCACACTGACGCAAAACTGGAGACACTGGAGTAATGTGTTGTCTCCTAAATCTCAGCGTGGACTCACGAAGATGCAACTTTTTTTTTTTTTTTTACCCACACCGCTCATCTCACGGTGTTTCAGGGGGAAACACGATCACATGGGTGACGTAGGGTGATACAAGTGTTGAGTAATGAGGGAGAACGCCTTGAACAGGAGCTTTTTGTCAAGAAACAAACTGCAAATATGATGATTAAATGAAGTATTTTGACCACGATAGGGCGCACCAAATGACACTGTCAATGAATGGTCTATTTTCAAACCTGTGTCATGTATAAGGCACACTGAACTATAAGGGGCTCTAAGTGAGACATAATAGTCAGAGAAGGGTCCGCTAGTTGGTCAGACTTCATTAACCATGTTCACACCAAGTGTAAGGGGCGCGTTAGTATTGTTCCTGATAAGTGTGCGCTCTTGGCTGTTAGACATTAGACAATCCGAGTGTAGATTGTACGGGCATTGTACATGCCTTCAGTGTGGACTTACATATCATGTGAACTGTATCTGTGGTCAGTAACTCGTACTTCACTAATGACTGGAGTGTGACACCAGGGCTCGGTATGACATCATCACGTGTACTACAGAAACTGATGTAAATGATGAATACTTGTATTAGCGCTTTTCTAGCTCCCTCGAAGGAACAAAGTACTTTAGAGTCACCCAGTAACACACACGTTCACACACTGATGGGGAAGTATGCAGCTTACATTATCCTAACGAATACTTCACAATACACTCAACACGCACACAATAATCGCAATACACTTACTACACACAAAATAATTGCGATGCACTTAACAGATAATCACGATACACTTACTAGAAACGAAATAATTATGTTACACTTACTACACACACAATAATCGCGATACACTGAACACATACAGTAATCACTGAACGCACACAATAATCACGATACACTTACTACACACAAAATAATTACGATACACTGAACACACACAATAATGGTGATAAACTTTCTACACACACACAATAATCACGATACACTTACTACACACAAAATAATCACGTTACACTCAACACACAATAATCGCGATACACTTACTGCACGCAAAATAATCGCGATACACTGAACGCACACAAAAATCACGATACACAGCCTGCCCCAGGGCAGCTGTGGCTACAGTAGTAGCTTACCGTCACCAAGTATGAATAAGGTGTTAATGAATAATGGATGCACAATGTAAGCGCTTTGAGTGTCCTGAAAAGCGCCAATAAATCTAATCCATGATTATTATTATTATTAACTTACACAATAATCACGATACACTGAACTTACACAATAATCACGATACACTGAACTTACACAATAATCACGATACACTGAACTTACACAATAATCACGATACACTGAACTTACACAATAATCACGATACACTGAACTTACACAATAATCACGATACACTGAACTTACACAATAATCACGATACACTGAACTTACACAATAATCACGATACACTGAACTTACACAATAATCACGATACACTGAACTTACACAATAATCACGATACACTGAACTTACACAATAATCACGATACACTGAACTTACACAATAATCACGATACACTGAACTTACACAATAATCACGATACACTGAACTTACACAATAATCACGATACACTGAACTTACACAATAATCACGATACACTGAACTTACACAATAATCACGATACACTGAACTTACACAATAATCACGATACACTGAACTTACACAATAATCACGATACACTGAACTTACACAATAATCACGATACACTGAACTTACACAATAATCACGATACACTGAACTTACACAATAATCACGATACACTGAACTTACACAATAATCACGATACACTGAACTTACACAATAATCACGATACACTGAACTTACACAATAATCACGATACACTGAACTTACACAATAATCACGATACACTGAACTTACACAATAATCACGATACACTGAACTTACACAATAATCACGATACACTGAACTTACACAATAATCACGATACACTGAACTTACACAATAATCACGATACACTGAACTTACACAATAATCACGATACACTGAACTTACACAATAATCACGATACACTGAACTTACACAATAATCACGATACACTGAACTTACACAATAATCGCGATACACTGAACTTACACAATAATCACGATACACTGAACTTACACAATAATCACGATACACTGAACTTACACAATATCGCGATACACTGAACACACACAATAATCATTATACACTGAACGCACACAATATTAAAGATATTACACACACAATAATCGTAATACACTGAACTTACACAATAATCGCAATACACTGAACGCACACAATAATCGCAATACACTGAACAAACACAATATTCATGGAACACTTATTTCACACACAATAATCACGATACACTTACTACACACGAACTAATCACGTTACACTGAACACACACAAAAGTCACGATATGCTAACTACACACACACAATGGTCACGATACACTTCCCCCACACACAATAATCAAAATACACTTTCCACACCCACACGATAATCATTACCACACACACAATTATCGTACATATCACTCTACGACATGGAAAATCCCAACAATCAACAATCATTGATTTTACAGCTGAGACGTACATCTGAATATCTTTTAGATTTCACATATTACATTAAAAAAACTATAGTTCAAGTTTTAAAAAAAGTCAATACTTTGATTACTGTTACTATAAAACATTAAGAAAAATATGTTTTTAGATTTAATTTATTTATTTTTGGTTCTAAATTCAGTGAAATACTTCATGGTTTTGCTTTAAAATGAAATAAAACTCAATTTAATCAAAGAAATGCAGCCGTGGGCTGACTAACACTTTTTTTTTTTTACTGGATTCAGTCCCATTTCTCATTACAAAAGGTGTTTAAAAAACAAACAATTATTGTCCATATTGGCAAACATGTCAACAAATATTGATTCGCCCGGGCCTTTGTGCTTTCCATGGTTTCATGTCAACTCTTCAGCAATCCCAGGCGAACCAGTTTACACTTGACTTGTACTGAAAGGATTAGAACAAATTAAACACACTATGAGAGCAAAGTTAAGTTGGTAACAGATCGTTAAAAAATAGCCCCTATGGTATTTTCAAAGAATAGGAGGTTAAATTCCACCTCTGCCGTGGCTGAAGAGAGAGACCACTTTATGATGCAACTTCTGAAAGGGCTTCCATCACCTACTCTGATAGGAGTTCAAATCAGTACATTTTCTCTAAGATATATAAAGAATTCATTGTGCGTGTGGAAGATTTGTGAGAAAAATATCCAGAAATTTTATATTAAAATGATACAAAAATAACAAAAATGAGTGAGGAACTAAGTAAGCAATAGACATATTTCCTATAGAAATACTTCTAAGGACTTAAAAGGAGTCAGAAATTATTACTTAAGGGTATTTAATATAAAATCGTATCAAATACGCCTGAATTTTCATGTTAAGCAATTTTGCAAAAAAATAACCCCAATTAACTATAAATTTGACTAGAGATGGGTGTTGGTTACAATTTCCAGAAACGATTCGATTCCGATTTTTTGAGATTCTTCAATTCAATTTTAAGCTTACAAATTTATACACATTTGTTTAGAAATACATTAAAAATCTACTATTTAATTTGAATATATTTATATTAATCTGATACAGTTCACATATTGTAAAACGTATTAGTAAAATAATGAGATTGTAAATATCATACATAGATTCTCTAAAGTAGAAGTTATAACAAAAATATTCAGATCATTAACATTATAAACATTGTTCTACTTTTCTTGGAGGGCGTTTCAGTTTGGCCACTAGGTGGCGATCGCGCTATAGAAATACACCTAATTCAAGAAGAAGATGACGACAGTATAAGAGAAAAAAAAGTTTTAGACCACAAATAGTTACTTTGAAAATGATTTCCTGAAAAGAATTTGAAAAATGAATCCCTGTAAGTAAATAAAGATGTTAATTTAGTTAGCATTGTATTTTTTTGGTCAACCGAGTGTTAGCATTAGCCGTCTTATGGGAATTTGTAATGAACGTTAGTATCAAGCTAGATCAATCTATTAACCTTAAATCGATTCAAATCGATGAATCGATTTAACCCTTTTTACTTTTACAAAGTTAACGTAATTACAGCCGATCCTTAAGCAAGGCCTTGCATCAATATCGAATACTTCACAGTAGCAAGGTGCTAACGCAATCAGCATATGTGTTATTTAGGTGTTGCCATACACATCTACGGCGTTAAAGGGTTTATAACAGGATCATCTGGAGGATTCACTTTAAATTAACTATTGCTTTGGTCCGCTTTTACATCACGTACTCAAGATCAAATTTTACTATTGGGAGCAATGTTGTCCTAATTACAGGGATCGCGTTAATGAAGACATTTTTAAATTCAATCGCACTTCATACATTTTTTACTGTGCGTTCTTATTTTATTGTTTGTGTCTGTATTCAATTAGTCATTGAAGTGATTCAAAATGAAAAAAAACAAAAAGTTGAAGCGAGATTTCACATGTGCCAATGAGCTGTCAAAGCAACATTGCAAAATTCTTACTCCCTCTGCAGATTGTCTTTAAATAAATGAAAAATGAATAAATTTATTATAGGAAAACAACTTCTTTTTTTTCAAACTAAAGTTATTTTTCTGTCGTTTACTTTTTTAATAAGATCATTTTTCTTCCAAGTCAGAAAATAAAACATTTTATTCTTAAAACAGGAGTCTTTTATGGTTAAATAATGACACTATGTCAAAGAATGTGTTATTTAGGTGTTGTCATAGACATCTACAATGATTACCAGGATAATGTGATGGATTCACTTTAACTGAGCAATAGGTTTGGTTCACTTTTACATCCCATTCTCAATATCAAACTCTGCAATTTTCAAACACAATCTCATTCTATACTGTTTTCATTGTGCCTTCTTATTTTATTTTATTGCTTTGTATGTTTTCACATAGTCATTGACCCATACAAAGGTTCACTTGCAAGTGTGCAAAAATATAGATTTTTAATCCTGTAATTGATTCTCGATGGGTTCTCACCAAATATCAATCTTTTATTTTCATTTGAAGAGGCTGTAAAATGTTATATTCATCATGCCTGGGTGACTGAATTTTACAAATAATTCCAATTCAATTGGCGTCAATGCTCGTCAAATACATAATATTACTGATTTGTACAAAAAATGTCTATTATTTGTTGTACAAATAAGACACAAGTTGTTTATTATGATTATGTTCAAGCTAAAAAAAATAAATGGGGATATATTTTACCAAAAACGTAAGTGTTTTTCTATATAATGAGAGTTATTAAAGATGATTTTTTACTAGTTATCGCAGTATCACGATAACATCGATATCGTGGGGCATGTATCGCATATCGCATCGTATCATGAGGTACCCAGAGATTCCCAGCCCTAACTTGCAAGTGGTTCAAAAAGGAAAGTGGAAAAAAAAAAAATCAGGTGAGCTTTCACATGTGCCAATGAGCTGTCGAAGCAATACTGCAAAACTGGCCTCATAGAAATAGGTAAAAAATTCGTACCAAAAAAAACAAAAAAATCTGCCAATGTGGTAAGAAAAAGAAAAAAATTCTAGTCATCAAGACCCATTTTCTCAAACTGAGGTTAGCTTGCTATTGATACGATTATTGTCCTTGCAAGTCAGAAAATTTTAATTTTCTTGGAACGGGTCTTAAAGTTCAATTTTTGATGTGAACAAGGAGCATTTCACTCTTTTTGCAAAAGTCAATTAAAATCTGTAACCCAAATGTAGGATGGACAAGTATGAAAATACAAGCTAGGACAAATGACAGATCCTGCAAAACACTTTTTTACGGAGGAGTATGAATAACTAACTGAGCGTGCAAATACATGAATCCATTGGGAAGAAAGACTCTAATAGAAAGCACCTAGAACCTGATAATTAATGGTTGATTGAGGTGATTTAGATAAATCTAATCCAATACTTGGATTTAATTTAGTTTTCTAAATGACATCTAGCTTTTGTTAATGTGCACTTGTTGTGAAACGTTGAGATGAAAAGAAACAGGATTATCTCGACTGT
>NC_050513.1:12395318-12402358 GCF_002922805.2 Oryzias melastigma | reverse complement strand
AAAAAAAAAAAAAAAAAAAAATTATCTCTCATAATTGATTAGTATGCATCTCGCATCAGTACGATACAAAATTAACATTTTCTCCCCATTTGTCTATGCAGTCTTGATTAAAGAACTCATTTTCTAAGCTGCCAACAACACACGAGGAACTACTTTTCACTTTAATAAGCAATTTCTCCCTTCAAGAAACAATTTTAGGGACATGAAATTGGTATTAAAAGAAGACAATGCGAAATCAATGGTTGAAGAGAGTTGATGAAAATTCGTCAAAATCGAAGATTGTATTTCAAAATTTAAACAATAAGTTGCAATTCCGCCTACAATCAACTTGGTCATCAAAACCCCAACGGACACACCTGATACTTCCAACATCCCACATGTCTAGACCACACCGGTGGTGGCCAGTTATTAAAAGACCGAGTCGTCCTCCATCGCCATCTTTCTCCTTTGCTCAGAAACCTCCCAGATCTGAGGTGATGCTGACGAGGCATCCAGACAGCTTATAGACTAAGCCTCCACATAAGCTTGCTTTAAATGAAATGAGAAGTTTCATCAAAAAATGAGCCTGTAAGAAAGAGGAAAAAATGAAAATAGAAATTGTTGGTGGTTTTCTTGCAAGGATTCGATTAGCGTGGAATTTCTGCACACAGACGGCTTTCATTGGTTACAATATTGAAAGAAGTGTCAGAGGCAAAGGAGTTCATTTGAGAGAGGAAACGGACCCTTTTTACGTTGGCTTTGTGGGAAAATTGACTGAATATTTTAAACCAGGGGGGCCCACACTTTTTTGACATGCAAACTATTTTATTTTTTAAATGACCGGAACCTCTAATGGGTATATATTTATGAGGCACAACTAACCAACCAACACTTTCTCACTCCCAACTATTCGCCTCACTTTTTGATGGTTTGGGTGTCCCAAACTCATCGTTTTTTGATATGCAGGCTGTTCCCATTAAACCAAAGGTCCCTAAACTCCATGAACCGGAACCGGTCCAGTACCGGGACCCTAACCCAGTACTGGTTCGGATCCGGTACCTTGTCTGGTCTCGCATTTGGTACCGCTTCCAATGCGGGATTAGAGTTAGGGTATCGAGTTTGGGTAAAGGATCCGGTACCGTGTACCCTTGATCTTTCGAACACCCAGCATCCAAAAGCGACTAGGGACACCCAAAACATCAAAAAGTGACCCAGAGGAGTCCTTAACCAAACCTTAATATATGACAGCTTGGGAATGAGAATGCGTTGGTCCAACTACTCGCTGATGCAAATGTTTAATCAGCTAATCACAATGCAGAAATTAAATGGATTTAGGCATGTAGACATGAGCAAGACAATCTGCTTTGAACATGGCATGATTGTTGGTACCAGACAGGCTGGCATGTAGACATGTAGCTGAAATATTAGCACAACTCCAAAATAGCCCATACATTTTAAAGAAAAAAAAGCAAAAAAAGCTGGCATGTAGCTGAAAAAATAGCTAAACTTCAAAATATCTTAAAAAACTGAAAAAAGGCTTAAATTAGCCAAAACAGCTAGCCTGTAAATATTAGCCTAACTCCAAAACAGCCAAAAAACCTTAAAAAGAAAAGCGTAAATTAGCCAAAACAGCTAACATGTAGCTGAAAAAATAGCTAAACTTTAAAATATCTTAAAAAACTGTAAAAAGGCTTAAATTAGCCAAAACAACTAGCGTGTAAATATTAGCCAAACTCCAAAACAGCCAAAAAACCTTCAAAAGAAAAGCCAAAAGTAGCCAAAACAGCTAACATGTAGCTAAAAAAAATAGCTGAACTTCAAAATATCTTAAAACACTAAGAAAAAGCTTAAATTAGCCAAAACAGCTAACGTGTAAATATTAGCCTAACTCCAAAACAGCCAAAAAACCTTCAAAAGAAAAGCCTAAATTAGCAAAAACAGCTAACATGTAGCTGAACAAATAGCTAAACTTCAAAATATGTTAAAAAACTGTAAAAAGGCTTAAATTAGCCAAAACAGCTAGCGTGTAAATATTAGCCTAACTCCAAAACAGCCAAAAAACCTTAAAAAGAAAAGCGTAAATTAGCCAAAACAGCTAACATGTAGCTGAACAAATAGCTAAACTTCAAAACCGCAGAAAAAAAAGGAAAAAAGGCTTTAATTAGCAAAAACAGCTAGCATGTAGCTGAAAAATTAGCTAAATGCTAAAAGAGCCTAAAACAATCTCAGTAAATGTCAAAATAGTCCAAAAAGCTAGCAGAATGCCAATTTTTCAAACTTTAAAACCATTTCTTTTTAACAGAATCATTAATAATTTAAGAGATCTACCCACTTTCTTTGCTATCAACCAGTTGATCATGACTGACGTATTACGCACTCCTGTTCTAAACAATCGACTTGTTATTCTTTCACTTTCATAAGCATAGTCTTTCTATCTATTCTATACACATTGAATATTTATTTTACCTATTTGAAACTAATATATTTCAAGTTATAATCTGCTTCTTTTCTCTATGCAGCTGTTTGATTTCACTAAATCAAATACAAATTTCAGAGTTTGCAATGACCAACAATTCCTTCAAAAGTCCCAAATCCATTCATACACAGACAGGAAAAGTGAAGCTCCTCCATCAAACGGGTAATCATTTCCCAGCAGGTGTGGGGAAACAAACAGCATGGACCGATACAGGCGCGGGTGAGCGTTCGTGAGAAGGAGGGAGTCATTTGTGTAACAGATGTGTGCGAGAAATATGTGTGTGTGTGTGTGTGTGTGTGTCAGACAGAGGTTTAATGACTCGTCCCAGCCAATTTTCAGCTAGTGGCTTCTCTTTGTGGGGAAATGAAGTTTGTAGTTAATGTAGCACAGAAGGACTGGCTACAATCTGCACACATGCACAAATCATGATTTGTGCAAGGGAGTGTGTGCGTGGTTGTCAGTTCCAATGAGTTGGCTCCAAGCAGAATATTAGTAGAAACCATATGGAAGAAATCATTACAGGAGGGGGGGGGGTTCGAGTACATTTACGCTGCGAGGCCTCGGTGTTGCAATACCAAAGCGGGGGCAGGATGCACCTTCGGAGAAAACATGCAGGTTACATTTGTTTGTTCTCATACTTTTGTTTGTCTCGAGTCCTGACACTTGTTCCACTTTATCCTTGTTTGAGAAATCACTCCAAAGTGCAAGTTTGTATGAGACATACGACATTACTTTCTTTCGACTACCATAACTCTTCAACTGTTGACGGAATTTACATACAGTAAATGTGGATTCTGAAGCAGTGATATGTAATAGTGCACAAAAAGCTTATGTAAATCGGCTAGCTCTGAGGCTGAGCACAACTGGTTTGTTGTGTAACCTTGCAAACCCAGAATTAGCTGATTCATGGGGATCACGTTTAAAACTTACTAAGTTTTTGTCAAAAGTGTGTCATTTAGATATCACCGGTGAAAGCTCTTGTGTTAGCTCCATTGGGTTTAACAACCAATAAATACCTACCAGTATTGGCAAGAGTCTGGAAATGCGATACGTGTCGCGATATACGTCTCGCGATACATATCGCGATATATCTCGGACAATATTTAATAGTATGACTCAAAATGTTCTAGATTTGTTGGCATGACTATCAAAATAACATTTTAAAGGGATTGGACCTTGACCACTCTGACTGGTTGTACTTTATAAATTGATTTGTTTTTGCCAGATTTTGAATTTAAAAACAACCACTTACAAGTGGTTCCTAAGCTGTAAAATAGTACATATATCCATACTAAGGGTTTTAGCATTTGTTAGCCTTCAAATTTGAAATTTAAATACTAGGGGTGTGTATACGTTTATCTCAAGAGTCTAGTGATGCGATACATGTATCACGATACGATACATATCGCGATTTATCTCAAGAGTCTAGTGATGCGATACACGTCTCACGATACGATATATATCGCGATTTATCTCAAGAGTCTAGTGATGCGATACACGTCTCATGATACGATACATAATCGCGATTTATCTCAAGAGTCTAGTGATGCGATACACGTATCACGATACGATACATATCGTGATTTATCTCAAGAGTCTAGTGATGCGATACATGTATCACGATACGATACATATTGCGATTTATCTCAAGAGTCTAGTGATGCGATACACGTCTCACGATACGATACATATCGCGATTTATCTCAAGAGTCTAGTGATGCGATACACATCTCACAATACGATACATATCGCAATTTATCTCAAGGCTATATCAGGACAATTTTCCAATAGCATGACTCAAAATGTTCTAGATTTGTTGGCATGACTATCAAAATAACATTTTAAAGGGATTGGACTTGGACCGGCTTCCTCCCACCGTCCAAAAACACGCATCATAGGTCAATTGGTGACTAAATTGCCCCTAGGGGTGAATGTGGGAGTGTATGTGTGTGATTGAGACCCTCTGACAGACTGGCGACCTGTTCGGGGTTTATCCTACCTTCGCCCATTAGTACCTTGGTTAGGCTCCGGCACCCCCGCGACCCCGAAAGGGACAAAGCGGCCAGGAAAAATCTGTTTTGGCCAGATTTGTATTAACAACCACATACAAGTTGTTCCACAGTTGTAAAAACATACACACTCAGGGTTTGAGCATTTGCCTAGGGGTGTGTATAGGCAAGAGTCCGGCGATACGATACATATCGCGATATATATCTCAAGACCATATCAGAACCATTTTTATTAGCATCACTTAGAAGAAACTAAGTCAGATTAGGTAGTACATACTGTATCTCATAACAACAACAAAAATAAGATTGTAGGGCCTACCGAACCAATGAAACTAAAGATTTAATACAAGCTGGTTCTTGTGGTTTTGTTTAGATCTGCTCAAAGAGTTTAAGCGTGATGTGGTGAGAAACCAAAACAAGACAGTGAAGGACGCTCATAAATAATTAACTAAATATTGTCTTGTCAGCATTTTACATCAATAAAATTATCGCCAAATGAAATATCGCGATGTATCGGCAAATCAGTTTTTCCCTACACCCCTACTGCACTTGTGTCTGAATTCTGTCACTACTCACTATCTGCTGCACTGTATAGGGCGTTTGCAGAGGTGTCTGAATCTTGTTTTTTAAACTTCAATGCTAGCTATGTATCAGGCTAGATAAAACTATAAATGTTTAAATATTTACACGAACCGGCTCCTTAGAAAATGTGGTTCAACTTTTTCATAAATATTATTTTAAGGTCAATTCATGGTTTTACTTTAGTAATTTAAAAAAAAATTGTGAAATTCTTTTTTTTCGGTGTTTTACCATTTTGTAGCTCAAAGACTTTATTAGCGATTGCTGAAAGTTATCTATGTTGACTATAAGAAGTCAGAGGAAGATAACTCAATGTTATGGGCTATTCGCTAATTTAGTAAGTCTATCTATAATGTAAAACGCAAAGATTTGATCACAAAAGTCAAAGTATAAAATGTATATTTGAAATTTTTTATTTCCCAAACAGGAGTGAATCTAGGAAGTTACTGAAAAATAAAAGAGCAATTAGTAAAACAATCCTTGACTAAGAGCAGATAAATAACATTTAAGAGGAAAACCTGGAAAGTATCGCAAAAAAACTAGAATAAAAACAACTACAGAGCAAACATTTTCCCAACAGGGTTTGGAGTGAATAAAAAAGGGGAAAAATGACAGCAGTGGAATGAGATGGCGCGACAACAGGGGGAGGAGCCGTGGCCGCTGACCGAGTACACATAGATGAATGACATTTTGGATTCTCTCAGCAATAAAGCGTCTCCCCAGACACAGGCTGTCTGAGTTTAGATAGAGGCTGTCACACTGAAGGGCTCATTTGCCTTTCAGTTGCTCATTACATCCAACCCAAACTTATTTCCTCTCCTGGGAGGCCTGTTTACTCCCACTTCCCCTGGTGCGCTGACTGTTGCTGTGAACGGCTGTTTACACGAGCATATGAATTTTAACAGGGCATAGAGTGCTTCCTTTCTCTTTTGTGTGTGTGTGCGTGTTTAAGAGATAGGGTTTGATTTAGACTTTTTATTTTTATTATTTAGAAATTTGTTTTAAAAAGAATTTTTAGAAACTGGCTAATTGTTTGCTAGCTAGCCACTTATCCTTTTTATATTTACTTGAGTTTAGAAGAAAATTACATTCCAATTATCATATTTTTATTTTATAATTTCATAATAATTGTTTTGCTGGTGTGAACCTAATATATTAATGCTATTTAAAAAGAAAGTACCAACCTTTTCTAAAACTAGCTTGTATTAGCCAATTATTTAAATAGCAAAATGCTAAAAAAAAAAAGCTAATGGACAAAAGTTTCTGCAAGTGCAGTGTTACTGCAAAATATTTCCAAACACTACTAAAGAAAACAAATTCCCATCATGCTAGGCACCAAAAATGTCTAGTTTTAGCCAATTCCAACTTTCTAAACGGAGACTGATTGTTAAATGCTAATTGTGTGTGGCACTACTCTAGATTAGCTTTAAAATTAAGTATCGAAATGTGAAGAAGCAATTTTCTTTTTATTATTAAAGGTGTCCAACTCTCATTTGCATTCTGGATGTTAACACCTGCCCAATGCTAACAATCTACTGGGTATGTCTTAGAACAAAATTGATAAATATTTGGTAAAACCAACCAACAAACCCAAAGATTTACCACCAACTAAGTAACCAACCAACAGATCAACCAACAACCTACCCAACCAACAGATCTACCACCAACCAACCAGCAGATCAACTATCTACTTGCCCACCCAACCAACAGATCTACCACCAACCAACCAGCAGGTCAACTACCTACTTACCCACCGAACCAACAGTTGTCACACCAACCAACAGATCAACCACCAACTTGCCCAACTAACCAACAGATCAACTACCGACCAAGCAAGAGATCAACCAGCAACCAACCAAGAGATAAACCACCAACCTGCCCAACTAACCAACAGATCAACTACCGACCAAGCAAGAAAGCAACCACCAACCAACCAAGAGATCAACCAACAACCTGCCCAACCAACAGATCAACTACCAACTAACCAATAGATCAAC
>NC_050513.1:12392618-12395293 GCF_002922805.2 Oryzias melastigma | reverse complement strand
AAATCAACCACCAACCAACCAACAAATCAACCACCAACCAACCAAGAGATCCACCACCAACCTGCCCAACCAACCAACAGATCAACTACCAACCAACCAATAGATCAACTACTAACCAACCAATAGATCAACCACTAACCAACCAACAGATCAACCACTAACTTACCCAAAGATCAACCTTATCAAAAATTCTTATGCCAAGAATGTATCCCCACTGACACAGCTTTATTAATAAAGTGCCTTACTTTTCAGTGTTAAAAATGTTTTATTTGAGACAACTTATAATTTACTGACTAGTTTACCATATAAAACTACAAGGTAAGTAAACAGAAATCAAAAGAAAACACGTTGTATGTAATGCAAAAAAGGCAAACTTCAAATAAACCCAAAATATGATCAAGAGTTTGATCACAAAAAATGCTAACTACCTTTTTAAATAGTAATTTTTCCCTGACTTTTCATAGATTATTAAAGTGGAAAATAGTGTTAAAGAGGAGGCAGCTTTTTCCTTCCTTCTTTCTGACTCTTGACTACAGGTTTTACTGACACCAAATTCAATGGAGAAATTGCAACTGCCTCAAACAGCCTTTGACAGGATTCCTGTTTGTAAAATAAAAAATTGCTTAAAAATTGTCCCATATAACAGAAATATTTCATAATTTCGTCATGGTCACAGAGCTCATTCTTTTGTATTGCTATCATTTCTCAGATTTCAAATTACTCCAGAAAGTCTGGTTGGTAATCAGATATCACCTCCCCATTGTCCCCCCTCTTTGAAATCATGTCTCTCTACAAGAAAACACCCTTCAATTCTTATTCACTCCCCGCCTTTTTGTCTTTAATTTCACACCCCCAATGCTATTAATCTTTGGCCCAATCAATAACTATTCGCTGGCATGCAGGCGTTGAAGGATGTAAATAGCAGAAATCTGACATTCGCAGGATATAAAACATCAGGCTTTCGATATAATCAACGGTGCTGCCGGTGCTATTCCTCAAACAATCCATAGGCTTATTAAAAAGAGGCCAATAATTTAGCCCTTTGTGCCCGCCAATGGAGGGTCCATGACAACAGTGTGTGATGAGTCAGGAGTTATAGTTATGACAGGGCGAGCTGGGACAGCAGATACTGATAAGGAGAAAGAATCAGGTCATCTGTGGTAACGTAGTGTATGGTTTGTCATTTTTGTTCCTATGTACTTTGCATTTATTTTGCTTTTTTTTCAGCTGGTTTTTAAAGAAAGATTATTATGTGTGTCATTTGCTATTGAAATTTGATTTTAGCCTAATGATAGGACTTTCAATTCCTGTTCATCACCAATTATGGTATCAACTATTCTATCAAAGTAGAGATTACAAATTAATACGTAAAAAAACAAAATTATGTGTATCATGTTTGGATATGTTTGGCTATTAAGTAAGTTTCTCCAATCTTAAGTGTCAATCCCCCGCTCCCAGCCCACAGCATATTGAAGTGCTCCATCGGTCACATGACCAGCTGACCAGAGTTACATTAGGTCAAAGACTTAGGCTAGGACAAAGAGTTACGCTCGGTCAAGGAGTTACGCCAAGTCAAACGGTAGTGCCAAGACAAATAGTTACACTAGGACGAAGAGGTACCCTAGGTCAAAGAGTAGCGTTAGGTCAAAGAGTTACGCTAGGACAAAGAGATACGCTATGTCAAAGACTAGCATTGGGTCATAGACTTATGCTAGGTCAAAGAGTAACATTAGGACAAAGAGTTATGCTAGTTCAAAGAGTAGCGTTAGGTCAAAGACTTATGCTAGGTCAAAGAGTAACATTAGGACAAACAGTTACGCTAGGTCAAAGAGTAGCATTAGGACAAAGAGTTATGCTAGGTCAAAGAGTAGCGTTAGGTCAAAGACTTATGCTAGGTCAAAGAGTAACATTAGGACAAACAGTTACGCTAGGTCAAAGAGTAACATTAGGACAAAGAGTTATGCTAGTTCAAAGAGTAGCGTTAGGTCAAAGACTTATGCTATGTCAAAGAGTAACATTATGACAAACAGTTACGCTAGGTCAAAGAGTAGCGTTAGGTCAAAGACTTATGCTAGGTCAAAGAGTAACATTAGGACAAACAGTTACGCTAGGTCAAAGAGTAGCGTTAGGTCAAAGACTTATGCTAGGTCAAAGAGTAACATTAGGTCAAAGAGTTACGCTAGGTCAAAGAGTAGCGTTAGGTCAAAGACTTATGCTAGGTCAAAGAGTAACGTTAGGACAAACAGTTACGCTAGGTCAAAGAGTAGCGTTAGGTCAAAGACTTGTGCTAGGTCAAAGAGTAACATTAGGTCAAAGAGTTACGCTAGGTCAAAGAGTAGCGCTGGGTCAAAGAGTTACGCTAAGTCAAAGAATAGCGCTAGGTAGAAGAGCTCATGTAATTTCGGTGTTGCCGGTGACATCTCCGGTGTTAAAGATTTCAAATCCCTTATCTAGAGTTAGTAGCTGCACAGAAAAATATGAAAATATGAGCAAATCCTACTACAGATTTATTAGAAATTCAAGAATACCAGAAAGATTAAGCTGATGTTCAAATAATTAACATATTTATTATAGTTTATTTATTATAAACTAATTTTGAATTTAATGGAAAAAAAATGTGATTTAATCAAACTAGTTAAAAAAATAAAATAAATTGAACTTTTTTTTTTTTTTTT
>NC_050513.1:12388043-12392285 GCF_002922805.2 Oryzias melastigma | reverse complement strand
GGGAGCAGGTTCCATGCGACGCTAAAGCCTCCAGGCTAACTTTAGCAAGCTAATGTTGACAAAAATTAGAACAGACTGTCAAAAAAGACAAAAAAAAATCTCACCACTTCTTCTTGTTTTTTTAAGATTTCTCTCTAAGCATTTTCTCTTTTCACTAATAGTGAATACAAGTTTTGTTTAAACTGAGTCTATATAGGAGGCATAAAAATGCAAACGTTAGCAAACAAAAGCCTGAGAGCTGAAAAAAAAAAGGTAAATCTAGTTTATAATCAGTTTTCCCCAACATTTTGAGAAAAATAAAAGAAAAAAAGGAGTGCCATGTGTACTTTTTTGATTTATAAAATCTTCTTTAATATGTACCATCTTTGACAAGGAAAAAAATATCCTTTTTGTGTTGTAGTAAGTGAAATATATGACAAAATATGACAAAAAATGTTTATTTTGCTTATATATATATAAAAATTGAGAAGGTAGAGTACTTTTTTAAAAATAAAAGAAAAGAAGATTAAAAAAAAGGAGTAAAAATATAATATTAGCTAGTCTGGCTAATCTACAAGCTGCTAGTTCCAAAAATGGTGCCTGCACCTCCTCAGAAGCTGCAAATTCAATCAAATTGTTCTTTATTTGTTGATTACTTTTCCAACTAACATGCCTCAAAGTGCTTTACACATTTTTTTTTCCCAATAAAAAAAGGAATAAAACACACAAACACAACATATCAAAGCATAAATTGATTCGCTAATGGCTAATCTAGCTTAATACTGCAGTGGGAAAACAATATTTTGGGGATCTATACACACCAGCGACTCCCACTCATGTTTATATTCAAATTAGCGCACTGATATTTTTCAACTTTTTGATGAGTCATGCTTCTTAAGCTCTGCGTTTAACATTTCTTTATTCTCTAATGATAATGCTAAACAATGTTTATTAATTGGCGTCTGTTCTTTGGTCAGCGCCCGCAGAGACCAATAATCTTCAGCAAACCGCGATTCACTTCATTGAGCCGTACAAGAGGACGGGTACGTCTAACACAAAACAAAGCGGACGCTCAAGGAAACCTTAATTCATTGTGACTGGTCTAACACAGTCATCAAATCGAAGACTTTTAATAGTTTTGAGAACTTTTGACAAGCTGTCAACCATAATAATTTCTGTCTTTTTTTAAATCTAATTCTTATATTTACTTTTTCTTGCTTGAATCTGTACCCAATGATGCTAGCATTTAACTGGTTTGAAGTAAAATTAATTCAAAATGAGATTTTTTGATTATATTGGAAAATTATCCAATTTGTGGAAACACTTCAGGCTCGATAATCTTGTGAGTAATACGAGGAATTTGGAAAACTTCATCTGTACTGTTCAGTACCCAGGTCTGTGTCTCTGAGTCGGACTGGATGTCCTAGATCTTGTGTCAAAGTCGAGGCCTGGGGGCCGGATCCGGCCCCCCGGGTAATTCTATCTGGCCCTCCAGATCATTTTATTTTATTGTTATTAATGACTCGATGTTATCTTGCGCTCATTTTTAACTTGTATAATTTTGACAAAATATTGGTTTAAGCTAATTTAGTCTGGAATAATATTCCTGCATTTTTACCATTCATAATTACGTTAAAAAGTCACCGTTTTAAAGTTTAAAAAATAGGCATTCTGCTAATTTTTTGGACTATTTTACTAAGATTTTTTAGACTATTTTGGAGTTTAGCTAATATTTCAGCTACATGCTAGCCGTTTTGGCTAATTTAGGCTTTTTTTAAAGTTTTTTTTAGGGTGTTTTAGAGTTTAGCTAAAATTTCAGCTACATGCTAACTATTTTGGCTAATTTAGGCTTTTGTATTTTTGTTTTTTAGGCTGTTTTAGATTTTAGCTAATAATTTAGCTACATTCTAGCTGTTTTGGCTAATTTAGCCTTTTCTCTTTAAGTTTTTTTTTTGTTGTTTTAGAGTTTTAGTTATAGTTTTAGCTGTTGTAGAGTTTAGCTAATATTTCAGCAACGTGCTAGTTGTTTTGGCTAATCTAGGCTTTTCTTTCTAAGTTTTGTAGGCCTTTTTGGAGTTTAGCTAATATTTCAACTACATGCTAGCTGTTTTGGCAAATTTAGGCTTTTTTAAAGTTTTTTTTAGGGTTTTTTAAAGTTTAGCTAAAATTGCAGCTACATTCTAACTATTTTGGCTAATTTAGGCTTTTCTATTTACGTTTTTTAGGCTGTTTTAAATTTTAGCTAATAATTCATCTACATTCTATCTGTTTTGGCTAATTTAGTCTTTTCTATTTAAGTTTTTTAGTTGTTTTAGAGGTTTAGTTATAGTTTTAGCTGTTTTAGAGTTTAGCTAATATTTCAGCAATGTGCTAGCTGTTTTGGCTAATCTAGGCTTTTCTTTCTAAGTTTTGTAGGCCTCTTTGGAGTTTAGCTAATATTTCCGGTACAAGCTAGCTGTTTTGGCTAACCTAAGTTTTTTTTTGTTTGTTTGTTTGTAGGCTAATTTAGCATTTAGCTAATATTTTAGCTGGCTATCAGCTTCAGTGTTTTCAGCTATCAGCTTCAGTGTTTTCAGCTATTAGCTTTAGTGTTTTCAGCTATCAATTTCAGCATCTTCAGCTATCAGCACTAGCATATTCAGAGGCCAAAATCAGCTTACAGCATTCACACTAGCATTTTTGCACACAATGCTATATATTTCATATTTATGTTAAGAAGTTACAGTTTCAAAGTTTTAAAAATTTGTTTTAGAGTGTTCAATAAATGTTTATCCTGTTCAACCTAAGGTGTGTTTTGGATTTCGGCCCCTTGTGCGATTAAGTTTGACACCCCTGTTCTAGATTGATGTTAGATCAATGAATCTGATTGTTCAAAATGAACCAATATCGACTATGAATCGTATCATCAACCACATAATTGGCGTATCGTTAATGAAAATAAGAATCAAATTATTAGAATGAATCATTACACCCCTTCCTAGTGCCTTAAATACTAAAAATCTCTGAGCTAAATCTCTTTACTATTTGTTTTTGTGTCCAACCCCCGAGTGTCCTTGGTAAATTTGCGCTCTAAATCAAGCCAGCCACATTGTCGTTATCGTTCCCTCTGTAGAGGACCGGCGGACACATTCAAGCGAGCATTCAAAGCAATGCCACAGCGATTAAGAATGGAATCATTTGCGTGCGGACTCTGGATGTTGTGACCAGTCTGACCTTCTTCATCACCCCCCCCCCTCCCACTATTATCCTCCCTACTCTTCCTCCCTCTCATTTGACTTGAAAGTAGGACCTCAAATGCGGAGACTTAATTGCTTCTGACGCTTCACTGGCAAAGTTGAGAAATGGACCGCAACCTTTCTTTAGGGAAGCAACGACGTAAAGGCAATCAGTGTGGAGGGGGGAAGCATCACTCTGTGATGAGGGGAGATTATGACATACTGGAGACGGCGTTTAAGTTCGCCCTGTTTTACTGCAGTTTTTTATTGGACTGTTAAATGAAGTGCCACTTTTAGGAGGTTTGGAGGTAACTCCAACAGTCTAAGTCTCTGAATAAAACATGAGGAGTGCGCACATCATTTTAAACAAGAAAAGAAGGAGAAAAACTTGAACAATAAAGACTACCAATCTCTCGTGACCAAAATAATGACCGACGGTAATTTCGGTCCCCTCGAACTCGTTAAATATTTGGCAAATATGATGAGCAGTTGGGAAAACGTGAATGGAAACACTATTGAAAAAGTTGTCCAAACTGAAGAAGTGTTTCATTTTTCCAAGGTTGAACCCATTTCTATGTTTGACAGCTTGTCGAAAGTGCGTAGAAGTTTTTAGTCTATTGTTTTTAGGTCTCATCAATCCTTAAAGTGAACATTTTGTCACTTTATCTTAAGGCTACGGTCACATATTCCAAAATGCTATCAAGTTTTTCAGCAAGTCTGGCAGGCAGCTCCACAGCAGTATTTGTAAGACACGGCGTTAACCATTAACCATCGTCACAATAAGGTTGTATTTGTTCAGATTAGTCAAAGATGAGTAACAGTTTTTTGTAACAGACTCCAATTTGTAGAGATGCATACTAGGGTAGTGAACTTTTACATGCCGTGCGGTGACTGCACAAGTCTGGAAAAAGCTTACATTTGGACAAGTTTTTACTAAAGGTTGACATCGGTCAGTGGACGGTCCATTTTGAGGTTGTGCGTTAGCAGTCCAGTTACAACAACAGGCCACAACATGATGGCAAAAGCAGCAGCACAATGCCAAGAGGCA
>NC_050513.1:12380656-12387634 GCF_002922805.2 Oryzias melastigma | reverse complement strand
AAAATTTGATGAGCAGTTGGGAAAACGTGAATGGAAACACTATTGGAAAAGTTGTCCAAACTGAAGAAGTGTTTCATTTTTCCAAGATTGAACCCATTGCTATGTCGAAAGTGCGTTCAAGTTTTTATTCTAATATTTTTAGGTCTCATCAATCCTTAAAGTGAACATTTTGTTACTTTATCTTAAGGCTACGGTCACATATTCCAAAATGCCACAGAGTGGAGACCTAAATACAAGTTTTTCAGCAAGTCTGGCAGGTGGCAAAAATGGCAGTATTTATAAGACACGCCATTAACCATTGTCACAATAAGGTTGTATTTGTCCAGATTAGTCAAAGATGAGTAAGATTTTTTGTAACAGACTCCAAGTTGTAGAGATACATACTAGGGTAGTGAACTTTTACACGCCGTGCGGTGGCTGCAGAAGTCTGGAAAAAGCTTCAATTTGGACAAGTTTTTGCTAAAGGTTGTCAGTGGACGGTCCATTTTGAGGTTGTGCGTTAGCAGTCCAGTGACAACAATAGGCCACAACATGACGGCAAAAGCGGAAGGACAACATCAAAAGCCAAAGCACAACGACAATAGTCAACAATCGGACAACAAAAGTAGAAGCACAAAGACAAAAAACACAACAACAAAAGCTGAAGTACAATGAAAAAACCCACAATACGACAACAAAAGCAGAAGCACAAAGACAAAAAATACAACAAAAGCTGAAGCACAACAACAAAAGCCCAAGCATGACGACTAAAGCTGACAACACAACGATAAAAGCTGAAGCACCATGACAAAACCCACAACACAACAAAAGCCGAAGCATGACGACAAAAAACAAACCACAACAACAAAAGCTCAAGCGTGACGACTAAAGCCAACAACAAAACGACAAAATCCGAAGCACAGCATGATAAAACCCACAACACAACTACAAAAGCCAAAACACAATGACAAAAGCTAAAGCACACGACAAAAGTGGAGGCAGAATGACAAAAGTCACAAAACAACAACAAAAGCAGAAGCATAGCGACATAAACAAAAACACGACAAAAGCAGAAGCACAACGGCAAAAGTTGAAGCACAACGAGAGAGGCTGAAGCACAGCGACAAAAGCCGAACAACAACGACAAAAGCCAACAACACAATGTCAAAAGCCAAAACACAACCCATGGCTTACTGGACTCTAAAAATGTAATTTTATTTTTAAAAATAGTATTTTTAAATGTAACAAATTACAGAACTTTTGTTAATTGATTCAATTTTTTACTTTTTGCAGTGTAAGCCCCCCCGTAGCTCCGCCCCTGGTAACACTTCAGATATTGTGAGTTTTTTTTTCTTTTTTTAAGGAAGAAAATTCAAGTAAATCTAATACCATTGTATATTAGGGTGATCTCCTTTATCTGAGGTCTTATCACCGGCTCACCAACCCTGCGATAAGACCTGCAGGTAGGTCTATTACCATCTGAGTCAACATTGTTGACAAATGACAGGGCGCCGTGCGTCTCAGGAAGGTTTGTCTGTTCTGTTAACACATGACAGATAGAGAGAACAAGACGGATAGGGGGATGGAGCGTTGAGAGAGAGCAGGAGGAGAAGCTTAGACTTCCTTAGAGGGATATAGGTTATATATTTTCACAGGTGTGCTGGAGGGAAGAAGTGATGGAGGATGAGTGAGAAGATGGAAAAAGGGAGGGAGGTGAGCTTATGGGATAGATGTCAGTAGAGGGCAGAAAAGTAGAAATAAAAGCATCTGTAAAAAAGGACACCTTTTAAGTTTATCAGTTTCAGCAATAAAACTCTTGAAAGAGGTGTTTGCAAAAAGTAAATAACTATTAATGGTTGTCAATGATGTTTAGAGATCAAGAACTATGTAATCTACCATTAGAAGTCACTTAACAATGGTTTATATTACATTTTCATGACGTTCCTTACAGTGACCACAGGATTCTCAAGGGAACACTTATCTACAACTTTCCAGGACAACCCTAAAACTCCCAGGACCGGTATGGGTTAACCCTCCGACCAACGTGTGACTAACTGTGTTGCACGTTCAATATTTCTATACCAAGTTTCATGAACACACTTTTAGCATATGTTGGTTACACTGATCAAAAAGGTAGAGGGTATAGAGGTGCGTCATCTTTTTTCTTTTTTTATTGTGTACTACCATTTACCTGTATGTCATAAGTCTAAATTAGTCAAAGCTCTATTTCAATATATGAAAGACTTCATGTTGTATAATTCTGACCAGGCACAAATTATTAATTTGTCCTTCATGGTCAATTTGAAATTTTTAAGTCACTATCAAATCCGACTCCCTGATTGGATCAAGTTCAGCTATTGGGCATTCAAGAAGTCAAAAGTTAAACTGGTTGAACTTTCAGCATGTGTTAAGTGAACGGCCAGTTTGTACGTAGACCTAGCGACGTGTGTATGCAAGATTTCTGAACGTGGAAGTCCAAAACGTGGATTTACGAGTGTATACACAAATTATTTATTAAAAAAATGGTCGCTTGAAAGCTAGTTCCCGAGGCTAGTGTGTATTTAGTAAAATATAAAAAAAAACTAGGCTAACCAATTTGAGATTTCTTTTTATAATTTTGATGTACAAAAAGGAAAAGTACCATTAGATAACTTTTATAGAAACAAATTCACCTTGCATATAAAAAAAAAAATCATAATAATCACTGAAATATCGCGATATTTTATTTATAGTTACATGTATCGATTTAAAACACTATCAAGGCTATATTTAATTAATTATCAATGACCAAAAATATAGTTCAGCATCTTCCTACTTTTGTTTATCACTTCAACTCCCGACCACTAGTTGGCAGCACAACACACCGAGCCTCATTGAACTGCTCTACGTGGCACCAAAACAAAATAAGAACTCACAAGAACCACCGTGTGTTAGAGCCGAACCCGATGTGAACTCTGAGCCTCGCACTTATTGTTAAAGAAAAATGAGAAGTGTACACTCAGTTGTAAGTAAGAATGAATACTGAAGCAAAAAGCTGTGCCAAGGTGGAACTGGTAGTGAAAATATTGAAAATATTTACATAAAGTTTTTTCTAAGTCAAAATTTTAAATAAAAAGTTAAATATTGTGTCTGGGTATATTTATCATGATACGTATTGTGCCACGTGTATCGCGATATATTTTGTATCTTGCCTACTATAAACATAGTATGTTTGGTGTGGTTGCTGCTGTACGCTGATGATGAGATTCTGTTGACAAAGTAACCTTTTTCCGTCTTTTTGTGCTGCTTTTATCCATTCAACCTTTTGAACCAGCTTTGAAAACAAATTGAAATTGTGTTTTTTTTTTTTTCCCTCCCCACCTGGTGTAGTTTAACTTCATTGAGGCAGAGATTTAGAGGCGCATTTCAGGGTCGTCGCAATGCGACCTCACTGGAAGCTCTCCTTTGTGCAAGATCGGGCCAGAAAATGACTGGAGTAAAATTGCTTTCAAATTGAGGCGAAGTCTAAACAAACTCCAAAAGCTGTCAGACGACTGGAAGCACGGCGACAAAAATCAGCAATTAGGGCAGTTAGGTTCACTCCTAAAAAATAAAATAAAAAATGTGCAGTTCATTCACGAGGGAGTGTGACTTTAGAGGAATAATTTTACGCCTTTGACTTAAGGGTGTTTAAAAGGATCGTTTTCAGCCTCCATCGTATATAATGAGATAAAACACACATACAGTAATGAGATCCAGGTCAGCTTCCTCATTATCGACAATGACCTACTGCTGGATTCATTAAAGCGATGCTGAGGGATTCACCGGATTCCCCTGTTTAAAAAAAAACTAAATAAATTCTCTGATCATTAAAGTGGACTTTCAAGCTCAAATGATAGCCTAGACACAAATATTTAATCTTCTCTGTCTGGATTTGAGGTGAACTCGTCCAGCGGTAAAGCTGTTTTAACAGATCCAAATTGTGTCCTTGGGCTGAAAGAAGAGCAAACTTTCCCCTCGCACAAACACATTTGAGGAGTAAAAGCTCCTTGCAGTTCTGCAGCTTAGCCAGGGCACCTTTTTTTTTTTTTTTTCTTTTACATCTTTACCTTAAGTGACAAAGCCCCAGTAGCCTTCTCAATTATGTCGTGCAGGTGCAGTCAGCAAGAAAGAGTAATTGCACTGGGTGTTTGGACCTCCCTGAGATGGATTGGAAGCTCAAGGCAGAGCTGTCAGGGGCTCCCGCAGGACTCTCCGGGGTTGTGTGTGTTTGTTTGTGTGTTTTTTTTTAAATTTTTTTTCATGTTTTTGAGCCGTCACACCACAGCTAGAATAACATTTTCATTTTTCACGCGCGTGTTCCGCACGCCGTCACGCCACAGTCTGCATATTCATCCATTAAGTGTTTTGTAGCCTTTCGGCTGACAACTGAATTCAGCCGACCCACCGGCTTCCTTATGGTGACAGCCGAGTTATCGGGAGCTGTCAGCGCCATCGCACGTGGCCCTCGGGCCCCTGGAAGCGTGCGGGTGCTTGGACAATAACGGCACAATAAGCTCCTTGTTAGAGGGCCTGTCACTGGGCCCCGGGGGAGATGTGCCGTGAAGAGCCGCGGGGGGCCGAATTCACCAAATTAAACCAAGAAGTAATATAATTAGAAATGTTCATTCACAAATCAAACTTCACATGAAATTACAGGAACATTTCTGTTTTTAATAAAGTAAACAAACTAATTTAATATTGCTTTTAAAAAAAGCTTTTAGTTTGTTTAGGGAGTTACATACGATCAATATCTGTTTCTGCAATAGTCCCTATGATATTTTAAAATAACAAAAACATGGTGTCACGGAAACGGTTTTTGGCCACTTGACTCCAGAATATTAACTTTTAAAGAGTAACCAAACCGTAAATCAACTTTTATTGGCTGTTGACCTCTATAAATGGGGTTCCAAGAGTGCTGTATGAGTGTCAATTTTTTGAAAATATATGCTGCCCCCTACAGGTCTTACAGCTGAATTTTTTGATTGGTCAAACCACGTAGGGCCCACGCCATGATCTGCAGCCTCAGTAAATGTAACAGTCACAAAGACTCCTGCGGGCGTGGTGGAGGAGTAGAGCGGTCGACTTGTGAAACCATGAGTCGAAGGGTCTTTGGGCACGGCACTGAACCCTGCATTCCCTGTGGAAGATTCGTGCCAGTGTTCAGCAGCGGAGTGTGAATGTGTGTGTGAATGGGTCTGTGACTGTAAAGCTCTTTGGGGCTTCGAGGAAGGTATAAATCGCTATATAACTATACGCCATTTTCATCTCTCAAAATAAAATGGGGATTCCACAGGGTTCAATACCAGACCCACTTCTGTTCTGTCTTTACATCAATGAACTCCCAAACATCTGCATAGAGGCTGAGTGCTAACTTTACGCTGTCATCTATGCTTCATCAAAGACTCCAGATAAGGCGGGAGAGCTGATGAAAAGGCAGATGGTCAGTGTCCCTCAGTGGGTAGAAGATAACTGTTTATCCTTAAATTGTTCCAAAACTGTTTCAATGTGATTTAATTACAAACAAAACTCACAGATAACTTTCAGATACAACCAATCCCAAAAAAATGGATGAATTTAAATATCAGGGAGGAGTTATATGACTCCCACTTAAGAAAATAACAAAAACTGTCCGTACTAATATGAATTGTTTCCGTCTTTTAAGATTTTGACAATCAATAAATTCTGCAAAAATTATACTATAATGTAATGATTTTATGTAATTTTTTCCTACTGTATCACAGTCAGGAGCAAGGCCAATCCGTCAACAATGAAAGGTCTGGTTAAACAAATCAATTTTTGCCTAAAAATTATTATTATTTTATATTCCAAACCAATAAAACTATTTTCTCTTAAAGCAATTTTTGAGAGAAAAAAAAATGCTAAACGTATTTTAAGTTACTATTTAAAGTTCCACTTTGTTTGGTTTAAATTTGTTAGTTCTTAAATGAAGAAAATGTAGTAATTGGAAAGACCTTTATGCTTAATTTGGTAAAATTGGACATTATATGTAATTGATGGCCAATTCAAACAAACACATCATTAAAATTAGAAATACTGTAGAATTTGAACAGTGATCCCTATATATTCAGGTAGAGATAGCATCAGTTAGCTGTTAAAACTGCGATAATTCATCATAGTAAACTTGAATAACTTAATATACAAAATACTGCTTGATTTCCTGGTATTGTTTTATTTTCAACAGAATAGTTTTTAATTAAAAATATGATCTTATTGCTGAAATTGGTGTGATAGCTAGTCCTTTTTATTTCCTTTTGAGACGGATCGTCTTTTATTTGAGTCACTTTATCATCATTCAGCATTGAAAGGATATTCCTAAATCAGCTCTGTTTTGTCAGTTTTAAGAAATGTGGCCTTGAAGCGAAGCGGACACAGATTATTAAACTTTGCTGAGATAACAAAACTCATCAGAGGAAGTTAAACTAGCGAAACCGAGGCAGGTGAGTGAGCAGCCTCGCCGCCGTTATTGTTTACCGGAGCAGTCACAATGTGGCAGCTGGAGAAAGGAAGCGGGGGGAAGTTTCTCCAGATGTGGGATAAGGCACAGATGCGGCGGATTAATTAGCCTTGCCAGCGGCGCGGCGGCGTGATTACACCGCCTCCAGAGAACGCCTGTCCTGTGTTTGCGTTAAGCGCGCGTTCGTGCGACCTCTGTGTAAGGAAAAGGGTTTGACATAAGGGCAAAAAGCTCCCATCTCCTAAAAAAAAGGCGAAATATTCGCAAACAGGAGAACGTCGTACATCACGAGTTTACTCCATCTAACCGAGCGAACCTCAATGACCTCGCCAGGAATGAAGGCGCGCTGATGGATGAGGGACAACGTGGTGCTAATGACATTCTATATAGTGTCACATAATGAACCCTCCCCCTTCCGCGCGGTAACAACCACCTTCAAATGCAGTTCGCCATCGAATGGCAACACATTGCCCCCCTGATGACTTTTTTTTTTTTTTTTTTTT
>NC_050513.1:12375208-12380631 GCF_002922805.2 Oryzias melastigma | reverse complement strand
TTATAAAAGAAGAAAATGTCACAGCTTGAAATTACAGCACATGAAAGGAAAACCTTTTGTACTCTCTTTATTTTTCTCAAACACTTCAAAATATTTGGGTCGCTTAACCATAAAATCATCAGTAGGATGTGAAATTGTGTCACTTAGTTAAGACAAAAACAAACTGTGTCATTGAAGTAGTGCTTGACTTCAACTGCTTGTGTATTCAAGCATCAAGAGTCAAAAAAAGAACATTATGATGTTTTAATTGGCAGAACCAAGTAGACTAGAGTTACTGTTTTCCTACTAAAGCACTATCTTATGGATTAAAGCGTAGCAACGTTTGTTTCCTTATAAACTCATATAAAGCCAACCTGATACGTCATAGTCAAATTTATAAATTAAATGAAGTATTTGAGATTATAAATTAATTATTTTTTGTTAGTTTCAACTGTAATTTTTGCCGTTATTCTTTTTTCGACCCAAACTGCCCCTTAGAACAGATTTAAAAAAAAAAAATATATATATATATATATATATTCGGTCTTTTATATGCTATATATAAAATATACATATATGTGTGTGTATAAATATATAAATATATCAGGCAATATACACCGTTATATATTACCTGATGTGTGTGTGTGTATATGTGTATATATATATATATATACCTGATATGAATATACACAGTATATATAACCGATAAATACATATATATATATATATACATACAGTATATATATATATATATATATATATTAGGTAGTATATCAGTATATCATATCAGGTATATCAGCAATCCCCCATTATTCACAGGGGTTAGGGGCCAGAGACATCCGCGAATCCGCAAATATGGCGGAGATACACCGCAGCACCTCCTTTGCACACCAAAATTTTATGCCAGAATCTTGAGTTGTTCGAGTTTTTACAACAGACCAGAAAAGTCACATGACTGAAAAAAAATTAAAAAAAAATCTTTATATATGTAAAACCGCGAATATGTGATACCGCGAAAAAAGAAATGTGAATAGGCGGGGTATCACTCTAGTTAAAGTTCAGAAAAAGAAATAATTTTTATTCTATAAAATTTATTAAATAAGCAAGGAGATATATATATATATATATATATATATTGGACAGATGAGGAGTAACCCCTTCCCATTCTCCCTTATATCAGTTTATAAATAGAAGTGAAGTCCGTTCAGTTTAACAAACTACATGGGTTGTAGCAGAAAGCCTGTTCCTATTTATTACAATACACTAGCCCAATTTTACTGCAAATAAGACACTTAGACTTCTAAAATATCATGACAACTTTCTCAGATGTAGAACCTTGGTACACGTGGTTAAGCTCTTTTGCCCCGCCCCATTGCTAATTTTGGAAAATTTAGGTTATATGATATAACAGACGAACAATGCTCCTGCAACAGTGAAAAACAAAGAACTGCTAGTCTATAAATATCTATGGTCATTGGATGTACAGTTGTACAGGATGTCCTTTTTGTCTACATACATAGGAGACATATACCCTTAATACATTCCATATGGTTGCAACATGTATTTTCTTTATATTTCAGAGAATGTACTGTATTTGAATAAAGAGCAATGAATTAAAATCATCCTGATGACCGGTTCAGCAAAGGAACGTACCGTAAACACCATTACAAACATAAATCCAGATGTTCTTGGAAGTCCTCTTCAACAGTGGAGGACACCCACTGAAATGTGTTTCCGACAAAAGGACAGTCACATAGAGGATACTATATAAATAAAAATGGTTTATGTCAAGAAAAGCTCATTTTTTTCTATGTTCGGGGACTTTTGGGACAACCTGGAGACCGATAGTCTCATGTAAAGTTCCCCAAGTGCTTGTTTGGTGAATTACATCTGGTTTGTTTAATTTTTTATCCTACTGAGAAAAGCCAATCATTTAGCACTTTAATAAAAGATCTTAAGTTCCTGTGTTGACACACTTTTGACTACCGTAAGTCTCCAATGTAATTCTAATGAGTTCTGAAGTGGTGAAAAGAAGTTTCATGCCGGTATCTAATGATTCCTGTTAATTGCGGTAACAGTCAAAGAGTCGTGATACGTCTAAGAACGTATTATTTATGTGTCACATTGTTAAAGGGTTAAATGAAATTCAAATGGTGTCAATGTAAAACTTCTGGAGAATATAGAGACTAATATTTATTGGTTCATATATATATATATGTGAAGTTTTTACATGAACCAAAAGTGAAGAACGTAGTAAAAAAAAAAAAACACTGACAAGGCAAACGAGTTAACCAGAGGGGACAGAACGGTGTAAAGATCTCATGAGTAGCTGGTAAAACAAGCACACAAACATCCTCCTAGTGAAGAAACACCAATCACCCAGTAAATGCGCGCACTGCACCTGCTGAAAACCTGGTGTCCCCTGGGTTTGCTCAACCATGCAGAAAATCCCAGAACTGTTCAGTCCATTAGGCTCAGAGATCAACCGATCCAGTTAACATTAACAACACATACACAATCGGCCCTCAACACAACTAAGTGTTAAGCAATGATTTTGAATGCTGTAGCCAAAAATGTTGGATGTTACAGCATCTAAATAGTGACCAGAGGTCCAGAAAAATTTGGTTTGGAAATGATTTCAAACAAAGAAAGTGCTCTTTTGAGGTCAGTGGACTGTACGGTATTTTAAGTTTTCTTTGAACAGAAACACACAAATCAAAATAAAAGGAAAATTTTGGTTCTTATTGGAAGTTAAGAACATGAAAGAAACGGCATTATTGTCTGCATGGTTCTCACCAGTAAAACCCTTTTGAGTCCATGTGAAAAAAGAAAAAAAATCTATTTTTACTTGAAGAAAAAAAAATCAATACATCCTCTGGAATTTAGCCGTTCTGAAAACTTTTTAAGGGCATTTCAAGGATTTAGCGTATACAGCCCATGAGGTTTTAGTAACTGGCTCCTCATCTTAACAACGTGACTAAAAAAACTGCCCCTGAATCTCCCTCTGAGGGTCCATAACTGACCCTGAGCGCAAGGCTGAAGTACTGACGACTTCGTGTCATAACTCAGAGTCCGTCCATTTTAAACGGATAAAGCGTGCCAATAAAAAATGAAAAATGGCTTCTAAAAAAAAATAAATTTGGTTTACGTAAGCACTAGAATTGTACCATAGCTATGAAAATAAAAAATAACTCCATTGGTAGAATCCCCTAAAACGCCATTTTTGCTAATAAGGTAATTAGATAAGTAAATGAAAACTACTTCTATGTCAGAATGTGGACAGTTTCGTGTGACTTCTCCATCAGATGTTAATTGACACCGTTAGCGTCTGGTTTCATTTTCAGCCTCGTGTCTCGTCTTGGGCCAAAACAACCTCCCGCACTGTAACTCTGCCAGGAAGATATATAGCCACCTCGCCTCCGTTCATTTAGCGGCCTGATCTTCTTGTCATAAAGCATGTGGAGAAGCCGGCAGTGGGGCGAGGGTGGCAGGAAGATGCCAATTTATGAGGGTGGGCAGTGTAGTTTTACAGTTTTACAGCCCTGTGATTTATAACGGCTCCCCACTGGAGCGTTCACTCAAAGATTATTTCCATCTTTTAGCTACAGAGCAGCCAAAGGCGTTGACCTTCACCTGGGATGAGGGCACCCCGCCATTTTTTTTTTTTTTTTTTAAGTCCTCAAAGGTAATTGTGTGTTTGTCCTTGGGGGCTTGTAGCGTTTAGGCAAACAGGTCCGGCCGTTTAAAAGGTTCAGGAGGAACCCGCGGGCCGGAAAGGGGAAGCTAATTTGAATCTAACAAAGGACGGATTAACTTTTGAATCCCCAAGAGGCCATGTCATAAGGTTAAGAGTCTTTTTAATTTTATGTTTCACTGATCCGATGTAAAGGCGCGACCTGTTGAAGCCAACTGGAGAGTGGGTTGAATTTTGGCACCGGCGGAATAAAAATGAGGCAAAGATGAGGCTTGGCTTCGTTTATTGTCCTCGCTTTGTATAGATTTAAAAATGACCTTTGATTGTAAAGAGATCATAAAATTAAACTGTGACACTAGTGTTGACTTTTGGGAAATCTAATTAGTTTCAACAAGAAAATGAGATATTAATTCATCAGGTCCACTGATTGAATATCATTTGAGGCAATTTAATACTTTTTTAAAAGCCAATGTTTAAAGTATATATGAAAAAGGTTTTAATCATTTTAACCCTCATATTTTTGGGGGTCAAAATTGTAAACACTGGTCAATTTTGTCCTGAATAGTTAAGGAAAAAAATACAAAAAAAACTTATGATAAATTTTTTATTGCCCAATCTTACAAAGAACTCAGACCTTAGTACTTATTTATGTGTTTTCTAAGGGTGTAAACATTATTTTCATAAAGATGTAAATGTCTTGTTTGACAAATAAGGAGACTTGAGAAGTTATTGCATTTCTTTACAAAATGTAAGCCTGTTTTCATAAATGTGACAAATTTACTTTGTGAAATTACAAAAATGTAGCATCTACTTAAAGATTAACTCTAACAAAAATCGTCTTGTATGTGTTTATAACATGTTCTTGTAGCATTTTTCTCATAATAGATGACCAATGTGAGCATTTTTTAATTCAAATCTCATTTGGTCAGAAAAGTGGATGCTAGAAAAAGCTCAGACTAATGACAAAAAAAGAAAAAAAAAAAAACAGCTACTGAAATGGCCTACTTACTCTTAGGTGTGACATAATGAGCATAGACAGCGTAGTGAGCTAGCAAGCTGCCCGGCGGACAGCGTAGCAGGTTAGCGAGCCAGACCACTGAGTCCCCACTCAAGCCTGTGTGGGCAAACACAGATGAGACTACTGTGGAACCCGCGTAAAAACCCACCTGGGGCCCACCAATTCAGCCCAAAGGTAAACCATATGGGGTCCACCTTGAAATCGTTGCTGGAATGGCGAGCAATATTGGAATAATCCAGCTTTACAGTTTTAAGCAAGAAACCAGCTAAAGACGAACACATTAACGCTCATTAAGTCTTGCACACATAAGTGTAAGTAGGCCATTTCAGTAGCTGTTTTTTTTTTTTGTCATTAGTTGGAGCTTTTTCTAGCATCCAGTTTTCTGATCCAATGAGATTTGAATTAAAAAATACTCACAAAGTTTTAATGGTAAATTATTTTGCACAGGTCCTCTGTTAAGAGAAAAATGCTCCAAGAACATTTTATAAACGCATAAAAGACAATTTTCATTATTTTTACGCTGCTAATGTTAGCTTGAAGCTAGAACGTTCTTAGCCATGGGAAAGAGGTTGCTCCGACCCAACAGTCCCACCCATAAACCAGTATTGTATTTCTAATGAGCTACCAGCGCTGTACATGAAATATGTCTTAAATAAATATCAAAAGCTTTTTTAATTTTAGCTAAAAACGTCATAATCATAATTAAATGATAACTGGGAACGATTCTGCAAA
>NC_050513.1:12373346-12374827 GCF_002922805.2 Oryzias melastigma | reverse complement strand
GTGACGAGTAAATTTGGGGGATGGCATGTAGAAAAAAACAAACTCGCTCTCTCACGCCGACGTGGTACCTGTAAGCTCGCTCTTCAGGCTTTGTTCTGCACCTCGCCTGGGAACACTTGGAGCAGATACACGTTCTGTTGTTTCCGAACACAGCAGCCGCTGTATTTCTACCTCCAGTTAAAAGACTTTCGCAGCACACTTGGCAACAGCAGAAAATGAGACAAAGGTCACAGAAGGGGAAATCGATCCACTTCCTCCAAAACAGAGAAAGTGGCTTACCGTTTCCCCCCCAGCGGGATGCTCAAAATCCATTCCAACACTTTGTGTTGAGCTCTCTTATGTCTTCTCTTTATTTCTCTTTTGCCAGCACTTTTTTTTTCTTCAATCCTTCTCCTGTCCCTCTCTCTTTCTCGCGCTGAACTCTCTGCCCTTCCTCCCAGCATCTAAGAAAAATCCGCACCTGGGAGCGTTTGAAGGCACCTCACGCCTGTGAAGTTCAAAAGACAAAACATCTCCTACGCTTCTTTCCGACGCGTTCCCGGGCATCTTTGGGAAAAGGGTTCGGCTATGTGGGCAGCAGGTGCACAAACCTACTGTACGCTGTCGTCATCTCTCCGTCTAAGAAACAAATCAACATAAAAGTGAGCAAGGATCTTCAAACAAAGGAGCGGTTTCCCGCGGTAAAATCAAATCCAGCAGCAAAAAAAATTAACAGTCAGCACACACGCGACAAGAGTTACAGGAACTTTGAGCAGAGCGGAGAACTTACCGAAAAGCTGCAGCAGTCACCTTATTTACCCTGTCACTTTACTCTCCCACACACCAGCCAAATGGAGTAAAAATACAGACTTGGGCAACACATTTTTGTCAAACTCATGTGAAAAAAAAAAAAGAAACTAAAAAGAAGAAAGATGAGAGTATTTCACAGCCCAGGCACTTCTGACGCAGTTTTATTTGCAAAACCAACAAGCAAAGTGATAAAAAGAACAAAAACCTGACATTTGGATTTAATTTAAAAACGGAGCATTGAACCAAATGAACAATTACGTAACAGGATAAAGCCTAATTAGCTTCATTAAACACACAAAAAATAAATTAAATGTAAAACAAAAAAAAACGATCTATTGTTCCAGGGCAACAAATCATCTGGGAAAATTTAAAAGTGACATGAATTTGTTTTGTTTGTGGTCCGTGGCTTCCATTAAAAATATATGGAATTTTACAATGTGGTTCATTACGAGTCTTTCATTAAAATAGAAAAAACAATCGTAAATTCAGCAGTCTTAATTACTCTGAGTTTAAATCTTTTATTCCCCTTTTTCATTTTATTTACAAAAACTACATATATATTGTTAAAAAAATGTAAAGACACATCAGTGAGGTACATCCTTCAGGCATGGGGAGTTTTCTGTATTTGCAGATTCTGCGTTTTCGCGGAAGTCTCCAGTCCCTATATATATATATATATATATATATATATA
>NC_050513.1:12369753-12373166 GCF_002922805.2 Oryzias melastigma | reverse complement strand
AGGCTGAACCCCGCCTTCGCCCATTAGTAGCCGGGTTAGGCTCTGGCACCCCCCGCGACCCCAAAAGGGAAAAAGCGAACAAGAAGATGAATGAATGTGTGTGTTTATATATACAGATATATTTATAGAGAGATGTATATATAGAGAGATATATATTATATATACAGCTATAGTTGCTGTTAATCCAATTATCACCTTCTGACAGACTTTCATTAAAGAAAGACATTTACTACTACTTTTACTATAACAAAATGGCACCACTCTAATAATCACACAAAAATTTGCCTGATAATAATATATATATACATATCACTAAAGTAAAATATTTCTCTATTTTAAATATTTCAAAGGTAAAACACACAAGCATTAAGTGGTCCACGGCAGTCTTTCGTGTCTCTAACTTTCAATACATTTTGAGAAGTCGCAGAACTTTCCTTCTAATAAAAGTGTTTATCCAATAATATTTCAATAGTCCCTAAAACTAGTAAAGCTTGAATTAAGTGTTTGTTCAAACTTTTGGTTCGTCATGCTTCTATTTTCTAAACCCATTGCCATTCAAAATCCCCGAAAACAAAAGGAGCGTTCACAAGAAAAACAACAGAAGGGAAGTTTTCGTGAAGTCCCTGTTCCGCCAGGAATTCCAGGAAGTTACTGATATATTCTGTCTTGATATAAGTCATAGGTTTACATATATTACCAAGATTTTTTTGTGTAAAATAACATTTCGCCAGTATAAATAAAACGTTGGCACCATTGCTTCCCACTGATTTGAATGGGATGATGTCAAGTGTTGCCAAATTTGGCGGTAAATCTCAGTGGAAGCTTCAACTTCAACAGTTGAGCAAGGTCTTTATCATTGTTTTGACCACTGACTTGGAAGTCGCCAACAACCAATCAAAATGAACTTCCACACGTCCATCGTGATGCCCTTTTTGCTTATTTTTTAGCAAAACATCTCCTAACATTTTAAGAAAAAAAATTTAAAAAGTTCTCATTTTCACTTGACTATAGTTGATTTCAGCCCAAGATCGGTCAGCTTTGTGGTAGCCAGACCTCTTGTTTTGTTTAGACCGTCTCCCTCTTATACATACATGTCCACACTTTATTCAACTACCCCCTGCCCCCCCAGCCCCGAGCATTCATTCTGACAAGAAAAGACAGGGCTAAAAAAGCACTTATTTTTGATGGCCACTTCAAAGACCATTACTTTAGCCCTTTGAAAAGTTACCAGAGGGTGGAAGTTCTTTCGAGTGTCAAAGAGCAGAGAGGAGAGGTTTTTCGGCACTCCCCCCCCTCCTCACCTGTTTTTCTCCATAAACTTGCTTGTTCTTTCACCACACTTTCAACGTCTGATACGAGAGAGACAAGCTTTCAGGAGTTTACAGAATCTACAGTGTAAACCTATCTACAATGTTCTGTAGTCTAGATAGAGCCCATAAGAAAGAAGAGTTTTAGAAAGGACAGAACACCATTTGGAAATAAGGGAAGGGAGACTGTGACATTTGTTTTCATGGCGGGATTTCATGTTGCCATCCAGGATTATGAGGGGGGGTACATGAGTTGGAATGTGGTATCGTGTATCCTCATAGGAGGACTATAAGCCTCTAACAAAGGTCATCTGAGGAGGAAGCAGGTAGCGTTAATCTGACTGATATTTGGCCGACAGCCTTTTATTTCCACATGAGGGTGAACAGAAGCAATGGAGAATCAAAGAACGGACAAGAGAGTCTAAATTTGATCAACCTTGCTGATTAGTTGATGTTTCTGTGTTTATTTGATGGGTTTTCTAGAACACGCTAAGGATATCTTTAGCATAGTGTTCTTACGATAGACAATGTCTACACAAGTGCGTGTCCACCTACAGTTGGAAGAGGTTTGGTTCAAAAAGCCATAGCGGTGCAGATCTCGATTCAGGTGTTTTCTTTTGCAGCTCTATTCCAATATATAGAAGATTTGGTGTCAAACTTCCAGCCGAGTACAAAATGTAATTATTAATTTTTCCATCTATGATCAATTTCAAATGGTTGGCACTTCCGCAAGTTAAAGGGGGCGTCGTCCATACATTACTACAAAATATGAGACCCTCATTGGTCAAAGCTTTATCTGGTTTAACTTGCAATTTGCATTCAATGTCCACACATTTTGTACGTAGAGCCCAAAAACGGTTGTAAACATTTGCGTAACTATGTGTGAATGGAAGAATTCTTAATCCAGAAATTCTAGAGCTATAGCTTTAGATTTTTTAAACCAGGGGTCTCAAACTGGTGGGCCACGGGCCATAAGGAGCCCCTAAGCCAACAATTCGCTGCCCTTTCCTTAATATGAAAGTATAATGTCTACTAAGCAAATTGATGCTAGCCTTGTATTTGCTTTCTGATGTTTCAGCTTGCTTTATGCTTTATTAAGGTCTTAGCAACAGTTGCTAGCATCATTAGCTCCTTTCATTCCTTCATGTTGTCAGAAAAGTCCTTTGCAGCAGTTGCTAGTGTCGTTAGCGCTTTTTGTTTCTTCACGCCGTCAGAAAAGTCCTTACTAACAATTGCTAGCGTCGTTAGCTCCTGTCGTTTCTTCATGTCATCAGAAAAGTCCTTAGCAACAGTTGCTAGCATCGTTAGCGCCTTTTGTTTCTTCACGTCGTCAGAAAAGTCCTTAGCAACAGTTGCTAGCATTGTTAGCGCCTTTCGTTTCTTCATGTCGTCAGAAAAGTCCTTAGCAACAGTTGCTAGCATCGTTAGCGCCTTTCGTTTCTTCACGTCGTCAGAAAAGTCCTTAGCAACAGTTGCTAGCATTGTTAGCGCCTTTTGTTTCATCATGTCGTCAGAAAAGTCCTTAGCAACAGTTACTAGCATCATTAGCGCCTTTCGTTTCTTCATGTCGTCAGAAAAGTCTTTAGCAACAGTTGTTAGCATCGTTAGCTCCTGTCCTGTCTTTATGTCGTCAGAATAGTCATTAGCAATAGTTGTTAGCATTGTTAGCGCCTTTTGTTTCTTCACGTCGTCAGAAAAGTCCTTAGCAACAGTTGCTAGCATTGTTAGCGCCTTTTGTTTCTTCACGTCGTCAGAAAAGTCTTTAGCAACAGTTGCTAGCATCGTTAGCTCCTGTCCTGTCTTCCTATCGTCAGAATAGTCATTAGCAATAGTTGTTAGCATCGTTAGCGCCTTTCGTTTCTTCACGTCGTCAGAAAAGTCCTTAGCAACAGTTGCTAGCATCGTTAGCTCCTGACCTGTCTTCATGTCGTCAGAATAGTCATTAGCAATAGTTGCTAGTGTCCTTAGCTCCTCTTGTGTTCAGACACATAGACAATGGTCCAAAGATATAGACAGTGAAAGCAAAAAACATATTTTTAGCAAAAATGAAACCCTGTACAGCCCAGACTCCGCCTTCAGTGGCCTCTAGGTAAATTGAGTTTGATA
>NC_050513.1:12368674-12368910 GCF_002922805.2 Oryzias melastigma | reverse complement strand
ACGTCGTCAGAAAAGTCTTTAGCAACAATTGCTAGCATCGTTAGCTCCTGTCCTGTCTTCATGTCGTGAAAAAAGTCCTTAGCAACAGTTACTAGCATCGTTAACACCTTTCGTTTCTTCACGTCGTCAGAAAAGTCCTTAGCAACAGTTTCTAGCGTCGTTAGCTCCTGTCGTTTCTTCATGTCATCAGAAAAGTCCTTGGTAACAGTTGCCAGCATCGTTAGCACCTTTCGTTT
>NC_050513.1:12349642-12368659 GCF_002922805.2 Oryzias melastigma | reverse complement strand
TCATTAGCAATAGTTGTTAGCATCGTTAGCGCCTTTCGTTTCTTCACGTCGTCAGAAAAGTCCTTAGCAACAGTTGCTAGCATCGTTAACACCTTTCGTTTCTTCATGTCATCAGAAAAGTCCTTAGCAACAGTTGCTAGCATTGTTAGCGCCTTTTGTTTCTTCACGTCGTCAAAAAAGTCTTTAGCAACAGTTGCTAGCATCGTTAGCTCCTGTCCTGTCTTCCTGTCGTCAGAAAAGTCATTAGCAACAGTTGCTAGTGTCCCTAGCTCCTCTTGTGTTCAGACACATAGACAATGGTCCAAAGATATAGACAGTGAAAGCAAAAAACATATTTTTAGCAAAAATGAAACCCTGTACAGCCCAGACTCCGCCTTCAGTGGCCTCTAGGTAAATTGAGTTTGATAATGCTGTTTTTAAATCTTTAACACGGGGATATTTGTCAATGAAATAGCTTTACCCCAATATGTATCATTTTTTTAACAGTAAATCATTGCATATCAGCACATCTGTGTTTCTGATTGGTCAAAGTTCAACCCAGTTTAACTTTCAAGGTAAGTTTCATAGGCGTATGTCCAATAATGGTCCTAGAAACACAAGAGTTTTGACAGTGGAAACCCAAAACTCGTATTTACGCTCATTTAGGCTTTTCATCGGAAGTGGCCACTTGAACCCCTATTGCTGAGAACAGTATGAATGCAGCTTGTTGTTTCTAAACCTTTTGGGTGTTTGATCCCGATATAAATCAGTTTACAGAGGTCACATTGCATTGTAACAATATTAAATACAGACAAACTTGACCTTTAATCTCAAACACATGGGCCACTACGAGTTTAACCAAAGTATTACCTCTCAGTAAGGCCAGAGTATGACTTTTCTAGGGCTTGATCCGTCCTTAAGAGGTTTATAATCGTCTTTGATTGGCAACTATGTTTTACTCATTTCAGTGTTTTGTTGAGTGAAAACTACACAGACTCCTCTCTCCCTGGAGCAACTGTTTATATTCCGTTGAGCCAATTACTAAGATGTGCCAAAGCACACGGAGATGGCAGGTTGTGTTCCAGGTGGTAGATCTTTCTCATAAGCAAAAAAAAAAAAATCTAATTATCATTATCATTAATTACTAAGTCTTGGTTCTAAACGAGCTTCTGCTATGTTGAGATCACATGTGTTTTTTAAAATGGAAAACTGGTTTTATGGGAATTTAAGAGAAGTCCGTACCAGTGTGAGCTCGCGCCTGCATGCTGGCATCGTCCCTCCCTTTCGTTGGCCAAATCTGAAAGTCCTTAAATCCCATGAGGCACGTCCAAACAATAACAATTTACAGGCAGCTCTGAGCGGTACACACTGTTCTGTCTCTGCTGCAAGAAGCGTTGGACAGCTAAGTCTGCAGCGAAAGCTCGGCATGACTGGTCTGCTTCAGCCTCACTTGGCAAAACCACACTGTAAAGGTTGACTGGACCCACCTGTCAGCCCGGTTGGGGACTAGCGGAGGTATCAATCCATGACTGCACATATCTTTCAACCAGGTCTGTACTTGTTACATTTTTCCAACCATTTCTATCCAAGCGTCTGTTCAACACTGTTCTGTACTCACTTCCCGACCTGCCAGATTTCTGTCTCGGAGACAGGCATCACATGCCCATTGTCTTTCTCGGATGGGCTGCACCCAAAACTAACTGGCAGGGAGTTGCTGTGTATGGCAGCAAAAAAAAAAGAACATTTATTTCAAAATAAGGTAAAACGTCTGTCCTGAAATCAGAATTGCCAGGACAGCTCAGCGAAACCTGCATCTGAACGTATCGTAGCCCCCATCCACACACAAAGAAAAGTTAATGACTTTCAACATCAAAGGCATGAAGGCCTTCAGCACGTCATTCCATAATAGCAGTGTAGGAGGCGCTGTCTGTGTAGCACTGTGTTATATCTGATAGAACATGGCAGCAGTTTTCTTTTTTTTTTCCAAAGTTGTACCCGCTGGGTAAATGACTAAATGATCTGGATAAAAGAATAAGCTTCTACACATCAATAATGCATCAATCACTTCAGCAGAGGCATTGTGGTTGCATCATAAATGTGCAAAGGATTCAGGGGAAAGGTGCTGTGTGTGAAGTAATAACTAAATGTGGGATCAGTAGAAGTTAGTCAAGGGTGTAAAATGGTTTCTGACTCTTCAGGGTCTTCGGTGTTATTTGCACTCCTCCTCATCTGCGTTCAACCTTTTCAGGAGACAGGAAGGCTAACATGAGACGGCTCTGCAAACCCCTGCATTACGTTCAATGTCAAGGAAAGCTGCATGGCAAATTTCTGGTGGCAAAAGAATAAAATGACTGCATTCACATTTTTTGTTGGTTTAGCAGCGGAATTCATGGGTTCTTTTTAGGCCTTTGATACTTGAGATGTTGTTGGCAACATCTAAGTAATCAATCAACTTATACCCAAGTCATCACATATTGACATTTGGTTGTGCTATCCTAGGTATGATGACGTTGGGACTGGGGTCATTTGGACCCCACAGGACGGGGCACTGAACTTTTATTTTCATTGGTTTTTGATTTTCATTAGTGTCCATGGCAGCCATGACTTCCTGTCCACCAGCATTCACATTTGTCATGGGATGGTTAACACGTCAATGTAAGGATTGGGTCATCTGGACCCCATAAGATAGCACAAGGGTTAAGGCCGCCTCCGCATCACTTTTTGACATTTTGGGTATCGCCAACATGTCATTGTTTGATGTGGTGGCTGTACGTAAAATCAAGGGTCCGTCCGCAACCATAGGGATGCGGTACTGTACATGGACTGGTCCTCAGGACCCTGATCCTACCTCGGCACCAGATGCTGTACCAGACACAAGCCGGTACCAGACGTAGTACCGGACACAAACCAGTACCAGGTTGGGGTACTAGTACTGCACCGGTTCCAGTTTGTGGCCCGGGGGTTGGGTACCCGGAATCAAATAGGAGCAGCCAGCACTTACAAAAATTACGAATTAGGGACAACCAAGGAAAAAGTGTGTATTAAGCATTCTTTTCTCTCAGTTTTTGTAGATTTGGTCTACGAAGCTTAAATGTGATCAGAAATATGTTTTTAATTTTGTTTCTTTTTCAAAATTAAAAGATATGTGAGTGTTTATTTATGCTTTGAAGTACTCCATATATGTTTTCTCGAATTTATGTTTTAAAGCTTTATAAAACAAAAACAAAAAATTTAGGCTTTTATTTTCTTGTGTTTTTTTTTTTACTTTTTTACTAATCCAAACCGTGACCCTAAAACTGACACAACCTGAACCATTAGTTTTGTGATCCGTAACACCCCTACCTTACACTGTAGTGACCTCCATCCATTAATGAATTGAAGTATGACAAACCTAAATACACTTTTTAAAGAATACTCATGAATCCTCTGCTTTCTAATGTTAAAAAACCTTTTAAAAGTTCATTTAAATACATTGTTTTTCAAGTGACAAATGTTCAAACAAAATGAAATGTGGTCTTGGATGGATGGATGAATCATGTAAGCTAAATTTGTCTGCTGAAGATGCTGAAATTGATACGTAAAAACGCTAAAGCTGAAAATGCTGAAGCTGATAGCCGGCTAAAATATTAGCAAAACACCAATTTAGGCTAGAAAAAAAAACTTTTAGCCTTAAAAAAACAAGAAAAAAAAAAAAACATTGGTTAGCCAAAACAGCTAGTATGTAGCTGGAAAAATAGCAAAACTTCGAAACGGACTAAATAAAAAAAAAAAAAAATGCTAAATTAGCCAAAACAGCTAAGATGTAGCTGAAATATTAGTTAAACTCCAAAATAGCCTAAAAGATTTTTGTAATTGCCAAAATAGTCCAAATAGCTAGCAGAATGCCAATTTCTAAAACTTTAAAACCGTAACTTTTTGACATTTATATTGCGGAATAAATCAACTTTAACCTTAATTATCCATCCATCCATTTTCTTGACCGCTTCATCCCGTTCGGGGTCGCGGGGTGCCGGAGCCCATCCCGGCCACTGATGGGCAAAGGCGGGGCACACCCTGGACAGGTCGCCAGTCTGTCGCAGGGCCTCAATCACACACCCATTCACTCTCACATTCACACCTAGGGGCAATTTAGAGTCACCAATCAACCTATGAGGCATGTTTTTGGACGGTGGGAGGAAGCCGGAGTCCCCGGTGAAAACCCACGCATGCACGGGGAGAACATGCAAACTCCACACAGAAAGGTCCCAGCCGGGATTCGAACCGGGGCCTTCTCGCTGTGAGGCAAGAGCGCTAACCACTGCGCCACCGTGCAGCCCTTAACCTTAATTATCTTTCAGAATTTTGCTCTCGATAAAAATATATTTTATGAAAATTATCCAAGTATCCAAGTTATTACAGGTTTTCGCAGCGACTCTTCAGACATAACTAAGAAGAAAAAATGTTGAGATGTTTGTACACACAAATAATTTTAGCCACAAAAACAGTTTCGTTTTGAGATATTCCACACCGACTGTCAGAGTCAATCCAAGGCTGACTCTTTCAAAACCCTAAATTGTGTTTCTTTGAAAGGTTGTGAACTCTGGTGTCTCCCATTGTTGTTGAATATGCCACATTACTGCCATTCATCGCCTTCAATGGCTTCTCACCCTCTTATCACAGATTAAAAGAATGTCAAAAGCGACAGTAAAAATGTCAGATCCGGTCCCCGGTGTGACTCCGAGAATACACGCCTGAACACAACAAAGCCATCGCCTAACAATGAACAATTCCGTCCCTTCCGAACATTTTAGCACACTGCTTTAAGCTTTGGTTCAAGTTGGGCAGCGGTTTTATTGGTGCTGGATCCCTGCATTTCCAACCGCCGCGAAGTCCCGTCGGGCTGCAGTTGGACCGAACAGCGACCGAGGGACACAGATGTTTTCTTTGGCAGAGGAGAGACCGCTGAAAGCCAGATGACGATGAGTCACCGCACTCCTTCATCTCTCTGGACACTTCACCCATTTTTGACATGCTGTTTACACTAAACTGTCTACCTCGCTCTGTGAGCGCGAGGCGGGAAGATATACGAGTTGTTTTAGTAAACGTGGAGGGCATTTAGGAAATTACAGGAGCTTTACGGGAGCTTAAGCTTGTCAAAGGAAGCGAGAAACCTACGTCTACACTACTCACAATACCTTTGGAGTATGAGGGCTCTTCCTGTTTGATTAGAATTCCATCTAAGCATGAAAACGTTGATAGTACTAATAGTAAATGAGAAGAAGCACCAATTTTTTAGATGTCATGACGTCTCATGCTCATTGGTACATTGACCAGGTCACATACTCCCATGCCCACTGAGAACGTTCACCGTGGCGCCTTTGTATCAGTGCTGTGGTCGTCTGGAAACCGGGCTCCTATCAGATCTGCCCATCTTTTGATTGATTGATTCGATTTATTTCAAGACAGAACGCACAAATATTTCAAACTACAAAAATAAAGAAATACATTGATGAGAAAATACAAAAAAAAAAGCAAAACACACTTATGATTGATTGCTTAAAAAGAAGTGGAAGTGAACTTATATAATCCCGCCTCTACTTAGTTACTTCATTTTACACGTTTGCATAGTTATGTAATCCGGTTCTGATCAGAAATACAAGTTTTTTTGTTTGTTTTTTTCAAGTAGCAAAGTGAAATTTTTCGATTAATCTCATAAAACATCATAACTTCAGTAAACAGTAACATCAATCCCACATCATGTAACATTTATATATAATACTTATTGATTATCATCAAAATACAATTTTATGATACAGAAATCAAGTAAAAATAGATTGCTTCATGATTATTCTCAGAGAATTCTGACATATTTTCAGTAAATCTTGCTGGGGTCAGGGAGACGGGGTATCCATGGTAACAGTGTAGTGATAGCCAAGAAACATTAATTGTATGTAGCTTTAAAACTTGGTGCGGTGGCATGCGCCAATGAACTTATTAGCCATCAACCTTTTTTCTGTGATGGAATAAACGCCGATCTCCAATAGACGAATTTCTCCAATGAACGCCGGAGCTACTATTAGAAGATATACAGTAAGTACGTTTTTTTTAGACTTTTTGTTGAAATTTGCCACTTGAATGCACGTTGCCAATGGCAACATCTCTTTACAGGTTGTTTTGACATTGGTCCCAATAATAATAGTGAGACCTTTTTATGGAACACACAAAGACGGAGTGTCTATCACCCCAATACAATTGCCTCTCTATCTCGAATATCTCTGAAGTGACACAAACATTGTATATATGTCATCCACTGAGTTTTCACAATATCCTTAACTTATTGTGAGTCGTGTATAAATATCCCCTTTCAAAGAGGAACACAAAAAGCGCACCTCCAAGGCCAAGTGTCGTCAAAACGCACTTCATTCCTGGAGTGCTCGCTGTGCCGCCACGTGCATAAAAGGACTCTCCAGCTTTGAGTTTCAAAAAGCTATTGAGTTTATGAGATGTCTGGCCCGTTAAGGTTTTTTTATATGAATTCCTATGAAACCCCTCTCAGCACGCGAAACAACTCCACAAGTCGAAAATTGCATTTTTACGGCGGCATTTCTTGGACGAGTTTCCAACTTGATTTTTCAACGCCGTTTGACTGAAGTTTAATTAACTCAACGAGTGCCCGCTGTCCTCTACACGACGTCGCCCCGAGGAAATATTGCACAGGATCCATCTACCTATCTTTGAGCTCCCACAAGTCCATGCAACATGTAGTCTTCTCGTGTGAGGTGTATGCATTAGCTTTTCATTATAATAAGTAATGGGAGTGGTCCCCCCACTCTTAAAATACCATTAGCCCCTGCTTACTCCCGCTCCCTCGCCTCGTGTCTCCCCTTTTTGCCCTTCCCGAATCAAAGCCCGTGATTAGCTTTATGGAGCCGAAGGCAGAGATGAAAACGCTGCAAATGATATTACTTTGAGCCTGAATAGGCATGTGACACATGACATTATCATCCCGCCGCACGGGGGATGCCAGGGAGCCTCTGAAACGCTGGGACGGCAAAATCCCTCCTCGGAGCGTGTCGAGGTGGGGGCGGCGGTTTGCACCCTAGTGGGAAATTTACTGACAGTGGGACACCAGCAGTTCCAGCAGGCGGCTCACCGCGGGCGCGGTGAGGAAACATACATGAAATGAAATTACGCGGCAGGAGGGGGCGAAGTCGGGGTGAAGGTACGGAAGAAGTGCAAGAGCGGAAACATGAGTGGAAGGAAGAGGCGGAAATGACCTTCACTTTGTCGTTTTAGAGGAGACTCTTCCGATCTTTAAAGACTTTTACTAAAGCTGTCACACCAGTGAAACCCTTTGATGAAAGCTGATACTGCCCGGATCAGGTGTGATACTCAAGTAGGGCTGCCACGATTAGTCGAATAATCCACGAATAATCGACTATTAAAATAGTCGACGAATAATTTAATAGTCGGACCCTTATTATTCATCCTTATGTATAATTACTGTACCTTTTATGTGAGTTTCTGTTTGTTTTTTATGGTCTTGTTGTTTGGACCTTGAGTCCATAATAAATGATTTTATTCTATTCTAGTAAATGTTTTTCGTGTTTGACCCGTGACCTAAGGTGTGTTTTGGATTTTGACTCCATGTGTGATTGAGTTTGACACCTTTGCTCTATACCAACACCTACATTTAGAGATGGGAGCTAAATAAAACCCACAATGCATTAGGGAAGTTTTCAACAAATTTGGAAGATTTTAGATTGATCTTTAATTTTTAGAAGCTTTAATTGGTGTAACAATCTAAAGAAATTACTGGTATCTGTCCCAATCTAAGCCCTTCGACAAACTAGTGTCCTATCCAGGTTGTATTCCGACTTCGCACAACAGTAGCCAGGATAGGCTCCAGCAACCTCATGACCTTAAAAGGGTTTAGAGAATGGAGAAAGATGTCAAACTCAAGGCCAATGTCCTACATGTTTTCCAATCAACCTGCCACTGAAAGTCCTTATTGGCCAAACACACCTGATCCAGGTAATTGGCAGCAATAAGACAAGCCGGGCCTGGTACATCACGTACCGAGAATGAATGACTATAAACGACACACTGAAAGCCGGCAAACTCGCATAGTTGCAGGGGTGGGCCAGCCCAGTCCTCAAGGACTGGTGTGTCTAAATAACCGTGCCCAATTCATGGCTGATTACCTGGATCAGGTGTGCCTAGCAAATTAGGACATGGCAGAGCACGGTGTGTTGGAAAACAAGCAGGTGCCCAACCTTGTTTTAGTGTGGCACTCTGACCCATAGTTGAAAGCGGGCGACTAGCCTAACTGAACCCATTAGCTATGCTGGTTTGTTGTTGGTAGCAAACAGATGTTTTAGCAAAGCTTGTCTGGTGTATTTTTTCTCCTGGTAGAGAGAACAAAACAGGGTCTCAGCTTATCAGAAATGGTACAAAATTCTCTAGGGGTGCTGCTCCAAAAACAGGTGGTCACACCCAAGATACATAGCACTTAGAAAAGTACACATTTGTAAGAATTGTAAAGAATTCTAGAAGTAGAATGAAGAAAAGATGCAAAAATGTTTTTTGCCATTTTATTTCATATTTTCTTTCCAATTCCTTGAACGTTTTATGCACAGAATGACAGTTTCCCTGTTGACATCTATCCCTAACCCTAACGATATTTGTTTCAAATATTTTAAGAAGTGAGGAATAATGCTCAAGAGCCAATTGTTGTAATTGTAATCGTTAAAATTTCTTTACATTAATTTTTTATTTCCTTGAAGGGATTATTTGGGAATGAAAAAAGTTGTGGGAGAAAAGGAAATGGGAGAAAATGTGTGAGTGATGCTGGTAGCCCACACTATTTCATTTTGTTCCAAGACAAAACTGGAAATAGGAATTTTCAAAAACTGAACAAATACGAGTTGTCAATAATCCAATCATACAACTCAGTCAATTTCCAAAGCAAAATAAAATATGTAACATGTTTGATGTTCTTTCTTTGACTAAAAGAATCTTTTGTTGAAAAAATTGGCCTCCTGCAAATCCAGGGAGCTTTAAAAACATTTATATCAGGATATACAAGTGTATGAGGATACTTTCATTTTGGAAAAGAAAAGCAACAAAATTTTCTACTTTGAAAAACTATAACATTGAGACATTTTGTTGACATTTAAAACTAAATTCTGTTTAAAAGGGGGAATCTGAACATTTAGAAAGCAAATGCGAACAACTGGCAAAATTTGTAGATCTGGATACAAAGTTCTGGGAAATTGTCCACTCATTTGGTAGATGGATTGAAAAAGACAAAAGTGAAAAAAGGCATAGCATTGCACATTTTGTTATGAAACTGGTTCGGCAAATTTAAATTTAACACTTGGAAATGATATGCAATGTTGCAGTGTGTCAGTGGGATGTTACAGTATGTCAACTGTATTTTAGGGTACGACAATAGTAGGCTACGGTATGTCGATGGTATTAAATGGCATGTTACAGTATGATATTGGTACGTTATGGCATGTCAACGATTTGTTTTGGTAATTCAGCAATATATTATAAAATGTCAACTGTATGTTACGGTATGACAGTGGTATGTTATGGTATGACAATCTTATGTCCCAGTAGGACAATGATATGTTACAGTATGTCTGTGGTATGTTACAGTATGTCAATGGTATGCTACAACATGTCAACCATATTTAACAATATGCATCAACTGTATGTTACAGTATGACAATGTTATATTATGGTATGTCAGTGGTATGTTACAATATGTCAACTGTATGTTACAGTAAGTCAATGGTATGTAGCGGTATATGTCAATGGCATGTTACAGTGTGTCAAAGGTATGTTATAGCTCGTCAGCTGTATGTTACGGTATGTCAACGGTATGTAGCGGTACATGTCAATGCTATGTTACACTATGTCGACTGCATATTACAGCATGTCAACAGTATGTTATGGTATGTCAACAGTATGTAGCAGTACATGTCAACAGTATGTTGCGGTACATGTCAACGGTATGTAGCGGTACATGTCAACGGTATCTAGCGGTACACGTCAACGGTATGTAGCGGTACACGTCAACGGTATGTAGCGGTACATGTCAATGGTATGTAGCGGTACACGTCAATGGTATGTAGCGGTACACGTCAACGGTATGTAGCGGTACATGTCAATGGTATGTAGCGGTACATGTCAATGGTATGTAGCGGTACACGTCAATGGTATGTAGCGGTACATGTCAATGGTATGTAGCGGCACATGTGTGTCAACAGTATGTTACCATAAGACAATGGTATCTTAAGGGATGCCAATGGTATTTTACAGCATATGAACCTAATGTAACAGTATATTTCAACAGTATGTTACAGTATGTTAACTGTTTACTACAGTATGACAATGGTAAGTTACAGTATGTTATGGTATGCTAATGATTGGTCAACTGTATGCCAGCGTTATGCTAGAGTATGTCAACAGTAATTTACAGTATGTCAAAGTCATGTTACCGTATGTCAAAGGGATGTCAAGGTTTGTCAGAGGAATGTAACAGTAAGTGAAAGGTATGGTACGATATGTGAACACATTTCAACAATTTACTCTTGAATAATCTGTCATTATTTTACTATATGTCAGAAAACGGTTTGTTAAAACTCTATCTCTCAAACTGGTAACGCTTGAATAACTGTCCATGTCCCGAATGTTTTAAATTTGTGCCAATATGGCTTGAAAGACTTCTTATTTTTCTACAAGTTTTTTTCTTTTTTAAACTTTCCAAATTGCAGAAACTCAATCAAGTACCGTTTTTTTTTTTTACATACTGTGACTTTTCGGTATTGTCGGCAACACCTCAGGTGTGAAAGGATTAAAACTAATGAATTGTATTTTCTTTTGTGCTCTTTATCTTTCTTGTGGATGTCCATGTAACACTTTCTGTCCTTGACTTTTTTTTTCCTAAATTGAGGTACGTTACCATGGTTTCTTCTGTCTCCACATATGTCGTCTGTGAATTCTTGTGCGATCGCCCTCCTCCACATACGCAGCCTCATGCTTGTTTTTGCTGCGTCTCACATGAGTCATGGATGTGTTTGCACATGCTATTGCTAAGTTCATCTGGTTTATTTCTACATACGGGTCTTTAATCCAGCGGCACAGGCAGCATGTGCGTCTGCCCGTGTAAACATCCTGGTGCGTAAACACTTTAATCTGCTCGCCTTCCCTGGTAATTATACTGACTAACGAGCAAAGCGCGGGGGACACGAGTTCACGCACACACACTCACATAGAGAAGGACAAAGGGAGGACAAGGAAAGGAAGGTGGGAAGACACTGGACAGATGGCGAAAGAAGTTTTTATTTGTGCATCCATATCTCAGCGGGGCTACACATGCGCAGGTATGGAGGTCCTTGCGTTTGCATCCTACACAGTGTGTGCGTGTGTCCATGTCAAGGCCAGATGCCCACATCTAACAGCCCATCTGTGAGGAGAGTCCTGCCAGACCACTAATCAGGCAATCCATCACCTCTCTACCTGCCACTGGCCATTACTCGAGAGCCACTCACACATATAAAGACACCCATGCTCGCATCTGTGTCGGTTGCGGACGTTCAACTGCACAAGGATGCACGGAAAGTCTGGTAGAGTTGCATGGAAATATCGCATAATTTGCTCAAAACGCTAGTTTGCATACATATTAACATGTGAGGACACAACCAAACGCACAACCTTGTAGACATAAGTTTGTGATTACACATCAAATATCCAAACCAGAACACGTTTGCATCACTTTTGCATCAATTACCTCCAAAAATTTTGCATTTTAACTACAATTTTTTATACGATACACAAGAGTAACGGACTGCCAAAAGGGGTTCTCTTTGGCAAACTTTTTTTCCTGATTTAAACTTGATGTTCTTCCCTTTTCGGTTGGAGTGTCTCCATAGAAACGGATGCAGCAGATGGGTTGCAGCACAGAACCATCTGGAAAAGTAGCTGTCCTGGGAAAGTTTGGAGTTATAGGGCAGGCATTTCAAGAAATACTTGACAGGTGATTGGAACTAAACTCCCATCCGTCACCGTGTAACGAGCTAACATAAAAGCCAGCGGTTGCAGTGCTGTAGAATTTTTTTTTTTTTTTTTTTTTCAATTGGATATTTTTGACAAAGAAATTCTGGGTATACAAGAGTGCATTTTTCAAATCAAATCTCAAGACATTATTGATTTTACGATACAAAAAGTCCTAGAGCTTTTGAAGGAAACGTCATAGAAGGTTGGAGTCACAAAGGTATTTCCAAGACTTTGTAGCTCCAGAGAATCAAGATAAGACCCATTGTCCACAAATGAACAGTGACTGAGTCAAACTTTAGGCTATGAATGAAATTTTATTAAGATCTACCTCACTTCCAGATAGTTTGTGCTGCTTTACTTCACTCTACATGCCAACTCATCAGTGAAAGCCTTAGTTATGTGGACCTGAATGGGAGTTGATCTGTACTGGTCTGGTTTTTGGGTTGGTCGGGCCTGTGGAGTGTCATAGACAAGTGTGGCTACATCTTAAAGGGGGTGCAGGTGTGTCTTGCAGTTCCCTTGAAGCTTGTAGTGCCGCCACAACCCTTGTGCTATCCTAGGTATATTGAAGTTGGGACAACGTCCAGATAATTTTTGATTTTCACTGGTGTCCGTGGCAAATATGAAATTCTATCCACCTTTGCGATGGGATGGATAACACATCAATGTAAGGGTTGGGTCATCTGGGCCCCATAAGATAGCACAAGGGTTAAAGAATATCATGAAAATTGAAAGTACTATTGTTGTGCAAGAGATAAGTATATCTTGAAGTATAATTTAAGTTGCACGTGCCTTTGACCTATGGGTAATGCCGTCACATCTTGCCCCTTGTGCTGCAGTCTAGTCATAAGTCAAACACTGGCTCTTTACTGGCTCCGATTGTCTGATACATACCATAATACCTCCTAATACCAGACAGTTTTGTTGGACCCCTTTCATCGTTTTTGGCCCATAATCTACATCAGTGTTTAGGTTCTGGGAATAATTCATCTATAGATGAGATAGGCCATTCCAGGGCTTGAGGGTCTCTGTGTCTTCGTGATTTACAAATATCAAGGTAGTCATGACTGATTACCTGGTTCAGGTGTGTCCAGCCAATTAGAACATGTCAGAGCAGGGTATGTTGGAAAACAAGAAGGATTCCCTGGTCTCAGCTTAACCGCCAAAGTTTATGGACTTATTTTATTTTTCGCAAATACATTTTTACTTATGTTTTTACCATTTTTCAGTATTTAAACCCAATTGTGATATTTTGTTACAATGTTTAACAGGCTGTACCTGCTTAAAAACCATTGATGTGGCTAGTTTAAAGTTTTAACACTATTCCGCCATCGACAGTTAAGAAGACCAATGCTTTAGTGTGGCATGCAGATTTTGGTTTATTTCTTTCACTCTGGGAGGGGTCGTAAATAGGTAAAGGGTAACCAAACACTAAATCAACTTTTTTTGGGAATATTTACCTGTATGAATTGAGCTTTAAAAGTGCTGACTATTGGTCCTCGACAAAATTTTGAAAGTTTAAAATAAACTTGTGTAAATATAAAAATAATAGTCTAAAACCGGCTGTTTGTTGCCCCCCACAGGTTAAATCGAGGTATTACAGTTGAATCTTGTGATTGGTCAAACCATGCAAGTCCCACGTCATTTCAGAAGTCCCACGTCATGATCTGCAGCTCCAGTAATGATAAGAGTTACTGAGACTCGTGTTCCCCAACCCCACCCCTCTGACTGGATTTTCAAATTTCGGCTGTGGGTGGAGTTAGTCTGTTGTGTTACAATATGAACTGTCTGCTCCAAGGACATAAAAATGACAGAATAATCAGCAAAACGACAAAACTACACACTGCATTTCCTGTGAATTGAAAATTGAGCATCTGCTGCATAAACAAAGAAAGCAAGATGGGCCACGGATAGAACCTTGTGGAACACCAAAATCTGAAGAAAAGCTTTTGAATAAGTAAAACGTAAACAACCCGGAAGATATGTGGCTCAAATTGAGATGTGGCTAATGGTGAATGCTAGCTTAAAATCAATGTTTAGCTAACCATTTCTAAGTAAAATTAGACATTTAATAAGAATAACTGTTGACTTTGTTCAAAAGAGAAGTATAAGAGAAATATTGTTGTAATCAAAAATCTGCTAAGCCACTAGCTTGGTAGCGAACTACCATCATCTACTGCTAAAGTTGACTGTTAGCGTCCCCTTTTCATGAGTTAATGTGGCTTTTTTCTGTTTATTTAGTAACACAATCATTGAATAGAGATGATTTAGCGCTAAATCGATGAAATCTAAAGGATAGCTAATTAGTATCCTAGAATTATTGCTTTTGCGTCTGCTACTACCTCAAAAAGGCTTTATAGACATTGAATGAAAGTCAGGTTTGTTACAGCAACAAAGTACAGGAGAAGCCAACAACACCTGTAAATGAAACCTGAGCTGTTTTTTAAGGAGGTCCTTTTGTTGTGTTGCCTTAAGTTAACCCACCCCGCAAATGCAATAATACACTATTTCCAACATGGTAGAATTTCTATTTAATCCTGATCCCTATACACTTCCAAGATAGTCATCATAGTAAGCCGGTGTGACTGCTGTGGGAGACTCAGCTGTCAGATGCTGCCGTGCACAACGGCACATCTCCTCTAAAACTCTTTCAACATCCTCTGAACAGTAAGTTGGATAAAAATAGCCGGGGACTTCTGAAGCGCACAGAAGTTTCTGCGTAAGTGAAAAATTCCAGCTTTAAAAATGTGCCGTTCATTGAGGTTCACTGAGGAGGAGCGACAAAGCAGTTTATCCCACATATGTATTTTCTTTTTTTTTCCTCCTCCCTGTGAGACGATGACGGTGTTTAAAGCAGCTTTAATGAGCCCTTCAGTCACTTTAAAGACTCTCACATAGACAGTATTAACCTGCTTTTGGGAACGCTTGTGTTAGAAGCTCTGGGTTTCTTTTTATGCGGCTTTGAATTAAACACTTGTGAAGCTAAAGGCAGTAGATGGTTACTTACAAGCGTAGTCATAAAGGCGTAACTAAAACAGTTGTAAGTGATACATACAAATATGACTAAGGCACCAATATCAATCTTTTCAACATCATTTGTTTATGTAAAATTAATACTTTCTACTCTGTAGTTATAGTTTAATGACCAAAATAGCAACTAAGATATGAGAACTGTGACTCTAAAATCATTCACTTATGTGTAGATCACATAATTTTAACCTAATGTTTGGCCCACTTTAGAAAATCTGATAACTAGTAGAGCTGGGATGCATGTTTTCCAAGTACACTACAAATCCCACAATGCATTGCCAATGTGCACATTGAGACAGTTGTTGCTTCTTTCATTAAGATAAACAAGGAGTCATCTTGAGCCTCAGTCACAATGACCCTTATGGGTGGATACTGCACATACTGCAGGCAAAAAATAGTCCATAGAGCCAAAATCTTCATGAATATTTTTATCTATGGGCATGCTGCGGGCGACAATCGAGGGTAAGTAGGGGGTTAAGTAGCTTTCTTTAGCTCTACCAAATACACCGCGAGGAGCCCATTGGTGTTGTCCACGTGAAAGGAACTCTGCAACCTGAAAATCAGAATATAGTTTGTGTGGGCTTTCCATCAGACATCCTACAGGCACTTATGCATCACCTGGACACCCTCTGCAAGCAGCATTTGGACGCAATTAGTAAGGCACCAGTATGCACACCTCACAAACGACTAGTGTGGTGTAGGACGCCATGCAACCATACAACAAATTCGTCACATGTGCATTATCCTTAGATATGAGACAAATCACCACACACTTACCACAAACACGACTGAACAATGTTCAGTTATCATGATGTCCCACGAGGTGGCCAAATGGAACTCAAGGGAATTGCAAGAAACACCAACTTTAAGATGCTGCCACTTGTCTATACAACCCTCCACGGGCCAGGACAACCCAAAAACGCCATACACGTCAACCCTCCCTGTATGGCTTTTGGCTTAGCCCAACCGTATAGGTCAGGGGTAGGGAACCCTGGTCCTCGAGAGCCACCTTCCTGCATGTTCTCCAATATACCCTGCACTGGCATGTTCTTATTGGCTGGACACACCTGAACCAGGTAATCAGTCATGAGTAGAGACTCAAACAATTATCTGGTTCAGGTGTGTCTAGCCAATAAGAACATGCCAGTGCAGGGTATATTGGAAAACATGCAGGAAGGTGGCTCTCGAGGACCAGGGTTCCCTACCCCTGGTATAGGTCAACCCCCGTACAAGTTAGATCTGTCCTATGGGTCAACTCCTAACTTTGGGTTTGCCCAACCCTATGGGTCATCCCCCATGGTAGTCAAACCCCCATTTTGGGCTTGCCCAACCATATGTGTCAACCCCCTCATACAGGTTAGTTCCATTGCATGGGTCAACTTCCAAGGAGGCAACCCCCCAACCATTTTGGGTTAGCCCAACCGTATTTGTCAAGTCCCATGGGTTTCAATTCCCCCATTTTGGGTTAGCCCAACCATATGTGTCAACCCCCCATAAAGGTTAGCTCCATCATTTGGGTCAACTCCCAAGGAAGCAGCTTTGCGACCATTTTGGGTTAGCCCAACCATCTGGGTCGACCCTCTTTGTGTGCTTAGACTTTACATCAATTGTAGTATATTTGACCAAAACATTAACTTCTGAAGTCAAGCTCTAAAGTCTTTACACGTATTATAAACATCAAACTATGCCTAAAAATCCATCTTCTAGCCCCGCTGAATTCCTTTCGGGGTCACAGGAACCTGTCCCGTCTACTGTCGGGCAAAGGCGAGGTGTGGAACAGGTCGCCATCCATTGCAGGGCCACATCACACCCAAAAACAAAATCTAAAATAAATACTTTTTAATGTCTACAATAAATATAAACGTATTTTGAACTCAATTAGTAGCACCATTTGCACATTTTTAATGCATACTAAAAATCATGTCTTTTTCATATTGTGTGACAGCGTTTCCTGAGCAGCAAAAGCAATAAGAAAAAGAGAAACTGCTGGAAAAAGGCGTCCATAAGGAACTCGTGATAAGATCTGCAGGGTACTTCGATGCGGGAGTAATCATTTGTAGCCGAAATCATATCTGACAGCGATCCTCTACGTGGCGGTTTAGGCGTTAAGCTGCACCCCCGCAGTGTCGCAATAATGTGGAGGTGCGATGTACATACACCACCCACAGGTGCCATGTCCCTCAACAGACCTTCATCCTGGCACATGCGTTCAAACTCGTGTTGAGATGGAACAGCCTGCACCCACAAAACAAAGGTCCAGTGCAATAACTCTGCATACCATAAATCATTTCTTGCGAGCGGAGAAGCAGGGCCGTCTGTAATAAAACCCTGCCTTTTTTGTTTGTGTTGTCTCTGACAACACAGAAACCCAGAGATTGAATTCTACCTTTTCTATTTTTTATTTTTCTTAGATGGACAATTACGACTGTATAAAACAGTCCGACACACACAAACACGTACGTCGGAAGCCGATCGATGGCTCGCCTTCGTCTGCCACTCTCCTCCTCACAAGTACCGGACAGTAAATCACGCAGATAAGCCGAGGCCTGTAACGGATTGGACCTGAAGGCCTCTTGAACACACATGCGCTCACACAGAGAAATACACACCAACACGCAGGATAAATGGCTTGCCAAAAGGAATTGGGGAGCTGAAGATGCCAGGAGAAAAAAAAAAAAAAAAAAGACACCTGGAGCATTAATCTTAACCGTACTAAAGAAAAAGACTTGTCCCTACAACACACTTATAACAAACTCTGAAAGATGACAGCGCCGCAACGCTTTTACCGTACTAATTCATAATAAATTGGAATTTTCTGGGACATAATGTGTAGCTGTTACAGAGGAGCATGTCCAAGGTTTTTACATTGCTCTTCTGTTAGAATACTGCAATGGCATCTTTGTGAATGGAAACGTACCAATGAAAAAAGACCAAATGGACGTACAACGTTAATGAAGACTCACATGAGTGATAGTGTTGGCTAAACTAGCACTGTTCCTACATCAATACCAAATGCATTCTCACTCTCAACTTGTCAAATATGGACTTTTTTGACATTTTTAGTGTCTCCAACTTGTCGTTTTTTGACTATCCGGCTTTTTCCATTAAATCTGGGGTACCTGAACTGGTACCAGTCCAAGGGCCACTTGGTACTAGGTCATGGAAAGGTCAACAATTATTCTTATTTAATGTCTAATCAAATGTCTTATCAAATGTCTAACCGTTGATTTTAAGCTAGCATTAACCATTAGCATTTAAGTTTTACTTATTTAACTGAAACTTTGTTATTTAAGTCTTTTTCTTCAGGTTTTTGGTGTTCCACAAGGTTCTAACCATGGCCCATCTTGTTTTCTTTCTTTATGCAGCAAATGCTAAATTTTCAAGTCATAGGAAATATAGTGAGTAGTTTTGTTGTTTTTCTCGTTATTATTTCAATTTTATGTCCTTAAGCTGACAGTTTTTGACTTTTTCAGTGATCCCCAACTCGTCGTTTTTTGACGAGCTGGTTGTTACCATTAAATTAGGATACTTAGATAATTAGGACAATTAGTCACCAAACTGGTACCTGTCCAAGGGCCACTTGGTACTTGGCCACAGAAAGGGAAAACAATTCATACGCTAATCAGGGTTCCCCAACCCTTGAGTCTACAACTATTCTTATTCAATGTCTAATTTTAATTATAAATGGTTAGCTAAACATTGATTTTAACTTAGAATTAACCATTAGCCACATTGCTTATCTCATCTTGGGGGTCTTATCTTCCGGGTTTTACTTATTCAACTCAAACTTTGTTATATAAGATTTTGGTGTTCCACAAGGTTCTATCCGTGGCCCATCTTGTAACACTAAATTAGGATCCTTAGATACTTAGATAATTAGGATAATTAGTCACCAAACTGGTACCAGTCCAAGGGCCACTTGGTACTTTGAAGAAGGGAGAAAAAAAAAAAAAAAAAAAA
>NC_050513.1:12347535-12349557 GCF_002922805.2 Oryzias melastigma | reverse complement strand
TCTAGCAATTGTTTGTACTAAGCTACACGTTAGCCATTAGCCACATTAGCTTATTCACAAGTTGTTTGAAACACGTAAATAAATAAATGAATTTAAAAAACAGACAAATACCGCTACAAGAAATGTTACTGTGACTAAGCTAACTCCTAATGTTGTTAGTAACGCGTAAAAAATAACAACAGAGTCTGGCAAATCTACACGTTAGCCATGTTAGCATATTCGCAATAATGTGGGTGTGCTCTTTAAATGTAAGGAATTATGTTTTGAAGTTATATAAACAATGTTTTGTATTTCCAACTTCTAGTAGCTCCATGCTAGCAAAGCTAATGTAGCTAGTAATGGCAAATGATGATGACATCATTGAGTGGGAGTGACGTCCAAATTTTAAGACACTATTTTTCCACAAGGAAAGGCTAAATGTAGGGTTAGGGCAAGAATTTAATTTCAACCTTTGTTTTAACATCACATTTTTAAAGCTATGAAAGCGATATTTTTATGTGTTTCCTAGCGCTAGTTCGGCGTTAGCATAGCTGACTAGCGACTATTGATGAGATCATTGAGGGGTAGTGATGACCAAATTTGAATGTCAATGTAGGGGGATGGGAAGAATTCAGATTTGCTCAAACTCACGACCTCCTATTCTCACGGCGGACACTAAAACTAGGTCAAAAAAATTCAACAAAAATAGTAGCAATATAAAAAAATAAAGCAGATTTCCCCTTCTGGAGGAAAAACATATGCACTTTGGGACACATTTTGGGGGTTCAAGTTCCAATCCGAACACGTTGTTACATTTTTTATCCTGACCTTCTTCCATTCGGCCATTTTGGCTTGAGTTAGCTAATTGTCCCCAATTTATTTATTTATTTATTTTAACTGTTAGACTGAAATTTTGAAGCTTTAAATGTGATTTTAGTAAAACTTACAAAAATAAAAGCCTCAAATTTAGATTATTCATTTCAACTTTTGGGTTTTGTTTAGCTATCACTCTCTAAGAAACTATTGATTACCTTTAGTGTGGATGCTAGCAAAAATGCTAAAAATGGATATTTTAAGGAAAATGAATTAAAAATAATGTTTTAACATCAATGTTTGGGTTTTAAAATCTAATTTAGACAGTGGAATGTGCAAATATATACAAAAATATGATCATAAATGTAAAATATTAATATTTTGAAACCTAAAATTAGCTTTTTCAAACTGCAAAAAGGTAAATAAAAAAACAAATTCACTGTCAAGATTTATTATTAAAGGTCAAGATTCAGAATTGAAGGGTAACGAAAAGAGATTAGTCTAAATGCAAATATGGCCTTAAAGAAAAAAAAGAAAAAAAAAGGCAGGCAGACAGGAGTAAAATGAAAAAAGATAGATGGATAAATCAATGGACGGATGAGGAGGGGGCAGGAAAGAATGACCGACCCGCGGTTTCACCAGTGGGAGCAGCTTGTGCGGCAGCAGGACGACTGTCACCGCTGCTTGCCAACTGCCACCACGCTGGCTCTCCCAAGCATCCACCTGTCACTCAAAGCAGTGTTTGTTGTTGCTCCCAGGGCGGATGCGTGTCTGCATGTACGCATATACGAATCTCCGCCGACTTAAAACGCCGCTGTCATTCTTTATCTACCTGCCCAAAAACCCGAGAACAACATCCTCCGACGGCTCCACCACAAGCTGTAATAATTAGCCTGTCGAGGAGCAGAGTGGGAGTCTGGCTGTTAGCGTCCGTGCGCGCCTGTGTGTGTGTGCACGAACAGTGAGGGGTTCCATTCTCACAGCCTGTTCTGACCGCCCCACCATCTGCGGGCATGCCGGGCGCCCGCCTGTTGGCCGTCCGATGCCAAGCACTTTGACGTGGTTGCGTGGTAACAGGTCTGAGAGGGCGGCGAGAAGCTGCTCTGGCCAAATGGCTTCGGCTCAGAAGGTGGCCCTACAAACTGGGGGGGTTGTTTGGTAGTAAAGAGAAGATGACGGACTTTCACTTCATCATTTTTATGTCAGTTTAGCACCTAGCATGATGCTAAT
>NC_050513.1:12346358-12347210 GCF_002922805.2 Oryzias melastigma | reverse complement strand
TTTAGAAACGAAAGGAAAAAGAACCTCATAGTAATTGTCAAACACGGTGGTGGCAGTGTGATAGTATGGGGTTACTTTTGCTCTCCATTTTTGATGGAGCCAAGAACGTTGATCTACACCAGAAAAGCTACAAAGAAAACCGCTGAGTGTTAGTTTATGATCTTACGTTCAAGAAGACTTGATCCAAACACACCAACAAATACAAAATGTAGCTTCTGAATCTGTTTGGTCCACAAAAAAATGAGTTTTATGACCTTAGAGTGTAGTTTAGTGTAGAAAACTTCTTAGTGAACAAAATCTATTGGACTATTACAAACTGTTCTGTTGATCAACATGGAACCACTTTCTGGATAGTTTCTACGAACCACCAAAAATAGTTGTTAGTCTCATTCAACAAAAGTTTAGATTAAAAAAAAATATTCAGCCACATATTATGGGGTCAAATCAGGATCTGCTTTAAGTGAATGAAAAAGCAGATAGAAAACTTGAAAAATAGACATTGTAAATGAAAAAAATGAAATTTAAAAAACAAGGTATTGTGAATTTTAAAAGAAATTGGAAAAAAAGACATAAAAATCATGAACATTTGAAAAAGTGAAAAAATACTAAAAAAGTAAAAAAAATTATAAAGGTCAAATTTACCAATTTACAAATAATGCATCCATTAGTAACAGCTGCTATTTTGAATTTTCAACAAATTTTTGATTTTTTTTTAATCTTCACTTTTAGTTCTCAGTTTTACAGTTTCAATTCTAATTTTTTAAGTTTTTGCTGCTGAACTGAGTCTAATTTTACATGGGGTGGGGATTTTTTATTTTTCTAAATGTTCACTTTTTTTCCCCTACATTTTCA
>NC_050513.1:12344669-12346102 GCF_002922805.2 Oryzias melastigma | reverse complement strand
AAACTTTTTTTTAAATTTCCATTTTTTTTAGTTTTAAGATTCATCTCAAGTTTCTTTTTTTTTCAAATTAAAAAAAAATAAAAATTCCAAAATTTTTTCCCCCAAATTTCGAATTTCTTGTTTATACATTTTCAAAAAAATATTTCAGTTACAATTTCTATTTTTCAAGTTTTCAATCTGTTTCTTCATTCACTTTATGCTGATCCCGATTTGACCCCATAACATATTAAAAGAAAAAAAACAAAGTTTCAAATCAAACGAACTATATTGGACAAAAGTAGAAGTACCCAAAAATCTCTTCCTACCCGCACACATTCTCTCTGATCATATAATGTTACTATTATACTCCTTTCTTTTATATCAAAGCGTCATTTTTTTAAAACAAAGACCCTCCTCCAGAATAAATACCCGTTTGTGGCACCGCTCTGGCGTTAACAGTATTACTTTGAAAGAGATAAGGCTGAAACTACTTTTGTGCATTGAACAACCAGAACGTAATATCCTTCTCTGCTCCCGAACAGGACGGCGCACACACAGAGGCAGGCAGGCAGCTGGCTAAAAATAAAATAAGATAGCGAAACAGCAGCTCAATCATCCGTGACTCCATTTTACTCGGCGGCGCCACAGGAAAATTAATTGCACTAATTGAGTAACAGAGTTCATAAAAACTGGTATTCTCATTTTCCACATTCATTAGGCACTCTCTTTGTGGAGAGCATCCCCGAGGTGACGCTGGGCGCTCGGCAGCTGAGGAGAGAGGAAAGTTGACAGCTCTGCCAGCGGGACTAGAGACACCCCGACCACGCTCGCTCGCGTTCTCCACGCCTTTTTGAAAGCTGTTTGTTGGCAAAAAAAATTAATTTACATGTCAGCGTAAACATCCGGCACAATCTGCAACCACGCACGACAATTAAGCTTTTTAAGTCCGTGTGTGTGTTTATTAACTCGCCCAAATGAGGCTTTTTTGGTGATTACATTTTACACCGCTCTGTCTGTCTGTCTGTCGGTGTGCGATTGTGACCGTGAACGCGTGAATGACACGTCAGCAACATTGCAAAAGCAGAAACAGATACACAAAGGTTAACCCCCCAAAAAATGTTAATTTGTGAGAGTTTGCAAGTTTGTGGGAGTTTTTCACATGCATGAATAATGCAGTGACTTCATGAAAGACGCGCATGAGTAGCAGGTTTTTAGTCACTTTCAAACTTTGGTAAATCAAAAGTTTACTTTGCCAACAATGATTTCTACCAAGGCCCAACTTTCACATTTTTGAATTTGAATTCAACGTTTAATGTATGTAGTTCCTTATAAGACCACTAGGGGATGGTTTAAGTGCTAGGGTCAGCGATAAAACAAATGTAAACCAAGATGCTTTTGGAGGGTCCCTTTTCTTTTGTTTTTCAATTCTTAGTCAGTATTCTTAGAGTAAACGG
>NC_050513.1:12333044-12343904 GCF_002922805.2 Oryzias melastigma | reverse complement strand
TTCAAGCAAAACAAATAAAGAAATAAAAATACCCGGTAGGTAGCTTAGCTAGCTATTAGTCATTAGCTTAAAACAGCAAAAACGTAAGCCAAGACACTCCCAAAGGCTCCCTTTTCTTTTTTTATTTGCATGTATAGGCACCATTTAAAGCGCATATGGGCTTTGGTTCAACCAAAAAAGTAAAAATAAAAGGTGGGAAGTGTGCATTAGTTTGACAGAATTAAGCTAGCTTTTCGTTACTGTAGCGATACACTTTCAGGGCATAACAGCAAATCCGATAAAGGAAATGTATACTTTACCAATAATGGTTACAACCGAGGCCAAACTTTTCACTTTTAATATAAAAAAAATAATAATAATAATAAATAATAAGAATTTCCTTAAATGACCACTAGGGGCTGGTTCCAGAAGAGGCAAATTTCATATTTATTTAAAAGCTTACTTCAAAAAAAATACTTGTACAGCCTGGTTGCAAAATTATTGTTTCATTGAAATAATTTTTTTTGGCTTAGTAGTTTATTAAAGCTTATATTTGTTGTAAATTTATGGTACATGTTTTTGATTAGAAGGTGGGTGAACTCAACAAAAGTCTCGCTTTACACCAATTTGCCCATTTTCAACTGCCAATCCTATGGAACTAAGGCCCCACCCTTGGATAACCGCATCTCAAAACAAAATTAACTTTGGTGATAGGCAGCAGGTAGGGTGGAGAGATGTAGAAATCTAGAAAGACGATGTGAGTAAAGGTTTAAGAAATGTTAGAATTCATGATCAAAACAACAAAAATGTATACGAATGTATACCAAGAATCCCACTCCCCCTTCAGAGGGAGCTCTTTACATAGGTTTAGCATCCTGATCTGGGTAAAATTGTCACATTTAACTATGAGTTCAATCTATACAACACTACTCATTCTTCTAGTGTACATGAGGAACAAAACAGTTCGGAACAAAGAAGGAGCAAGCAGGAGACAGACAGGAAGTCCAGAGGGAGCAGAGGGAGTTACAGCTCTTCAGTGCTTGTCTATTTCAGCAGGAGAGTCTGAACTGGAGGAAGAGGAAAAAAAAAAAACAACTTTAACACATCAACTGTGCTCAAAGCTCCCCAACCCTGTCATTCATCTGGGGTGTTTGTCTGTCCGGCTGAAAACGGTGTGTTAGATGTCACTTGAGTGTGTGAGTGCAGACGATTGTCAGCTTCAACCTTTAAGGGCGGCATAACGTAAGGTAAGTAAGTCATCTACCTATCGTCTGCTGCCAATTAGAGCGGCTGTCCGCCGCTGTAACTTCCTGGAACATGACTCCATCACGGGGGGGGTGGGGGGTGGAGCGACCTTTTTATTAGATGTCAATCAAAAAGAAAAGGGGCATTAGCGGCTGGACAGATCGTCCGTCAGGTTCAAATGGGATCTGTCAGACGTTTCAGTTGAGTTGATTGTAGTTCAAGACTAATTGATGTGACAGAAATGGTGACCAATAAAAGAAGGGGCCACTAGGATGGAGAGAAGCCCACAAGTAGGGTCTACGTACAGACAATTGCGCAAAATTTTATGTTGAAACGCCATTGTCAACGTCTATACAAGCGACTATTTCCGATGAAAATTCTATGTTAAAATGATATCTGACTGCCTGCCGCCTGCCCTGACCCTCAACCTGGACTCTGGCCATCCCAGTCTCTTCTTGGATTGACATCCACCTGTCTTACCCTGATCTAGCTATGTGTACGGTAATTCTGGCAAACGTTTCCACTCAGTTACTCCTTGTTTTCATGGCACATGCGTGGTATAGACCGCTAGTGTGTAGTGCGATGACAGGGATGGCACCGCAGACCAGGCCTCGCTGTTGTTTCCAGGCATTTTCAGTATAGCCTCGTGGCCAAAGAGTACACAAGAAACCACAAAAACCCAAATGTTAGCTTAAATGAGAACTATATTGGTGCTTTCTAATGTAGTCATCATTTTCTTCCAATCAACGGATGGCTCTGCCCTTTTAACCATTCCAATCCACTTTTCAATGGTCCTAAAACCAATGGGGGCGTCATCTTTCAATGATTGTCAATCTTTACTGGTGTCCAAAGACAGAAATGAAGTCTTGTCCACCTCTGTCATGTAAGGCTAACGCCTCAATGTAAAGGTAGGGTCATCTGGACCCCTTAAGAAAGCATCAGAGTTTTAATGGATCCATTTTAAAACAGAAATTCCCCAAATACCACCTAGACTGGACAGTACCACACCATACTGGACTACTCAGTGGAAACAAGGCTTACGTTTATTCTTATGTTCATTTTTTCCCTCTTCAGACAAATAGACACGGAAGTACAACTACTCTGTCAGTCCAACACTGCAGTAGACGATGAACCTCATCGTACTGGGAGGGTCCATGAGTAATCTCATGAACCCAGACATGGCAACATAATTACCAATCCGGTTGTAGAACTATTCAAACTAGATAAACCCGATTTCTCAACATCATCCATGTTTTCCACACACTGTATGTAAGATATACATTTAACACTTCATCAGGCTACAAAATCTTGACGCTAGCGCCTCCCAACAGCAAATTTGACGGTCATCAATAAAAACAGAGGCACAAATCCCATTTGGTGTGAATGAGGTGTTAGAAATTACCTAAAGGCTTCTGAACCACTTCAAGAATCTCCTTTTAATGACTTGTACATAACCTACTTTGACTTTCTTTGGGTTTCAAGCACTTTCACGTCTTTTTGAACTTTTTATTTGTTATCTTTTTCCTGTTCATCAAACCCCGCAACCTCCTCCCTCCCATCCCAACCCGAGTGGAATAATCACCTGTTACGCTACCTGACAAAAACACCAAAGCCGACGTTAAATGTGAGCCACCAGAGTGTGAAATCTTTCCATCAACCAATTTCATGTATCGGCTTCGCCGCGCCACGCTCTACACTGTTCGCCGCCTAGTTCGCTGAGCCCTCCGTGAACTTGTATCACGCCAGGAGCAAAGCGAGGACACACGCGGCGGAGCACAAACACTTATCTGTTGGTAATCGCTACTATCTTATCTGACATCAGAGGGTGATTGTGGAGTGATGTTATACATGTTTACGAGCTGTTAAATCCTGTTGAAGGAGGATGAATGCTGATGAACGTTCAGCAGTTCTTTAGCAGTGAAGGAGAGAATCATCACAGTGCAACTGAGTCCTTCCACTAAAGCTCTCGATCTAGACACAATAGAGTACTGATGCTGGAATATATGTATTAATCAGGAGCTTTGATTACTGGACATTTCTGATGTAAAACTCGACAAAAATATGGTGACAGATATGACCAGTTGACTCAAGAATTAGGCCTTTTTGTTCTACAACCCTTGTACTATCCTAGCCTATGCATTAAAAGTGGGGTCATTTGGACCCCATAAGACAACGCACTAAACTTTTTTTCCAAGGATTTTTTTAATCTTCACTGGTGTCTTTGGCAAACATAAAATCCTATCCACCTTTTTATCTTGGGAGGGATCACACATTATAAGGGTCGGGTCATCTGGACCCTAAAAGATAGCGCATTAACTATGACCAAATACATTGCTGGAATTCTTTACAAAATAGACTCCAAAATTAGTTGTAGTTTTGCCGATTGCTTAAAGTCATAGAAGAAATATTTACCATGACCCATCTCTGCTAGTAAAACTTTAAAGTATTTTACCCCTTTACAATAGAGTTTTAGCTTTAATTTATTCACAATGAACCAGAATTTGTTTCCTTTGATAATACGGAACCATTTTTTAGTCTAAATACACCCAAGCGGACCGTGGTCCAGGACCAGGAACTGCTCTCAGACCCATCTTTTGAGGTGGTTTTCAATCGGAGTGTTTCAGTCTGAACAGGCTCCGTACTCGGAGTGGAACAAGTGAACCAAAACTGTAACGAAGGGGCCGAGACGTTAGCATCCATCTGCAAAACGGTTTAATTGAACCGAGCAAGAGCAAGACATAAATGGCGTCAGAAGGCAGGCGATGGTCCACAAACACTGAGGTCAGGAAGAGGAACGAGTAAACAGGCGTGGGTCAAAAACATGGAGATTCAAACCCAAAAATACTACTCAGACTGACGGGTAAACACGATCAAGACTTCGCACTGAAGGTAAGGCTGGGGTGGGTATGAATGTGGGAAGTTCTGATGAGGATGATGATGTTCAGCTGGGCGTGGAGAAGACTGAAGTGGTGGCTGATGGGAGTTGTAGTGAGGAAGGTGCTGAAATCGGTTAGTACTCAGGAGAGGGGTCCCTCTGCTGGTTGGAGGAGGACATGGCTGAGTGAGTCCTAGCCGGCCATTATGGGATGTAAACAGAGTAGCCGAGCAACCATGAGTGTAGCGACTATGACAAAAAAATCAATAGTCGCTGAGAGACTGATGCTGGGTCCGGTTACTGTGTGACACCCAAAACAAAGGGATTTGAATTAGGTCATGCTTTGAACATTTTATTAATGACAAAAAAGGTAATTAAATCTTCTTAGCATGACTCTGGCTAATTGTAAGCAAAAGAAAAATTGGCAAAAAGCGACAAAAGCTGTCAGCAAAAAGCATGGCAACCCAGCTCACCCTCTTCCTCAACCAGTTTTTCACAATAAAATAACGTGATTGACAAATTGTATCATATATTTATATCTAAATAGATTGCAGAGATGAAAATAAACTTGTAAACAAACAACTAGACACAAACACTGACCCACACATCAACGTATTGGGCGGACTAAGGAGCGGGAGTGGGAGGTTCGGTGTCTGATAATGGCAAAAAAAAAAAAGATATCAGGCTGGTGGGAGCTTCAATGTGTCTGCAAATCATAGACAATCTGATCCTAAAAATCTGACGTGTGGGGTACCTCAGGGGTCAGTCCTGGGGTCGCTTTTGTTCCTATTATGTGGCTGATTAATCTTGTTTTCCTAATTTTTAAACTGTGGTTGTATTTTACGTTTTCTTTATCGTGAAGCACTTTGTGACCTATGTCTGAGAAATGTGCTATATAAAAAAACTTTACTTACTAAAGGAGTAGAAAAGTCAGATAAAATCAGATTTCTCATTGAACCTGAAAAAATGTTGATAACAGTTCCATTAAAACATTTGTTTTTAATAAACCCGGTTTCCTACAATATTCTGTCAAATAAAACTATTGCATATCCACCAGAGACTCTGGTCTTTGATGTATTTATTGTGACTTGAGTGCTGAAAAAATCCGCAGCCCTGCTGCATCTCTGCACCAAGGACAAGGTCCGACTGTATGCTAATCCTCCAGTGAATTATAGTGTATGAAAATGATGAGGTGCGCAGCCAGTGTCTTCACTAAATATTTACAAAAGCCCCATAACTGATCTGAATGAGGCTTTTGAGTGGGACTTGGGAGGCAACACAAAGGGAGACGTGACCTTGCAAGGGAGAGGAGCTCGAGAGAGAAAGGCAGCGATTATTACGGTGTGTGAATGGCGCGGCTGTTAAGGAGCCGAGGAGGCTAAGACGGTGGGAGGCGGGGAGGTTGTCACTTTTCTGGGAGCCCAACGGAGAAATAGGAGGAGATAGGAAGAGGGATTGGAGGAGACGTAGATGGATCATCCCATTCTTGCGTTAGTCGGCCTGCCAGGAATGGAGACGTATGGAAAAAGTGCCTAAAGGTGATTGCGATCCAACTCACATGAATAGAGACGAGTGTATTAGGCAGTTCTATCTTAATATACTTGTCCAAGTTTTATAAAAAATAAGCAACTATTGGTTTCTTAAACGTCTTTTTTCTTCCCTAAGAGATGTGGTGCTAGTATCTTTGATAGAGGGATTGCATCAGATGAGATGATTGTGACAAGTGTAGGGCTGTCTGGGTGTTTCTGTTCCAACTGTCAAAGTCATGGACGGACGTGCTTGTTCTTTCGTTTCAGAAGACAGGGATGATGGAAACCAGAGTTTCAAGCAATGCTTGTAATCTTGAAACTGTGGATAGATCATGTCTAGATGACTAGAGCATTGGTGTCCAAAGAAAGTCTTAGAGGGCCGGTGTCCTACATGTTTTCCAACCAACCTGCCATTGAAGCACTTGATTGGCCAATCACACCTGACCCAGGTAATCAGCATCGGATAAGGTAGGATTTCCTGGACAACCAGCAGGAGGCCGCCTCTTGAGGACTGACTTTAGACACCCCTGGACTAAAGGTTTCAAGCAAGTAACTTCTAGTTATGTACGAAAAGATTGTTGGGTATTTAGCAACGTGATTGTGTCCAGTATTCTCAGACCAGCAATCTGGCCTCAACGCACCATTTTGACCATATTTTCTCGATTGTATCCACCCCTCAAAAATAGTCTTTGGGAAGAACCACAATGCCAAGAAACTACAGATAATTCGGTCAAATTTCGTCAAATCCCATTCAGGGTCCCCCTGGTTCACACAGGTAGTTTTGCAAGGAGTTTTATACCACGGATGTTCTTCCTAACACTACCTTATGTTTTATCTGGGTACACAGGGAAGTCCCAGACTTGGGTCTCCCTGTGGCTACACATTTAGACAATAGAGTGAAGGGTCTTGCCTAATCACCCACATTGGATTTCAATCATTGCGCCCCTGGAAGGCGAACCATGGTTTCCCGTCCTACATCCAACTGCTACAGCTATAATCTAAAGCAGGAATTCAAATTCTGAAACTTAAGACACCACAACTAAAATTACATCAAAGGCCACTTGAATATTATAGCCCTTGTGCTACCTTGTAGGGTCCAGATGACCCCCACCCTTGCACTGGAGTGCTCATTAGGGGATCCCGTTGTCCAAAACAAGCTCTGACTTCAAGGGAATTTTACTAGTTCTACTTGCTCAGACTGTCTGTCATTCATTATGACTTAGTACTATGCACCTGTGCAACAGCTACTTTGGAAACAAGCTAGCAACACAGAACTGTTTTGTTTTGGGAGCTTATTTTTTAAACAAGGGCTAGCCAGAAAAAAACAATTCTAACTTTTGCTTTCTTTACAAATGTATCAGTCCTAAAATAAATAAATAACAAATAGAAATAGCTGATAAGCACAACAAAATTAGCTTACTAGATAAGCTAGCTATAGAAGTGTAAAAAAGAAAGCATGCTAACAGCAGCTGGAGACTTTAAGCTTTGTGAAACATTAAAATTCAAAATTAAAAGGTCAATTCAAGGCATTTAGAGTGTATTTGTTTTACTATTTCATTTTTTTAAACTATGTAACTTTTAATTAGTGAAATGTGTGGAAATCTCGGTAAAAATGTAAGAAAAGCACAAGTGCAAATATTAGTTTTACTCTGATGTTTTTCAAGCCACCATGGACCAAAACGTGCTGTGAAAGCTAAACTTTGAAGTGTGATAAATTAGTCTATTTCCTGCAACACTTTTTCTAACCTTTTCTTTTCGGTTTTAGTAGAAATTGTAGAGCTATTAACAATTTTTACGTTTTTGGCATTTAGAGTTTATAAATAAAAAAATTGGACAAAGTGTTCAACTGCTCCATTTTACGTGATTCCTCTCTTCAGAGTTTTGACTTTACAGTCCTAATTTCGACCAATTTCCGGCAGTTAAAACCTGACAATTTGGGGCCCATCCATTTTCCTACCGCGACCAGGCGTCTCACTTTGAGTCAGTCTTCCGATGCTACGACATTCCAACTGGAAGGTGGCTGAACAGCACCACCACCCCGGTACGAGAGAGGCCAAAAGTTCACCGCCGTCAACTCTGAAATGATGGTTTTTACAACCTTTCTGGGCTATTCCGAGGAATCGTTGTCAGTCTGCGAGATAGCAGTTGGCGCCTAATCAGCCATTCCGCACAGAGCCTCACAGCCTTTCTGCCATGGGACTCTTACATTAAGAGAGAATGAGCATAGTAAAAGATTTCCACCTTGGTATTACTCCTCTATCCTTTTTACTCCGTCTTCTTGTTCTCTTTTAGCGTCTCTCTCTATCATACCTCAATTGTCCTTGAGGGCGGGGGTTGGAGCTTTAATTCTCCCTTCCTCTCTTTGACTTTGGATTAATGTACACCACGCTAAAGCTGTCAAAGACAGGAAGTATAGTTCCCCGCTCTGAACCCCTCCTGCCTTGATTTTTTTTTTTTCGAGAGAGAGACTGTCGAGTGGCAGAACATGCGAGTTTGCCCCTTGATGTGTTTGATTTCCAGACGCGGCGGCGTAACGGGGGACATCCTTTATATTTTACATGGTGGCAAGGGGGGTAACGCACTGTGAAAACACCACTTATGAGTCTACTTTCCAAACTCTAGAAGGGGTCAGTGGGAGCTCAAAGAGAACTGCCAAACAGACACTGGAGAAAATAAAATAAAACTGTTGATGCACAGTTTCTGTGTTTTATACCGCCATGTTTGAGATGGAAATGTGCTTTTGCCAGCAGAAATATATATAAATATATATTTAGTGAGTACGCAAAATGGAAGCAGTGCTTTAAAGTTTAGAAGTGTATTTGTATCAGATTAATATTTTAAATGGTTTTGAGCCACTTCAGTGGGGAATAATCTAAAGAATAAACACTCAATATGTGTATTTTATTAAAAGTTTACCATACTCTAGAAACAAATAATCCCAGACCTAAAAAACATCAATCTAAGAGAAGTTGTGTAAGAAGCTAAAATATATTTTTAAAAAGTAGTTATCTAAGAAATTTTGATTAGGGGTGAAAAAAGGGACACAAGACTCCAAAGAATCTTGGACCTTACCAACTTAAAACTTATCTAAAGTAAATCTGTCCTAAAGACTCTCTAGTAGTAATTATTTCTAATGAAGTCATACCTTCAAATAGTACACAACCAATACCTTCAGTTAAGGCCTTAGTGACAAGCATCTGTAAGGGGGTCGACCCATATGGGTACTGCACATTTTGGAGGTATCCGGGTTCGTAAAGAGTCATAGGCAAGAGTGGCCTCATTTTAAGAGGAGCCCAAGTGTGTCTTGCAGTTCACTTAACCCTCGTGCTCTCTTATGGGGTCCAGATGACCCCACCCTTACATTGCGGTGTTAGCCCTTCCATGACAAAGATGGACAAGACTTCATGTCTGTCATTGGACAACGGTAAAGATCGACAATCATTGGAAATAAATTCCAACGCACTGCCTTGTGGGGTCCAGATGACCCCACTTTTAATGTAAACAAAGCTAAGAGAATGGAAGGGTGAAGGATCATACGGCCACCTCAAGGGATGTCATGAAAATGGAACAAAACACTCTTGTTTGCAATTGTTGCCACCAAAGGAGACACAACTAATACTTTCAGGTAAGACCTTAGTCACAAGCTTCTATATAGGGGGTGACCTGAACAGGTACTGCAGGTTTTTGAGTTGTCTGGGTTCATAAATGGTCGTAAAGAGAAGCGGACACATCTTAAGAGGATTGCAGATGTATCTTGTAGTTCCTTTAACGGTCATACGGCCACTTCAAAGGACATTACAAAAGTGGAACGCAACAGTGTTGATTGCAGTTTTGGCCTCCAAAATGGAACAAAACCAATACTTTTGGTGTATATCATTAAATACAAGGATCTGGAAGGGAATTGACCAGTATGGGTTGTCCGGGTCCATGATGGGTCGTAGACAAGAGAGGCTACACCCTAATAGGAGGGCCTTTCTGTGTTTGGATCACATAGGAGTTCTGTAGGATTCACACACAAACTACATCCTCATTGTCAAGGCCTGGACAGGAACACCACCAACAGGCGAAAAGAAAATCTGTACGACACACCTGCGTCTCACCTACTTTACCCTTACTTTAATAAGAGTTGTCTACGACCCATCGTCCACAGCACACCAGTAGTAAAAACATGTATGTACATTTCTTTCTACGGGCTCATAGAGTGGTCTACAATCTTACTATTTTGTGTGGGCCACCTTCGTGCCCGGGAAAGGTTTACCCATTTTTCGCCCACAAATAGCCAGTGTCCAATAGTTGTGACCCTAAGACGCAAGATAGCATTCTAAAATTGGTCACTTTTAATAACAATAAATATCTCCCTTTCTTTGGTAAGAATGAATCATCCACGAAAAACATTCTTTTTATCTGACAGAAAATCCCACTCTTGATCTGGCAAAACTACTATCTACAAATCAGATGAGAGCGAACCGAAAGTTCGTCCAGAAAATCCTTCAAGGTCACGTTGACGCCGAGAACCTCCCGCCACCTCGCACTATGCAAATCGCATCATAAATTCCCAAGACAGCTGTTTAGGCTCCACACAAGCTGTCATGTGTGATGGAAAGCCATAAAAGAGCATGATTTACTCTGTCAGGCCTAACAATTAAAAAAAAATGCGTTATTCGTGGATTTGGAAGCCAGTTTTGGATATTTGATATTGTTGGGATGAAGTGTAAAAGATCAATGTTTATTCCTTCTATAATAACCAGTTTAATTTCAATCTTAAAATACAAAATCTTCTTTTCAAGGCAGATTAAACACATATTAGGATTTTACAATAAATTTACCATCTTTTGAGTATTTTCGTAACAATGTCTCTACAACTGAAAGCTTCATCTTGAAGATTTGAGGTTGTGTTCATCGTCTAGCCAGGAAATAAAAAAAAAAAAAATCTTTCCCACCATCCTGTGCTGCACCTGAAGGGATGGAGTTAAAATCAATTTTCTGGGGTTTTGAAGTTTGAAGGGAAGCCGTCTAAGATACTGCTGTCCACCTTTTTAGAAGCTGTTAGAGTTTTTTGATTTAGAGAAAAATAAACTCAGGAACTCTCCCAGTTTAGTCTGCATTACTCTACAGTTTCTGTTTGAAACAAAGATTTTTCTTTTTTTGAGAACAATAATATTTACTTGCATAGTGATAAAAGAGATAAAGCAAAATGTCCACTAGTGGTGGTGGTGTTAGTAAAATAGATTT
>NC_050513.1:12327426-12332695 GCF_002922805.2 Oryzias melastigma | reverse complement strand
TTTTTTGTGAACAATAATATTTACTTGCATAGTGATAAAAGAGATAAAGCAAAATGTCCACTAGTGGTGGTGGAGTTTACATTAGTAAATTTTTTTTTTTTTCAATAGCTACATCTAAATATGCTAAACTGTACAGCTATATGCAACAGTTATTTAGTATGAAAAGTGTCCATAATTTTTTAATGGATTAAGTTTTATATATTTCTAGTTAAATATTTAATGTGTACAGAGATGTGTTTGTTAATTATTAAAAAACTAAATAATATATCGGTTGTTTTTAGCAGGGTGAACTGTAAGCTAACTCTTTCTGTTGTTTTGTTAGCCTTCTCTAAATTAGCTAAAATATTCTAGTTAATACTGTTAGCATACATCAGACATATCCTTCAAACTTATAATAAAAAAAAAAAAAAATTAAACTCAAATTTCTTTGCAATAAACATTCTTATACATTTTTTTAGGAATTTTTTTCCAAATGAGACGTGTCAATTGCTAGCTATACGTCATGCTAATATGACGAGTCATGCTAGCCTTTCCCATGAAAATAACTTAGCCCGTAGCGATTTCTCTCTTCTTTACAACTTCTGGGCGTAATATATAGACTTCTTACAACATTTTTATCACCAATCAATTTTGTTTCTGCACTTTTTGCTTGTTGAATCTCCCCGGTATCCTTTTTTTGTAGTTCTTGAACAGATGATGAAATAAGATCGTCTGTTGTTGATACAAGTAGAGTCATGGAAGATTTTTTCAGGGGAGTCGGCATAATTTACACACTTCTGGTTTTATTTTGGTCTAATATCTAAGATACAAGCATTAGAAGGTCACACTTTTATAGGTTCAACCAATCAGGAACTCAGCTTTGGGCATGTGACGTTTTCAGTGGCTTTCGCTCCCACAGTGGAGGTCACTCACTCCATATGCCACAGACAGAGACATTGAAATCATCAAAATATAATAAATATAAATATATTTAAATATTAAATAAAATAATATTTAAAAAAAAGAAATAGAAAAAGGCCCCCTTATTTTATTTTTTCCCATGGGCTAAAACAAGACAGTGAGCCTTCAAGCTCAGCCACAGAGACACAGAAACACAGCGGGAGCAGCTGTCATACAGACACAGCCCCCTGTTAATGATAATCATATAAACCCAAACATGGAGACAAGATTACTGATGTTTTTGTAGAATTCTTCACAATAAATAAACCTTATTTCTCAAAGTTGTCGTTGTCTTAAATACATTCTAATTGATATATCCACAAACACCATTCCTTCTAGTGATCATCCAAAACGGATTAGCTGGTAGCTCCTCCCACATGCAGAATCAAGCTCAGGAACACGATTTTTGACAGGTGTGGATGCACCTTTACGATGTGTGGGCAGTTTGTCTCATGACCATCCATTAGTTTGCATCCTCTCCCTTGCATTTCTAACCCAGTACCTGTTTGTGTCCAATTCCACGTCTGGTACCGGTTTGAGTCCAGTACCCCGTTCGGTGCCAGGTTAGGGTACCGGGTACTTGACGCATCCTGAGGACCAGTCAGCGTCTGGTACTGTATGTAGAACCGCGTCCCGAGGGTAGCGGACCATTGATTTAACAGACATTTGGGGACACTCAAAGCATCGAAAAGTGACGCGGAGAGGTCCTTAAACATAGAAAACTTTCACTATAAAAAGTTAAACCATCACTTTTGCCGGGTAATTTTTACCCGATATAAAATACCCAGTAAAAATAGATCAAGATATGACAACACATGATGAATTAGAATAGTTTTCATTGATTTCTAACTGTGCTTTATGCAAGAAAACATAGGAAGATCCTAAGAACATGCTTGAAAATTTCTGAAAAAGTAGGACTTTCAGAAGAAAAAAATCCTTAAAAAATAAATTATGGTACTTTACACTTGGCATGTAGTCCACTCATTCCTGGAACATGTGAGGCTGTACCCAGAGACCCATGACACTCAGAGAATCCAACAAATTTAAAATAATGTAAATATTTTTGCACAAGTGAAAATCATCCGGGATAGTGCTCTAGGGTTAATTAACCATCAATGTGTGACGACTTGAGGTTGAGAATGTGTGATACATGTATCATATAATTTAGCTAGGACAGTATTAAATTTTTGAAAACATTTTAGATTTCAATAAATTTATAAAACTGCTCAAGTATATACATTTTCTTTTACATAAAGTTAAGGCCCCATTAGCCAAATTGAGGCCAACAGAAAAACTTAATAGCCATAAGTCATTCCACAACTTGTCATCAACTGACATCTTGGTAAATGTTAAATTTGAGAAGGAAAAAAGGCCACATGTGTCAAAGTCAAGGCCCGGGGGCCAGATCCGGCCCTCCAAGTACTGATATCCGGCCTTCCAGATCATTTTTTTTTTTATTATTATTAATTGCCCAATGTTTTCTTGCAATTATTTGAAGCTAATTTTGACAAAATATTGAAAGTTATTTAAGGTTCAAGTTGATTTGTTCTGGAATTATATTCCTGTCTTTTTAGTATTCCTAATTGTGTTAAAAAGTAACAATTTTAAAGTTTTGAAAATTTATATTCTGCTAGCTTTTTTGACTATTTTGGCATTTACTTATATTTTTAGGCTGTTTTGTAGGTTCGCTAATATTTTAGCTACATGCTAGCTGTTTTGGCTAACCTAGGATTTTGAAAAAAACATTTTTAGGCTAATTTGGCATTTAGTTATTAGTTAAGCTAGCTTTCAGCTTCAGCGTTTTCAGCTATTAGCTTCAGTGATTTCAGCTTCAGTGATTTCAGCTATCAGCTTCAGCCTTTTCAGCTATTAGCTTCAGTGATTTCAGCTTCAGTGTTTTCAGCTATCAGCTTCACCGTTTTCAGTTATTAGCTTCAGTGATTTCAGCTTTAGTGTTTTCAGCTATCAGCTTAGGCGTTTTCACCTATTAGCTTCAGTGATTTCAGCTTCAGCGTTTTCAGCTATCAGCTTCAGTGATTTCAGCTTCAGCGTTTTCAGCTATCAGCTTCAGCGTTTTCAGTTATTAGCTTCAGTGATTTCAGCTTTAGTGTTTTCAGCTATCAGCTTCAGCGTTTTCACCTATTAGCTTCAGTGATTTCAGCTTCAGCGTTTTCAGCTATCAGCTTCAGTGATTTCAGCTTCAGCGTTTTCAGCTATCAGCTTCAGCGTTTTCAGTTATTAGCTTCAGTGATTTCAGCTTCAGTGATTTCAGCTTCAGTGTTTTCAGCTATCAGCTTCAGCATTTTCAGTTATTAGCTTCAGTGATTTCAGCTTTAGTGTTTTCAGCTATCAGCTTCAGCGCTTTCACCTATTAGCTTCAGCATTTTCAGCTTCAGCGTTTTCAGCAATAAGCTTCAGTGATTTCAGCTTCAGCGTTTTCAGCTAACAGCGTCAGTGTTTTCAGCTATTAGCTTCAGTGATTTCAGCTTCAGCATTTTCAGCAATCAGCTTCAGTGATTTCAGCTTTAGCATTTTCAGCTATCAGCTTCAGCGTTTTCAGCTTTTAGCTTCAGTGATTTCAGCTTCAGAATTTTCAGCAATCAGCTTCAGTGATTTCAGCTTTAGCATTTTCAGCTATCAGCTTCAGCGTTTTCAGCTTTTAGCGTCAGTGATTTCAGCTTCAGAATTTTCAGCAATCAGCTTCAGTGTTTTCAGCTATCAGCTTCAGTGTTTTCAGCTATTAGCTTCAGTGATTTCAGCTTCAGCGTTTTCAGCTATCAGCTTCATCAACCAAATTCAGCTTACAGCACTAGCATTATCACAGGTTGTGCCATATATGATGTAGTTTATAACTATGTTAAGTTTTAACATTTCTAAAGTATAGTTTTGGACTGCTCCATAAATGTTTATCCTGTTCGCCCCGTGACCACAGGTGTCATTTTGATTTTGGCCATTTGTGCGATTGAGTTTGACACCTCTGACATAGGCAAAAAAGAGTGAAATGATAGAATCATGACAACATTTACTATTAACTGAACTAGCAAGTGTTTTAGAAAACCAAGAGAGAGAAAAAAACAAAACTAAAGTGTGTATGTACACAGAAAAGTGATTACAAACAGCCAAAGCTGTCTGCGCTGCATGAGGGACCACAGCCTTCAGAGCCCTAAACAGCCCTCAGGCAAAAAGACAAAGACACAACGCACACTTAGATGCAATACACAAAGCCCAACTGAAGAAGTACGAGGAACAGTTGTCTCTTTAACTAGCTCAGGGTCGTTACATTTCCATTCCAAGCTACAAAGTGATTTTCAAAGTGTGCTGGGAGAGCCGGCGTATAAATTAAATATTCCTCTCAACCATTCCTTCAGTTTCAACTACACAGCGGATTAGTGTTTGCAGATTTTTTTTAACTATGAATGAAAGCCTGGCTTGAGTTTTGCGTTTGAAACTTTCAATAATGTCTGATATAGATCGGGTTTAAAAAAAAAGGGAACGGTTGCACTCTAAAGCATTTTAAAGAGAATTTCTGTCTTTAGACGTCTATGCTTTCAGTCTGGAGCCAATTTAGACACCATTTGTGATTATGACGGCAACTCAGAACCTCTTAAGGTCGGGCTGTGCTGGACCCAAAAAGCGATCCATAGTGCCATAATTCAAGAAGACAACGGAATAAACGTCCTCTCAAAGTAAAAGTTCTGTAAAATCTAGACCAGGGGTGTCAAACTCAATCGCACAAGGGGCCAAAATCCAAAACACTCTTTATGTCGGAGTCGACCAGGATAAACATTTATTGAACACTCTAAAACTAAATTTTTAAAACTTTAAAACTGTAACTTTTTAACATATATATGAATATAGCATTACCTGTGATAATACTAGTGTGAATGCTGTAAGCTGAATTTGGCCGCTGATGATGACAGCTGAAGATGTTGCAATTGATAGTTAAAAACGCAAAAGCTGATAGCTGAACATGTTGAAGCTAATAGCCAGTTAAAATAATAGCTAAATGAAAAATTAGCCTAAAAAAATAAATAAAAAAAATAACTTAGGTTACACAAAATGGCTAGCATGTAGCTGAAAAAAATGGCAAAACTCCAAAATAGCCTAAAACACTATCATGTATTAGCTAAACTCCAAAAACAGTCTAAAAAATGTAAAAAAATGCTTTAATTAGCCAAAAACAGTTAGCATGTAGCTGAAAAAGTAGCTACATTTCAAAATAGCCTAAAAAAAAGAGAAAGGCCCCAATTAGCCAAAACAGCTAGCATGTATTAGCTAAACTCAAAAAAACCACCTAAAAAAATGAAAAAAGCCTAAATTTGCATAACCC
>NC_050513.1:12316675-12327368 GCF_002922805.2 Oryzias melastigma | reverse complement strand
CAATTAGCCAAAACAGCTAGCATGTATTAGCTAAACTCAGAAAAACCACCTAAAAAATTGAAAAAAGCCTAAATTTGCCAAAACCCTTAGTATGTATTAGCTAAACTCCAAAAACAGCCTAAAAAATGGAAAGAAAAGCTTTATTTAGCCAAAAACAGCTAGCATGTAGCTTAAAAAGCAGCTACATTTCAAAATAGTCTAAAATATGGAAAAAGGCCCCAATTAGACAAAACTGCTAGCATGTATTAGCTAAACTCCAAAAAGCAACCTAAAAAAATGAAAAGAAAAAGCTTTAATTAGCCAAAACCGAGAGCATGGAGCCAAAAAAAACCCTGAAAAAGGCCAGAATTAGCAAAAACAGCTAGCATGTAATAGCTAAACTCCAAAAACATCATAAAAATTTTAAAAGAAAGCTTAAATTAGACAAAACAGCTAGCATGTAACTTAAAAAGTAGCTACATTTTAAAATAGCTTAAAAAACAGAGAAAGGCCCCAGTTAGCCAAAACAGCTAGCATGAATTAGCTAAACTCAAAAAAACCACCTAAAAAATTGAAAAAAAGCCTAAATTTGCCAAAACTCTTAGCATGTATTAGCTAAACTCCAAAAACCTCCTAAAAAACAGAAAGAAAAGCTTTAATTAGCCAAAAACAGCTAGCATGTAGCTTAAAAAGTAGATACATTTCAAAAAAGCCTAAAATATGGAAAAAGGCCCCTATTAGACAAAACTGCTAGCATGTATTAGCTATAAAAACAACCTAAAAAATTAAAAGAAAAAAGCTTAAATTAGAGAGCATGGAGCCAAAAAAATAGCTACATTTCAAAATAGCCTAAAAAAACTAAAAAAGGCCAGAATTAGCAAAAACAGCTAGCATGTAATAGCTAAACTCCAAAAACATCATAAAAATTTTAAAATAAAGCTTAAATTAGACAAAACAGCTAGCATGTAATTTAAAAAGTAGCTACATTTCAACATAGCCTAAAAAACAAAGAAAGGCCCCAATTAGCCAAAACAGCTAGCATGTTTTAGCTAAACTCCAAAAAACAGCCTAAAAAAGCCTAAAACCTGAGCATGGAGCTAAAAAATAGCTACATTTCAAAGTAGCCTAAGAAAACTGAAAAAAAGACTCAATTAGCCAAAACTGCTAGCATGTAGTGGCTAAATTCCAAAACAACCTTAAGAACTAAAACAGAAGGCTAAGTTGCCAAAACAGCTAGCATTAAGAAATATTAGCTAAACTTCTACATAGCCTAAAATACTCGTAGTAAATGCCAAAATAGTCGAAAAAGCTATCAGAATCCCAATTTTTAAACTTTAAAAATGTAACTTTTTAACATACTAAAGAATATTTAAAAGGCAGGAATAGTATATAATATTCCAGAATAAATCAACTTAAACCTTAAATAACTTTCAATATTTTACTCTCCATAAAAATATTTTTGTCACAATTATACAAGTTATAAATAAGTGCAAGAAAATAAAATAATCTGGAGGGCCGGATAGAATTACTCGGAGGGCCGGATCCGGCCCTCCGATTAATGTGAACTAGACACAATGAACCAAATGAAAGTCAATGTTCATTTCCGCAGCCTAATGTTGCATTGCTAATCACCCAAAACCCCCAAATCATCCACAAAGCAGCTGCTTGTGTGCTTTTGGGGATGGCGGTAGCATGCGTGGGTGCACGTCCAGTGAATCAAGCGGCACTGCAATTAAGCACAAAATAAAAAAAAGCTGGCGAGGTTCAAATGCTTGGCAGGTATTAATTAATTGCTGAGGAAAAAAAAGAAAGAAAAATGGGGAAGGATGGAGGTCAGCTCATTTTCTGGCGCTTATCTGCGGCGCACAGAGAGGTTGTGCGTGGAGTTGGTGTGTTAAAGCGTCGGGCTCTGATTGGCGTGCCATCAGCTGGATGAGGGAATGATTGCAGCTTCCGAGTGGAGGCGCCTTCCTCGGGGACAATTAGCAGGTTCGTCACTAATCTGTCAGAAATCTGACAGCTGATGTTTACTTTTTTATGTTTTAATCAGAGTTTGGCAAGAAAATTAAAGTTTTGATGTGTAAAATGTAAGTCGAATATAGTCCGACAGTATAGAAGCAGCTATGTCTCAAAGAAATGCTGAAAAACACTTTATAAGGTTTATTTTGTGTAGTGCTAATACCACTTTGCTGCAAAGTTGCTCATAAGTCTTTAAATTTCTTGTCATTTTTTTTTTTTACAAATTTTTGGAAAAAATATTAATTCTAGTTCCTTTTATCTCGATTTAGGTTTTTACAAAAACTGCAAAAATTAAGGATAATTTTATCTAAGTTTTTCTTAGATTTTTAGCTATTTCCTGTTGGTGCTTTTAACTAAACCCCCCAAAGTCTTGACATAGTTTCTGCAGGGCGGCAGTAGTTGCTAAGAAATTCAACTCTGAGTTTTGGGCGGAACTCTTATTTTAGCCCCGCCCCCTTCCAGTCATCCATACCTTTGTTTATAGGCTCTACCGCTAGCTTACCGCTCCTCACAACTCCAAGCTAACTAACATTAGCGTTGTAACAAAAAGGAAAATGAAGACGTACTTGGATCTAGTCGTCTACAAGTGGATGTATATTGGATCTACGTCTCAAATCCGATCTTTATTAAACTGGATTTTTTTTGTCTGTTCCTGATCCACTGTGATTTAAATACTCAGAAATGCAATTTCCTGTTGGTACTTTTAGCCAAAACCTGAATTTCTGCAGAGTGGCAGCAGTTTATTAGAAATTCGCCTCTGAAATGTGGGTGGAACCCTTACCTTAGCTCCGCCTTCCTTCCAGTCCCCCCTATCTGAGAGCTTTCTGTTTACATACTCCACTGCTAGCTTACACTCCCTCACAACCCTAAGCTAGCATTAGCGGTGCAACAAAAATGGCGACATATATCAGAGCTCTTTCTGAGCCAGATGTATTTGACAACAAGTGGATGTATCTGAATGGAACTTGTGGCCCACCCAGTGTATTTTCTACGTGACATCATTTTTAATTTTATTTATTTTTTTGTCAGTTCCTGATTCATAGTTACTCAAATAATAACATTTTATGCTTACTTTCTGCAGAGCGGCAGTAGTTTATTAGAAATGTGCCTCTAAATTTGCGGGTGGAACCCTTACCGTAAACCCATCCCCCCCTTCCACCTCTCTTTACAAGCTACCGCTAGCTTACAGCCCCTCACAACCCCAAGCTAGCATTAGCGGTGCAACAAAAGTGGCAAACAAATATCAAAGCTATCCTACTTCTTTGATGCTAGCTTGGATGCGGAAAACGAACATGGATCTAGTCTTCTACAGGTGGTTTAATTTACTACTCAGACATGCAATTTTGTGTTTAATTTATACAAAGCGGCAATACTTTAATTGAAATTCGCCTCTAAGTTGTGGGCGGAACCTTTAATGTAGCCCGGCCCCCTTGTAGTCACCAATACCTGAGAGCCCATGATGTACAAAAAGTCTAGCAAGAAAAAGACGAGTTGCTGGACGACCTCCGTTGTTGTAGCTTTTCTAGTCAATGGACTATGATGACGCAATCACACGCTAGCGGTTTACACCACGCAAGTGCCGTGGAAAATGAAGATTTCATTTAATAACTTGTTTTTCTACAACCTAAAAAATGCCTATATATGGCAGATTTTTGGCTAAATACTGCCCTAAAAAGTTGTTTTGTTGAGATCAAAGAAAAATAGTTGTTTATTTATGAATATTTGAGGGAGAAGGACCAAACTAAAAACTGGAGTTCAAATTGACGCGGGTTAAGGGGTCGCAAAGATCAAAGGCTTTAAGGAGACAGCTGGAAGAAGCGGAGGAAATGTTCTCCAAAAAGGTTTATCTCACATGGAAGTTCACCTTTTGTCTACCTCTTCCCTCTACCATCCTAATCATTCTACCCTCCATGGACCTAAACCCTCCGCGGTCCACCCTATCCTTCAACTTCACAACATAATGAGACACCTCTTGCCTGTTTTTCTGTAAGACTGCGCTAACAGAACTGGAATAAGGATGCATGTCAAATACTCCGCACTGCAATTACAAGGGATTCTACGGCACCTCTGTAACCTTTACCTGAGTTTCTAGAAGCGCTGGAAGACACTACCTGGCTAGTTTTAGGAAACAAAAGTATCCGTCTGTCCTTAGCGCCTTCCTGTTGTTTGTACTTCCATTCCACAGACTTTTATTGGCACTGGCAACTTTTAAGGAGTTCAAAAAGGCTATTATTTACCAAAAAAAAAGCTCTACTGCAGTAAAGTGGTTCAAGAGTGCTGAAAAAAGTCTTTGTCAGTTGATCAAACCGCCTGACAATGTCAAACGGTTAAAGCTGCTGGCTAAGAGGCTATATCTCAAATAAATACTGACCGGGAAAGGGAAGAAAAACCTGCATAGACATATGTATTGATAATAATTTAATTTGGTTATTTTCATACGATAGGTCCTTGAGATAGTCTGTGCAATCCCTCAAATGCGGAACCGCACCAGGGTTCACTTGTAAGTGTACTGCGATACCCAGCATTTTTGGGTCAAATCTACAAGTCTTTCCATAGTCCATTTGTACTTGAGTACATTTAAGCCCAAAGTTCAATAAATTTGGTAGCAAAAGTCTTTCTTGTGCCGTTCTCTGGCACAAAATCCTTCAGGGTTTGACAAGAGGATCGTTCAGGTAATAGGGTTGTGATACACGATAATTGTGGTATGTCATTGATTTCGCTACAGTAGACTACAACCCTTGAATCATGCTGCACCTTCAACTTTAGACTGTAGATGTGTACTTCTGTTGTATGTTTGGGTTCTACTAGAGTATAATCTCGCATGTCAGTAAATCAATCTTGAATCATTAACTATAGGTCCTTTGTTTCAGAAAAGCTAAGGGCTATGAGATCATTTCAATATTGACAATAATCAAACAAGCAAAACAAAAAATGAGGTCATCTATCTGATGATACTCGAGATCGCAAATGTACACATCAGGATTTAGGTGACAAAGACAAGCCCTACCGGGGGTCAAGACTCATGACTTAATAACTAATGACTCATGACTGCTCTTTAAATAATTCATATAATTTAAATAAATCATTTTTTCTCTAATGATAGACAATTTAAAATAAAGACATTTCATTAACAGACACAAAAACCCACAATGGGCGAAATTAGGAATTAAAGTCTTTTTACTATTCATAATAATGATAAAATTTACAGTTTTAAAGCTTTAAAATTAGCATTCTGCTAGCTTCTGGACTGTTTGGGAATTTACAATTTTTTTTTTTTGTGGCTTTTTTAAGTTTAGCTAATAGCTAAATATTAGCTAATATTTCAGCTACATGCTTGCTGTTTTGGCTAATTTAGGCTTTTTTCAGTGTTTTAGTTGATTTTGGAGTTTAGCTAATATTTTAGCTACATGGTAGCTGTTTTGGCAAATTTAGGCCTTACTTTTTATTTTTTTTTTTTTGCTGTTTTGGAGGTTAGCTAATACTTCAGCTACATGCTAGATGATATGGCTAATTTAGGCTTTGTAAGTTTTTTAAGGGTATTTTGGAGATTAGCGAATATTTCAGCTGCATGCTAGCTGTTTTGTCTAATTTAGGCTTTTTCAGTGTTTTAGTCTATTTTGAAGTTTAGCTAATATTTTAGCAACATGCTAGCTGTTTTGACAAATTTAAGCCCTACTTTTTAAGTTTTTTATGATGTTTTGGAGCTTAGCAAATACTTCAGCTACATGCTAACTGATATGGCTAATTTAGGCTTTGTAAGTTTTTTAAGGCTATTTTGGAGATTAGCTAATATTTCAGCTACATGCTAGCTGTTTTGGCTAATTTAGGCTTTTTTCAGTGTTTTAGTTGATTTTGGAGTTTAGCTAATATTTTAGCTACATGCTAGCTGATATGGCTAATTTAGGCTTTGTAAGTTTTTTAAGGCTATTTTGGAGATTAGCTAACATTTAAGCTACATGCTAGCTGTTTTGGCTAATTTAGGCTTTTTTCATTATTTTAGGCTATTTTGAAGTTCAGCTATTTTTTCAGTACATGCTAGCTGTTTTGGCTAACTTAAGTTTAAGTTTATATTTATGTTAAAAGGTTACAATTTTAAAGTTTTAAAAATGTAGTTTTAATGTCCAATTAATATTAAATAAATGTATTCTGTTTGGCCCGGGATCTAAGGTGGGTTTTGGATTTTGGCCCCTTGTGCAATTGAGTTTGGTTTGGTCATTGAAAAATAAGTCCAGGTTTACAGAATGAAACCAAAGTTCTGCTCGTGATTAAACATTTATGTCAATTTGTCAAATTCTGTACAGGATACACAAAACAGAGGAGACTGATTGACAATAGTCTGCAGCCAATTGGGATGCAGAACACAATGCAGTGTTGTGAAAAATCAACAAAAAACTGCGACTAGAGTAGAGACCGCGAAAGTTGAGGCCACTCATGAAATCTCCATGAAGCCGGGGTATGATTTTAAGTAAGACAACTAGTGTGACTCCATTTTCTAGGGATTTTGTTGGAGTTTAAAACCAAAGCAATTCCCTAAAAAACACATAACATATAAGTATCAGTGCAACAAACTGCACCTAATCTGTGAATTAGTATGCAAAAGAGGACGCCCGGTGCACCAGGGAGCAACCCAAGCAGGGATTGGATTTTGATTCCAATCACACAAACACATAACGACTAACCCAAAAGCATACATGATAAATAAGCCATACATTACTCATGACTACTGCAGGGGCATTTCTGCAGACACATTCACATGGAGAATAGAGGGATCCTTGGCTTACCTAGAAGAGAAGAAGAGAAGAGGGTGATGGCCGTGCCAGTATTGTAGCATTCATAATTAATAATCCCTTAGGGTGAAACGAGCAGACACACTTACAGAATGAGGTATAAATACAGGGCAGATATCAAATTTGTTTGCCCGCCTGAGGCTATTCTGCATCTTTTCTTTAAAAGTGAGTCAAATCCATCAACTTCTTGAGTTTTTTTTTGATTAAGAAGAAACTGAACTTGTGGTAAAGGTTCAACTCAAACATGCTGGTTTGAGTCTTTGCCTGTCAGCGGGGAGATTTGTTTCACTTAGAAATGGCTTTACATCAGAAAAGATGCCCCAAAAAAAAACGTAGTGCAGGTTGTAGATAACATTGAAAGATGGTGGAGAAAGGAGCACACAAACTCTAAAAAGATTTGTGTTGTAAAAGAAGGAAAAAATAGTAAATTACTGAAGTCATGAGCAGCTTTGAAGGTACTACCCTCCCCCACCCTCACTGTCTGAGCAGCTGCTAAACGCCCCTCCCCCTTCTGCTTCATCCACTCAGAGGTACACATAACAAATTAATTAAAAAAAACACTTTTTTGAAGATGGCGGCCTTATGTTGGTTTCATCTCCATAGCAACCATTTTATTTTTTGGTCGCCTGAGGGTGATGAACAGGACTATGTGAATTTTAGAGGAATCGGCAAAAGTAAATTTTGGAATTTCCTTAGCAACAGGTGTTTTTTTGTTTTTTGTTAACCAGGATCACATTCCTAAAAGGTTCATATGCATCATCTGTTTGTGTCTTGATGAATTCAATTTTCCCAATCTTCCGGGGACAAAAAAGTGCTAACAAGGGCATGGCACTTTCCCGAGCTCACCACAATAAAAATGTAAAAAAACTTTAAAAAGCAACATTTTCCACAGGCACATTCCCAAGGATACTTAAGACGTTAAGAGACAATAGAACAAAATCTCTGAGGAGTTTGAATCTATAGCTGGTACTAAACATATATATATATATATTTTTCAGAAAATTCAAGAGGGATGCTTCTTCCTGAGGTCAAAGATTAACAAAACTTCTAACCCTGGTCAGAAGAACACATAAAAAATACATAAAAAAACACTTTTATTAAGATGGCGGCTTTTTGTTGATTTAATCACCATAGCAACCATTTTATTTTTTGGTCGCCTGAGGGTGACGTATTGGTCTATGTAATTTTTAGAAGAATCAGCAAAAGAACATTTTTGGATTTCCTTGGCAACCCAGTTTTTTTTTCTTTTTTTTTGTCAACATGGCCCACGTTCATAAAATATTTATGTTGTGTGTTGTCCGTTTTCTTCTTCATGTACAACATTTTTGCAATAGTCCAATAAAGAATGTAAAAAAAAAAACGGGTATGCTACTTTTTTGAGCTCACCGCGCTAACGCCAACTTTCGAAAACAAATTTTTATTATTTTTTTTTTCTTTTATCAGGCACCTTCCCGATGATAATTGAAGTTAAGAGGCAATAGATCCAAATCCCAAGTAAGAGTTCAAATTTGTAGTTCGTACAAAAGATTAGATTTTTTTTTAATTCAAGATGGCTGCCTCTTCTCGAGGTCAAAGGTCAACAAAACTTCTGTTTTGGTTTTAGACTTAATCTGGTGTAACATTTTGAGAAGATCGCTCGAACAAAAGTTTACTTTCCCATGTTGCTACAAGGTCGTGGGTCCTGTAGTCATTCCATAATAATTAAAAAAAAATATCCCAGACACAAGTCATTTGGTTTTGTTACTTGATTTTGAAATATTCACACCTGCTGTGATATCCTAATTTTTTGGGGAGATTTCCAATCACTGGGTACTGATGGGTCAAATTTTGGTGAGTTGTTGACCATGTGACAAGGGTGAAATTTTCACTCAAGGTAACAGTTATAAGGAAGAATTGCAGAAACTATCTCCTCCTTGCAGTTTCTTATGGCTACGATCCATAAAAACTGGTCAAGTGAATTCAGTTAAATTCAATTTTATTTATATAGTCCAATATCACTAAACAATTGTCTCATTGGGCTTCATACCTAATTAAGAGCTTTCCCTATGACGTTTATTACGTTCAAGTCAATTCGGAAAAATCAGAAAGACAAAAATGAGGGCGGGATAAAGAAAAGGAAGAAGGAAGCGGTGTGAGTGGAAGATGAGTGAATGACAGACGCCTCGGGGGTTCTATTGATTTCTCATTAGCAAATTCAAACCTCAATTTCATCAGGCCGGAGGAATGCAGCTAACAAAGGAACGGCAGGTGCTTTGGTCTTATCTCCCACCAGAGGGGGAATTTCCACTTTCCTCATGTGGGTGATTAGAAGGGAAAAGGGTGAAGATTCGGTACTACCACTTTCTCCCCCGGTTTAAAAAAATAAAAAATAAAGTAAAATCCGCCGCAAGGCTTTCGACCAGCAGTCCAATTAGCCGGTCCAGCTAAACTGGATTTGCTGAAGTGCAGTTTTTTCGGAGAGACTGATGTGCCATTAGCCAAAGCTATTGGGCATTCCCGTTCCATAAAAGATACCCGAGTGGGAAAAAAAAACGCAGGTCAGATGCTACCTTTCATTGTCCGGGTTGGTGTAATGATCCACAGCCCCGTGGTTAGCTAGTAATTTGGTTCGTTGGGTGCACATTTTGGGGGGTAAATTGGACATTTTAACGTCAGAAAGTTGAAAAAATATCTAGATCTCTCATTAGATGGCAGTGTGTACTCCGAAGACGAAATGGGCTATAGAAGTCATTCTTTTGCACTTTATGAGAATAAAGATTGGTTTTTATCTGTCAAATATCATATGAGGATTGGGTTAAAAAATATATATATCTGTAGGCATGTTAGAAAGAATATTGCATTTTATGGCTGCTGAAATCAGAAGAGAAAGTCATTGCTTGTGATGGATCAGCCGCAAGATTCGGCGATTGCAGCCGGATAGGGATTGGTATCTGTAACATCAATGAGCTGGACGACAATAAAAGGGATCGCGGCGAGACAGAGGGAGATGAAAGGAGTTGCCGTGAAGAAATGAAGAGGCCTAGCTCTGGTGTTATTTGAACAGATGCAAACGAGGACACCGATAAAAATCTCAGCATTTATTAGACAGAGCGGCGATAGAGCTCAAGACACACACACAAGCGCTATAGCAGCCTCTAATTAAGTCATTTTCACAAGCAATATGACTGAGGAGGTACGGATAAGCACATCTGGCAGAGATGCATCACTTCGAAGCATCCGCTTTGAGAATTATGGCGGTGCGCTTTAGGGAAAAGAGGACCAAGCAGATGCCAAGAAAGAAAAAAACTTCACAAAAAGAAAAAGATAATGCTTTAGAAACCTTGAATGGTGAATGCCAACTTTGGTGAGGGCCAAGAGAAATTGAGAAACGGTTTGACCCAAGCATGACCCAGCTTTGGCCTTGACTGTATGGTCTATTTACGTATATAAGTGTACTGAACTATAAGGCGTGATTGGCGAAACAAGAGTCAGATATAAATCCATTTACAGTATCTCTTGAACTTGTCCCATGCTACAACATTAGCATATTCACAATCTTTAACTTTGTGCCTGAAACAAGAAAAAACAGACGGATACGACTACAACAAACGTTACCATGGCTATGTCCCAATTCCTTCACTACTCACTATATAGTGTGTTCGCCATTATATAGTACCATCTGAATCTGCAATTCCAAAATCAAGTGCCCAAGAAATTTCCCAGAATTCTTTGTGAAAAACCAGTGTGAATCGATGCCAACCGCATTGGTAGATATAGACCACAATGCATTGCGTTTGAACAATATTTGCATAAAAAATGTGTTTAAATGTAATTTTAAAGTAAGCGATCAACACAGTGGAGTCAGAAATATATGTCATAAAATGTTCGTATTGATTAGATTTTCACTTTGTGAAGTTGGTGATGTTATA
>NC_050513.1:12314420-12316635 GCF_002922805.2 Oryzias melastigma | reverse complement strand
TCCAAATTGCTTTTAAAATCCAGGGCACTAGATATTCTCGTGCGTTATAGTTTATTGGTAGTTAGAGATTAGGGAGGGAATTCAGACATAGCCAATGACTATGCTAACTTCTGACGTTGTTAGAAACAGTCCGACACTAGTACGTTAGCCAGGTTAGCATGTCACAGAGCCCTGTGTGCAAATTATAAAGGCACACTGTTTAAAAAAAAAAAAAGCTATGATATAGTAGTGTATCATGATTTTGTGTATAGTATGTAGCACATAAATTAAGCAAAAGCTCCGAAATTACCAGATTGTATTTTCTTTGAGGTTTTTGAGCCACTTCTGTTCCTTGCTACATGACACGTCAAGCTAGCCTATTGTATTTGACTCATGACTAGGGTATAGAAAAGAGAATTATTGCACCGTAGTATATAAACACACTAATATCCCACCTAAACATATTTACATAATGGAAAAATGCTCATTATCAGTTGTTCTTTTCTTTTTCTTTGGTAAAAAATTACTTAGTTTGAATTTATTTCTATAAAAACTAATATTTGCAGGATTTTTAATTTACTATTTCAATTAATTTGTAATTTAAATTAATTTAATTGAAAAAACACAAGTTAAATGAATAGTTTTAATTTTAAGTTAATTTTTTAACGCTCTGTTTAGAGTAACATGTCGATCTAAAATTAGCCTCATAATGCAGATTTTGGGCATGACTGTAAACCTAATTGTATTATTTATGTCATTTTTAGGTTACTGTACAGGAAGGGATAAAATATTTAAAACAGCACAGAAAATTTATAGCTAATTATGAATTAAATGACTTTAAAACTAGCATCTTAGCTAGTTAGCTAACATCTTGCCAACTCTTTTTTTTCCAAATCTACAAACAAATACTTGTTTTAGGAATATTCTTGCATAATGGTGTAAGGGTGCAATTTTTAATACTAACATTCTTAAAAAGTGTATGTGTTTAGAAAGAACAAAACCTGGCTAACTTCGTTACTATGTTGAAATTAAGCTAGGATGATATTGTTGCTAGCTTATATTTTCTTTCGTTTTTTTTGATGAAGGAAATAATTTTACTGCATTTCTTTGATTTTTTATTTTTTTCAAATAAATATTCTAACAGACGAGCATCAAGTGGTTGCAAAATTACTTCAAACCTCTTGTGTATAGGAATACGAAATTAGCCTCTATTAGAAGAGTTGTGGTAATGAAAAAAGGGGGGTTCATGTATCTCAATATGATCCCTAAACTGCTAACAGCACCTTTTTAGATTAGGCTGTTAGCATATTCGACTTAATTTTTGCGTCGTATTATTTTTTGTTTTTGTTTTATTAATTTTTGTAAATTATATATTTCCCAATTTTTTCAAATTACTTTAACCTTTTAACACCTGAGAGCTTTAGCTCTTAATAGGGATGCTGTAGATAATTTTGGTACTAAAGATTAGCCACGTTAGCAAGGATAACTCCAGGGTTAAAAGAATAGTTTTTTATTTTTTTGGCTTCATGATAAAGAAAAAAAAACAACAGGTGGGAAATGGTGAACAGCTTGTTTTTTTCTTTTGTGTCATTTTTCGCTCTAGACACATGGAACGCTCACGCTGGACCAGGCGTGACTTTGCACAGAGCTAGTGGATAAAAGGGAGAGTGATGGGCGAGGAAGGAGTGAAGGGGGTGCTGTCAAGATCTGTCGATCTTCATCGGGCGGGGCTCCAGGGAGGGGGGATTAGTGAGCAGAAGTAGTGGAAGTACTAACTAGTTCCCTGATGCATCAACACTAACAGCTTCACATGTCGGATATAGATATGTATCGACCTGTGCTTCAGTCAAGCATATTAAATAAAAATACAGTCATTTTTTTACTGTGTGCACTGTCACGAATACATGTTAGTGGGCCTCACGAGTAGGCCCCCTGCGACTATGCGGAAATTCAGATATTTGGAATCTGTCCTAGAAAAAATGAGCATGAATTGTAGCATCCGAAATTGCTGATTGGGAATATTTATGAAAACATTTATATATTTATAAAAACAGTAGGGTATATTTATATTTGTTTGTTGTATATTGTATTGCTGGAATGCAAAAGAATTTTGATTTTACATGGATAAGCTAAGCCAAGGGAATCCACTACTGTCTCTTAAGTAAACACATTGTCAAAGTAAAGAGTAAGTGAAGTTTGGTATTTTAGGACTATTAAGTGTTTTTAGTAGTTGTAA
>NC_050513.1:12305423-12314231 GCF_002922805.2 Oryzias melastigma | reverse complement strand
TGAGGCCCGGAATATATATATATATATAATATTACATACATTCTTAATATTATATATAGTTATATTATTCATTACTATATATGTAGTGACGTACAGGTTTTTTTAGCAACATTTATAATTTTGTGAGGCCCGGAATTATGACACCAAGGCTCAATCCAAATTCTGTACCCGTCCAATTGAAGGGGTATTTGAAGGGGTAGGGGTGTATGAAATAGTTTTTTTTAAGGGTAGAGCGAATTAACTGCAAGTTCTATATTGCGCCGCCGGTAGGGCGAACAGCATTGCACTGCGGAGAGAAACGCATCTCTTTATTGACAACGTCATCGAGGGTTAGCACTGTCTGAATTTGAAGACACTGTTTTTTTTTAAATCTCTCCCTTTACAGGGCTAATTGTAGGGATATGGACAAGCTGTAGGGGAGGAATGAAGATTCAATCCAAGTCTTTCATATTTCGAAATAGAAGTTTCAAGAAAAAAGCTGGAGGAAGATTTGTGATATTTCTCAACAAACCTCTTCCAAATGTTGGTACATCAGCTTTTATTAGGTATATGGTATTCGCACAGGTCTGTTGCTATTTATATATATATATACCATATACATACATATATATACATATGGTATATATACCATATGTATATATATGTATGTTTATGGTATATATATATATATATATATATATACCATATACATACATATATGCACATATGGTATATATACCATATGTATATATATGTATGTTTATGGTATATATATCATATATACATATATATACACATATAAATACATATGGTATATATACCATATGTATGTATATGTATGTATACGGTATACATATCATATATATATATATATATATATATATATATATATATATATATATATATATACCATATACATACATATATATGCATATGGCATATATACCATATATACATATGGTATAAACACATACCGTATATATATATAGCAACAGACCTGTGTAAATACAATATGTAAAAAGCTCATACAAAACCTCTTTATAACGGGTTCTTGAACGTGCCAAATACCCGGTGTGTACTTGGAACAATACAGCTTAAGGTTTACCTGAGTATGGTCACACAGGGTATGCAAATAAATAACTCAACATTAAATTAATGATTTTGTTTCCAAAACACATTTGATTTCTAAAATAGTAAAATAGCTGCAGTGGGAAAAAGATGGTACCCAACCCTATAGAGAAGTAAGGGACATAACATACTAGCAATCACTCTTTTATCAGTAACACACTTGGCTATGACTTACAAATAAATCTGGAATCCAGTGTTTGGCCTCAATGTTGGTGTTTTAGGAACTCCCCAAGTTTTGTTTTGCTCCTTCTTATCTGTGTTACAGCATACTCCCATGTCTCATTCTCACTTTCATCACTAAATCCAAATCCACCAGGGAATCAAGGACGCACCCTTGCCCTACAACCCACCTCCATAAGTCGAGCTACGAGTTTCCCAGTTTTTGAGTCTTGTCGGTCTTCGCCTGTGTGAAGGGTAAGCAGGAGCACCGCCTTACCGCGGAGGGATGCCCTCCAAGCGTAATTGCTATGGATCTCCTCGCTGCATAAACGTTGTTATCACAGTCTGTCTAATTGTGAAAGCTGCGATCGGAGTAGGGAAAGCACGGGTATGTGTGTGTGTTTACCAATCTGGAAAAAGATGTTCGCCTTTTTTCTTCCCCGTCATCTTGCCTCTTTTATGGTATTTTTAAAGAAAAAGGTGTTTAGAAAGTCAAAGAACTTAGAGATAAAGACTATCAGTGCACCACTTCAAATGTCTCAAATGAAACAACGATTTTCCTTAAATATATAAATTAAACCCCCTTCACCCCGTCAATCGAGTTTTTGCAATGTAAGCAAGTACAGATGAAAAAACAGGTGTTAAGCAAATGTATTAATACTTAACATATAAAAGTATAATATTGCAAACATTTGAAATTAGGTTAATACTATGAATTTGCCTAATGGGAAATTGCTGTTACAGCTAATTTTATCTAAATAATTCTTTGTCAAAATACCTTAATAGAACATATATCTTGCTTTGGTATAACATGGTTAATTTTTTCGCCGTCTTGCAGATTTGTAAATTTTATTAAGTGCAATTTAGCTTTTTTCCAGTACGTTGAGTTCTGTATCCTTATTGGATGAAGACCAGTGTTGTCAAACTCAATTGCAGAGGGGGCATAAATCCAAAACACAGCTTAGGTCACGGACCAAAAGCGATAAAAATTGATTGAACATACTAAAATTACATTTTTAAAACTTTAAAAACATTACTTTTTACTATTATTCCAGAACAAATCAACTTAAACCTTGAATAATGTTAAATAAAAATATAAATTGACAAAATTACGCAAGTTAGAAATAAATGCAACATAACATCGGGCCATTAATAACTATAAAATAAAATGATCTGGAGGGCCGGAGCTCATATTTCCTACAGAAAATACATTTCTTTAGGTAATCTAATTCAAGTTTTTTTAAACAAGGATTGATTTCTAATATCATCTCAAAGTTTGTTTGTTTTTTTGCCTCCATTATTTGGTATTTCGTGATTTCTTGACATGTCCTATAGAACTTCCCTAAGACCTGTTTAATAATACTTTCAAATCAGTTTGAATTTACAATTTTAATATTTCTTTATTATGAAGTGTATGTTCATGAATCAATGATAAACGTTTTTTAAGTTTTGGTCAATAAAATTAAGCTAAAAGCAACTTTTATTTGTAGGTTTAATAAGTTCTAAAAACATCACTAGCGTTCCGGAGTCTTCTGTAACAGGAACAAACCAAACGCTCATCCTCTCCTTCACACCTCATGGCCAGCGCTTCACACTCCACCATCCACACTCTTTTGCAACTGTCACCATGAAGGGCATAAGTCAGCTTTGACTAGAGAATTCAAAAATCACATTATTCTGTCGCGGACATAAAAAACCTCCTGAAATTGGACGAGGACAAATTATAGTCAAAAAGGGTGAAGAGAAAGTAATTGCCTTTTCAGTCCCATGTTCTCAACTCATCTCCACATTATGCTACGATTTTTATGTCCAGTAGAGATCAACAGATAAACTTCTTTCAACTTGTGTTTCAACCGCAGACCTTTGACTCTAGATGATACTGGACTGAGTGAAAGTGATTGGCCTGAATCGGTCTGAGACATTGTTTCTATGGCAACTACTTTCAGCAATCAGAAGTGAGCTTGTTCAAAGTATTGACCTGCATTCCCCAACCTTTTGGTGGCTGTAGACCAGAGGCCTAGCTGAGAGAATCCAGTTATTTTCCAAAATAAAAGATTGATGAGACTCAAAAGAAAAAAAAAAAACTGGTATAATTAATTATTTCCTTAATTGATCAAGGGACTGGTAATGGTCCATGGGCCGGTGGTTGGGGACTCTGACTTGAAAGCGAGCTCAGAGGAATTTGTCAAGTGTTTCCACATGAGACCACATACTTTTTTAAGCACCTTTCATACATCCAGGAATGGCATTCTAAACAAGGATGCCCAGACTTTCCTCTTCCAGGTCACTTCCTTCAGCTCCTCTGGGGGGACCCCAAGGCATTCCCAAGCCAGCCGAGAGACATAGTCTCCCTGGGGCCTTCGCCCAGTCGGCCATGTGAGGAACACCTCCCCAGGGAGGCGTCCACTTGTAGTCGGGACCTCGTCACGACCCAGAACTCAGAAGAGTACGTGAGTACTAGAATGAAGTTTGACCAGTAAATTTGAAGCTTTCCTTTCTGGCTCAGCTTTCTCTTCACCACAATGGACCAGTGTAATGGTTGAAGCTCCAGCAATCCATCTCCCAAGGTACTTGAACTCCTCCACCCACAAAGAAAGGGGAAACTACCTTTCTTTGGTCAAGAAAGGTATCTTATTTGTCACTTAAAGAAGTTGCACAACAGTGAAAATATCATAAATAAAAGATAGTACTAGCAGGAATGTGTCAAAAACAAGTAGGTTATACTGACATATATAATGTCCAAGAAGTATCTTTGAAATTCTGGTATCTTAGAGCAAGCAAGTACTTCTCGTTTGGAATGCGAGGCCGAGGCTTTCTGGTACTTCTTCTTTCTTGCTACTGCATGATGTTTGCAGTTCATAAAGGGCCCATCAGAGTGAGAATGGACCGTAAAAAAGGTACCTCCATCCTGTAAAACAATGACATAAAGGGATTCATCTCTCCTGGAGAACGAGACTGTAGCAGATAACCGATCGCCCATCGTCCGGATTGTAAATGAAGAGGGACTACGGCAAAGGTGCCCTTGAGATGTGTGTGTGTGCGCGCTCCCGGGGCGCGCGTGTGTGTGTTTAACCCAGCAGGGTGAGGCAGGCGAAGCATAGGGAGGTTTGATGTCTCCCACACATAAACCATGATTAACACAGTTGGGTTTCAAAGATCTGAGTGCCGCCAAGAAACGCTGCTTAGCTGCACGCGCACGCGCCGGCACGCGTACCCAAGAACACACAGATGTCTCTACATTTGGAAGCAAAAAAGAGAGACTGAGAACTGAAATAAAAGAGAGAAAAAGATCAGCTAAATTACTGCTTTGAGGCTCTGCAACGTGTCTTTAAATATGACACATTACAAATCATTACGCTCTATTCATTCGCTCCCCTCAGACAATGGCTCTCACTTCAAAACAATTAGAGTGCGATGACACAAACCCTTGATGAAAGTGGCACAGTTAGTTAAAAAGACCGAAAATGATACAAATGATTTATGTAGAGACTTGGGAGAGACACACTTTTCAAACAAAAGCCAATTGACCCCAACCGCCACCACCCCCAGACTTGTGCGATTGAACCGGGGCGTAATCTGTCATTCAGTGTCGGGCACTGCTACAATTTCATTACAATAGGAACTAATGTGAGAAAAAGCAATTATTCCACTCCCATAATGCACTACTTCAGCACAACGGTGACCTTTTCTGTCTGTGATTGTTCATTTTCAAAAAAACTGCTCTCGTCGGTGAATGTGCGCGAATATCGCACTCCGAGGTCGGAATATTTAAATCCACCTCCTTGAGTTTTCTCTGTGGGTGGAGGGTAATAAAACTAATTTAAATTTCTGTGCAATAAGCAGTATGCTATATGTGGGGTGATTGAGCACAGTCCATCAGTGGCTGGTTAGCTTAATTATCGTCCTTGTACAGTCCTGCACTGACTTGGAAATAAGGGTTCAAGATCAAATGTCAAAAATAAATGCTTTATTTTATTTGTGAGTCAAGGGCTTTAGGTTTTAAGGAGGCTCTACATTGGTTTTGGTTGTTTTATCATACAGGAAAGCGTTTTCAAGCGTTTTTAGCCCTTTAATATCTAAACAACTCATTCCCTTTCATACCCAACACATTCCCGTTCCCAAGTTTTCACAAATTGTCGCATGGTCTAGGACCCCTCCCCACTTTTTGATGTTTTGGGTGTCCCCAAAAAATGACAAGCTGGCTGTTCCAATTAAATCAGGGGTCCAGTTGTTTTGTTGGACGCCAACCGGACCTCAAGACGCAGCCGGTACTTTAACGCTAGCCTCACTAGCGCCTGGAACTGGAACCAATCCGCGTCTATTTGGCATTGGGTTGAGGTTAGGGTTAGGAGAACGAGTGTTAGGATACCAGTGTGATCCACGTCGTGGTACTGGTTGGGGTCCAGAGGTTGGGGAGCCTTCATTTAATTGGAACAACCAGCAATTTAAAAAAACGACAGATTGGGGACACCCAAAACGTAATTTTTTGATGCAGAGGGGCCTTTAACCAGTATGTGTACGACTTGAATGAGAATGTGTTGACATACCAAAAATCTTTGACCATTTATTGATCTGATCACGTACTCTAACATGGAGATACGTGTTTCTTTATATCAACTTTGGACAAATATTAAGAACAATATAAACATTAAGTGTCACATACATTGGACCAAATAACAAAAGTTCTGTGTTAGTTATATTTAAATTATTAGTTGATATCAAATAAAAATTTAGAGTTGATAGTGACTCAATTCAATAATATATTTGAGATAAAGTAATAATTTTAAATGTAATAAATTACAGAATTTGTGTTAATTGATCCCATTTTTCACTAGTAAAGAAGCTTTTTCTACACATTCTCAGCTCCAACTAGTCTTATATGGTTGTATGTGTCCCTTTTTGATGTTTTGGGTTTCCTCAACTTGACGTTTTTTGATGTGCTGGTTGTTCGGGATGCGGTACTGGATGTGGAACCGGTAACAGGTTACCGTACCGGTCCAGTCCGCATTTTTGAATTGAAACTGAAATATGTCTTTATATTTGTAGAGTTGGTAGGAAGTATCGCACCTGTTTTTAATGGGCCCCAAATGTCTGTCTTTTATTTGAATCCAATCAGTCACGATAGGTTATCAAAGCCCTCAAAAAGGTTGTTCGACTTGTCTGACATGGTCTGACGCTAAGACGGATTTGGAACACTTTTGATGACTGTGGGAAAATGAAATAAAACGATTTTTCTAAGCCCTTGTGGAATGCGGCATTTGGCCCAAGTCAATGTTTTTTGACAACTTTGTAGGACTTTTGTTTTTATGTACATTACGTTTTAGGGGATAAATTGATTATGCAGTAAGTAAGAAGTAAAAAGAAAAAAAATCAAAAAAGGACCTCAAACTGATCAGGAAATCAAGGCCAAAGGAGTTTCGTCAAAGTTTTTCACAAGGGCAATCAAACACTTGTACTAAATTCTCAAATCAGACGCTTAAATGCTTGAAAAGAGCCGGCAGCTCTGGCAGCTTGTAGCTATACGGCGCAGATCTGCCTCTGCGTGCTCCCATCTCCACTCGCTGTTTGTTCTGCCCCACACTGTGCAACCTCCTTCTTCATTCTACTCTTCCCTGTTTGAATTCTTGGAGCTTGTCAACCCGAGCCTCAGCTTGTCCAAGAGACTCGGATCCATTAAATATTCATCCGCTCTCATCAATTGCTCCCCAAGTCTTTTTCGGAGGAGGGAGAGGGGGGAAAAAAATGACACTGAATTATTCAGGGCCCAATCAGGGCTATTTCTGGCAACCGCTTGGACTTTGGCGAGGTAGAGCAGCGCGCTTCGGTGTTTGTGTGTTTGGATGCGATGGCACCATTAACCCAGCGTCTATCCCAGCCGTCCTAATTGCAGCCATTACACCATTATTTTTTGAAGTGGTGTCAAATTACTATTTTTGTCTCAATTGAAATTCTCCAACCAATGTACAGAAAAAAAATTACCCTGAAATTAAGCCGGAACGTGTCCCCGGTAATATCTACCCAATCCAGACTATAGCGGAACAAAGATTGGAAAAAGGTCACGAAAACGTCCTCACTCCGAACAAGGCGGGGAATAAGTCTTTACATTAAAAAGGTCACTAAATCAAATCAACATCTTCCCCCCCAGAGAGAGACGTTCAGACTTAAACGGCTCTTTTAACACCAAGAGATTGCCGCTGATTTCCTTTTTTAATCCTAGAGAGCGGCGCTTTACACACAGAGTAACTGTGATGAGCCGAAATCAGAAGGCGGGAAGAAGGAAACGTCTTAATCACGCTTGGCTGGAGTGACAAGGATTTTCTCGGCAAGGAGGTCAAGGAGGTCTCCCCCCTCTGTCCAAAGATAGTAACATCTGAGACCAAATCATCCAATAGAAATGTCACTTCCAGATAAGAAGCACGCTCATTATTCTAAAAGGATAAGAACCGGCAGTCATGTGTAAAATTTCAACATTGGTACAAGAGAAGGGCGGACGCTGAACTTTTCGCTCAGTAATAAACCCTTTAATGAGCTGCACCAGCACATAAGGTGTGACTGATAACTCTGAAGTCGAGTTTCAAATCAAATATTCTCAATAATTGACCTCAAATAAGGGGGACAAAATTAAAAAGACGGCTATTCTAAGGTAAAAAAGTTAGCTTTAGCAACTTGCAGTGTGTCTAGCTTGTATTCTGGCTGCCAACTCATTTTATTAGTGTATTTTGCCATATTTCTACGCATTTATAGTACTAGAAATTACTTTAAATTCTTTTTTAGTACTTTTTCTATAAAAATTATAAGAAATCGTTCAGCATATTTGGCTAATGCTAATTGTTAGCTTACCTGACATTCTTGTTAGCTTTCTTGATTTTTGATTTTTTTTTATTGTGAGTTAATTTTATATATATATATATATATATATATATATATATATATATATATATATATATATATATATATATATATGTATATATACACACACAAAATCCAAAAGTTGTGTATTTGATGGAAAAACAACTTAGTTTTTTTTAATGCTAATTGTTAGCTTACCTGGCGTTCTTGTTAGCTTTCTTGATTTTTGACAATTTTTTTTATTTTAAATTAATTATATATATATATATATAAATATATATATATATACACACAAAAATCAAAAAGTTGGGTATTTGATGGAAAAACAGCTTAGTTTTAACAAGCTAGCAGTGATGCTAGCTTTTTACGCTGGTTGCAAACTTTCATTTTATAAGTGTGTTTTCCCACATGTATATATGAATTTATAGTTTTAGAAATTAGTTTAAATTCTTTATTTGTCCGTTTTCTGTAAAAAATATAAAAAAAATGTTCAGCTTATTTGGCTGATGCTTTTTTAGTCCTTTTTTCTAGAAGAATCCTAAGAATCTCTGGTGGAAATCCTTCAGCATATTTGGCTAATGCTAATTGTTAGCTTACCTGACATTATTGTTCGCTTCATTCATTCATCTTGTTCTTCATTAATTTTCATTGTAAGTTAATTAAATATATATATATATATATATATATATATAT
>NC_050513.1:12296981-12305312 GCF_002922805.2 Oryzias melastigma | reverse complement strand
TATATACACACAAAAATCAAAAAGTTGGGTATTTGATGGAAAAACAGCTTAGTTTTAACAAGCTAGCAGTGATGCTAGCTTTTTACGCTGGTTGCAAACTTTCATTTTATAAGTGTGTTTTCCCACATGTATATATGAATTTATAGTTTTAGAAATTAGTTTAAATTCTTTATTTGTCCGTTTTCTGTAAAAAATATAAAAAAAAATGTTCAGCTTATTTGGCTGATGCTTTTTTAGTCCTTTTTTCTAGAAGAATCCTAAGAATCTCTGGTGGAAATCCTTCAGAATATTTGGCTAATGCTAATCTTTACCTTACCTGACATTCTTGTTCGCTTCATTCATTCATCTTGTTCTTCATTAATTTTCATTGTAAGTTAAATATATATATATATATATATATATATATATATATCAATAATGTAATTAAGTAAACTAAAAAAGTTAGGTATTTGACAGAAAAATAACGTTAGCTTTAAAGAGCCTGCTGTTTTACTTTTACTTTTATGCTTGTATTTAGCTACATGTAAACTAAGTTATAGTTGTAGAAACTAGTTTAAACTGCTTTTTAGTCCTTTTCCTATAAGAATTATAAGAAACTCTGGTGGAAATCATACAGTATTTTTGGATAATGCTAACTGTTAGCTTACCTGAGATTCTTGATTATTATTTACTCTAAATGAATTATATATAAAATTATATTAATAATGGAAATATATGAGTATCAAATACGGACCTATGGTTCGGACCTCCTCCGCGTCACTTTTTGACATTTTCGGGTGTCCCCAACTTATCGTTCATTGACATTCGAGCTGTTAAATCACAGATCTCCAACCCTCGTGATGCTATACCGGACACGGTTAGGATTAAGGTACCGGGTCAGGGTACCTGTCCAGTCCACTCTCAAGGGTTGAGGATGTGGCTCAGCAGCCCAACACGTCAAAAAATGAGTCGGGGACACCCAAAAAATGATGTCAATTTTGACCCAAACACAAAATAAGGGTTAAGAACAATCTGGACTAATCAACTTATTTTTGTTTTTCTATTTTGTTAAGAAATCTTTCCACCAAACTAAAATGCCTAAATCTCAACAAAACGAGAATAGTTGTCCCGCACTAAAGCAGTCATGTTTTTGAAGTGTATGTAGCCTTTTTAATACACATGCTTTCATTTACTATCCCCTAATAGTTAGGGATAGATGTCAGGGCCTATTTTATAGCATGCTTAACTATTCATTAAACTTTACCCTTCTGGTACAAATCATTTCTACCTTAGAGCCACTTACTTAGCAGAAAGTAATACATCAAAGTTTAACTTTCTTGGTTGGGTGCCAGAACCAGAAAGGTTCCTCCCAGATCAGGCGCTTCGCGAGGCCACACGGACGTCACTCGAAGATGGAGATACCATCTGGATGAAACGTTCAGGCCACCGGAGTAATAAAAAGCTTCCACCAGAACCACAAGGAGACATTTCCTTCTCCCCCCCTCTCTTTTTGGCGCTCGACCCTGAGTAATGAAAACAATTAACATCTCTAATTACCATCTTAAATCAGAGCCCAACGCGCCACGCATCGATTTGATGGACCGCCTGAGTTATGAGCGACTCCCGATCGAACGCGGGGAGAGTTCACCGCGGGGCGGCTGAGCTTGGCTGCCTCTCACCGGGTAAATAAATCTGTGGCGTGCGCCCGCAGCGCGGCCGGGAATGGTCCGGCGGGGGGAACGCGTGCATCTGGCGAGCGCCTACAGCTTCCGTTGTGTCCGAGCGTTAATTGCCTAATCACTCAGCGGGAGTCCGGCTCATCAAGGGCATTCGCTGCGGCGGGGAGTGATATTTGTAAATACTCCATTTGCCGGCGAACGCGGTTATTTATCTTCGTCTGACCCTGGCTGATGGGAGAGTGTCCGTGCGCCGCGCAGCTGACAGGAGACTCTCGGCGGGATACTGATTGCTAAAAGCTGCCACTGCGCAACGTCTATTTCAAAATTTAGCCAAATATTAAACATCTCTGTAATGTCAGAGCTCAGACGACAAGAAGGATGTTAACCGACCGGCACTCTGGAATAACAATACCCAGCCCTGGCAGGGAGATAGCTGGTGACAAAGCTCCGGCTGACGGAGAGGACGCGGGATAAAAAATGAGTCTGCACCTGTCCTCCAGGCGCAGCCCACCTCGGTCATGTACAAACACGGGAGAGCCCAGAAACAAATAACACAAATAGCAGCGTGCCCCAATGACATCCGTCAGACGGACACACAAAGAAACCTCGATTCCTATTGTCTCTCTTTGTCTGATCGAAAAGAAGGAAGCTGCACACACACACTATCAGCTCCTAATAACAGGTAAGCACTCTGCAGAAGAGCGACCCTGTCAGTCGATCCCTATCCAAGGAAGCACGTGCGGTACAAGACAATGGCAATTTGGAGATAGCATCTGGACAAGCTCCCACATGAGGGATGTCTGTTTATGTCCACCCAAGGGAGTGAAAAAGAAAACCGTAGATTTGATCATTGGATTACTATACTATTGCTGTCCCGCACTCCCACGAGGGGAGGGAATGCAAATAAGGCAGCAGAAGGTATCGACCAAGCCGTGCTTTCAGGGGGAATTAACATACAGTGGGAATAATCAGGTAGGCCGGAACGCCACTTCCAATGAGAATCAGCATGGAATTATAAATGAGACGAAGGAGCGGGGAGGTCGAGGAGAAGTGCAACTCTCGGACGACTCGGCTGATAACACTCGGAGAATTTAGAAACTTTTAACGACACGAACAGAAGAAAAAGGGTAACCATACACTAAATCGACTTTTTGATAAATTAAAACAAACTTGTTTAATTCCTGAAAATAGTCAAAAAACATCTTTGTGCTGCCCCCTACAGGTTGAAATGAGGTGTTGCAGTTGATTTTTTTTAATGGTCAACTGGTGTAAGTCCCAGAAGATTGCTGTTGTGCAGATCCAGTATAAAAGCCCCGCCCATCTTTCATTTTGTAACAGTCAGTTGTTGTGTTAGCATTAGCATGACTCGTAGCCAAGTGTTTTTCTTTTGATTGTCAAAACTTTCCAGTGGACTTGGAAGTTAGGGAACAGAGGTTTAATGGAATTGGCACTGAACTCCTTCCTGGTGATGGATTTACGATAAACATTTCACTTGGGGTTGTTAGCTTAATACGTTAGCCTTTATTAGCTTCGACGCTAGCGGCACTTTACCACTGTAAACTCTCAGCTGCGCCGGCAGTCCCGCTGTCGGGAATTGCAAAACCAACGTCTTGAGCCAGCGGCTAGAAACAACACGATTCTGGACCATGAGTCTGCGAAAATCGTCAACCTCCTCAGGAAGTACTTTGCCCGGTATCACTCTCTCTATATCGAAGACTCGACCCACGGTACATAAAGCTAACCTAACTGTCAATTGTAGATCCAAGCCACATCTCCGCTACTCAGTTCACCTGCACTAGCCCCGCCCCCTACAATGTGTGGATAGTGGCCTTTTTAATACATGGAAGTACCCATTGTTTGGAATGGGATCATAGAAGGGTGATTAATAAGATTTGCACTACTTTGACATTTGGCACTCTTCCAAGCTACCGGGCAAAGTTTTTGATTTCTTGAAACTTTTGAGTTATTTGACCTATGTTTTTAAATATTTTTTTTTGTTTATGCACTAAATAAATGGTGTAACAAACTGTTAAAAATACAGAAGAAAAAAAAAATAAAAAAATCTGATTTACAATAGTACCCTGTCTCATTTTGTTCTCTTTATTTTGTTCTGCCTTGTTTTTCTTGTTTTTGTTTCAGGAACCTGTTACATATGTAGATGTTGTTTGATAAGTCAAAAATCAGTGAAAAAGAAAAAAAAAACATTAATTTACAGCCTAATCATTGGGAGTAGTAGCTGGAGACCTAGGCAGCCGCCTAGGTCGTCTATACCCAAAGCTGGCCTTGGTGATTTTACAGATGAGCTGCGGATCCAACCATTCTGACCACTTTCTGCGCCCTCTAGCTAAGCATGGCATCCAGTTGCTGGTTATGTGACACAATTAAATCTAAAAAAAAACTTTACCATCGCAGTTTTGCAAAATATGTAAATTTCGATACATCTCAAAACCACCTCCTTTAAGAGCTTTTTCCTATAGATACAAGTTTTTTCAAAAGTGTTGAGTTTCCATTAGGCAAATTTACTATGGCAGATCCAGTTTGCAAAATGTCATGGTCAATGCAAACCCGGCTAGTGTTGCAAATTAGCGGTTGGCTGTTTTTCTCTGGTTTACAATCTGGTGGAACTATGCCAAACTACTACCTTAATACTAACTGCATCAACGGTTGAGAATCTATGGTAGTCAAAAAATGTCAACACTGCAGCTAGGTATGAGCAGTGTTAGCTAACCACAGTGTTAGCTAACACTCCGGTTAGCTAACCGCAGTAATAACTACCCTGACTGCATCAACAAATGAGGACTTACAGTAGTTGAAAGAATGTCAATACCGCAGGTAGCTAAGTGCAGTTTTAGCTAACAACTACCCCAACTGTATCAACAAATAAGGATTTACAGCAGTCGAAACAATGTCAACACTGCAGCTAGCTATGAGCAGTGTTAGCTAACCACAGTGTTAGCTAACACTGCGGTTAGCTAACCGCAGTAATAACTACCCTGATTGCATCAACAAATAAGGATTTACAGCAGTGGAAACAATGTCAACACTGCAGCTAGCTAACTCCAGTGTTAGCTAACCGCAGTGTTAACAGCGTCAACAGTTAAGGATCTATGGTGGTTGAAAGAATGTCAACACTGCAGCTAGCTAACTCCAGTGTTAGCTAACCCCAGTGTTAACAGCGTCAACAGTTAAGGATATATGGTGGTTGAAAGAATGTCAAAACTTCAGCTAGCTAAATGAGTGTTCGCTAACCACAGTGCATTATTAGCTAACTTCGGTGTTAGCTACACAAGAAATGTTTTTATTAAACAAAATAAACATACAAGAGTTAGTCTAATCCTCTAAACTCTTCGTACAAAATGTGACTGTTGTTAGATTGGGGATACAAAAGAAAGGGATCAAACAAATAATTTTGTAACTTGAATTTCAATACTAAATATTGGAACTTGTAATAGTTACTGCTTCAACTGAGTGTTTACATTTTCTGAAGAATGTTATTTAGAAAGTACTAGTTTTGGAGGCCTCACAGGGCCAACAATTCACGTATGCAGTGCAACCCTGGCAAATTTGATTTACTCTCCCACTTTGCTTTATTCCACTTTGCGGAACAGTGAATAGGCAATGAATTGAGGAATTCTTGTAAAAGACGAGAGCCTGTTTCCTTTCGAAGGGCTTTTGATTAAAAAACAGAAAAGGCAAAGAGCCTGAAATGGTGGAAAAATGTTGGCTCTGGAGGCCCATCGGCAGGAAGAAAAAAAAAAGCCAAGCTCGCAGAAAACGGCTCTATCAGCAATCTCCGCCATAAACAGGAAACATTTCGTCGAGATGGGAGATGTATCAAAGGGAAAAGTAACAGCCTGCCTTAGATAACGTAGGTTTTTCGGTAAGATGATAATGCTCTGAAATCCTACAGTCGGTGTAATGAAAGACGCCAAGGATCAGCGGGTCCGATCCCAGTCAATATTTTATGCAACGAAGCGATTTCGTGTTCATTTTCACTCATCCAAAACAAACAGAATCCAAAGTTAACCCCGCCCCCCTCCTGTCTCCACTAAGCCCTCCGAACCAGCTGGACTGGAAATCATCCAGCTAATCAGACCGGGTTCGGTTGTGAGGGGACGCAGGTGATAGAACCCGATCCGTTCCCCGCCAGGCTCTGATAGAGCAAGGCACTGAAACAATAGACGATCAGACGCTGTGTGTTTGTCCTTGTCACATCACATCTGTCTTAGTGGTCCTGATTAAGAAGGAGGCTCTTTTTCATATGCACGACTTGTCTGTCACTGACGTGTCAGGAGAGGATGCTACCTCATTCAGATTGCAGGTTGCCTTCCCATCAGGAGTTCTATTTCTTGATCGTGAAATCATTATAATGCCAAATATCCGTAGCCCATATTAATACGACCATTCAAACGCAATGGAGTTAAAGGATAGTTTTCATTACTGCCTCACTGGTATAAACTATAAAAAAATTATATATAGCAACAAACTTTCTAAACATTCCCACTGCAACCAATAAAAACAGATATACATCTAGAAATCTTAGATATAAACAGACAGTAGAGTGCATAATCCAGACACAATGTTTTGTGACTCTATGGTTGTAGCAGAGTCGACTTTAAATTTTAAGGCATGCCTCATTTCTTTCTTTTGATTATTTTTTTTTCCTTGGGTAACATATCAGAGCGGTTGTAGGCTGAATCAATCTATCAGTAATATTAAAATGAATGAATGCTTCCGTTTTCAAGGCTAAAAGAGATGATAAAATACAAGATTCTGGCATAGAAGAACATGTAAAGCTTCTCGTTTCTCTTTGACTTAGCTAAAACGATGTTAGCTATTTTTTAAACACATTCTTAATCCCTCATCAAATATTGACGTTTGGTTTAGGACCCCTCCGCGACAAAAATTGGCAAGTTTGGGACACCCACCTCGTTGTTTTTTGACATGCTGGCTGATCCCATTAAATCACAGGTCACCAACTTCTGGCCGCGAACCGGTACCGGTCCAGTACCAGGACATGGAACACACCAGTACCCTAACCCGGTACTGGTTCATGTCCGGTACCGTGTCTGTAACACGCCTGGTACTGCTTCAGGTCTGGTACCGTTTTGGGTCCTGCAACACGCCTGGTACCAGTTTGGGTACAGTAATGCGTCTGGTACTGGTTTGGGTCTAGTTACACGTCTAGTACTGGTTCGAGTCTGGTATTGCGTCTAGTACCAGTTGGGGTCCTGTAACCTGTCTGGTACTGGTTTGGGCCTGGTATATTTTTGGATCGTGTAAAGCATCTGGTACTTGTTTTGGTCCGGTAATGCGTCCAGTAACGTTTCTGTGGCTAGTTTTTGTCTGGTACTGGTTTGGGTCCAGTAACGCGTCTGGTACTGGTTTGGTGCTGGTTCAGGTCTGGTACTGTTTTGGGTCCTGCAACCATCAGGTAGTGGTTTGGGTCTGGTAACGCGTCTAGTACCAGTTTGGGTTTGTTAATGTGTCTGGTACTGGTTCAGGTCTGGCATCGGTTTGGGTCCGGTAAGGCTTCCAATAGCATGTGTAGGACTGGTTTGGGTCTGGTACTGGTTTGGATCGAGAAACGCGTCGAGTACCGGTTCAGGTCTGGTACTGGTTTGGGTCCGGTAACTCTTCCAGTAACAGTAACATGTCTGGGACCAGTTTGGGTCCGGTATTGCGTTTGGTACTGGTTCAGGTCTGATACTGGTTTGGGTCCGGTAACGGGTCCAGTAACACGTCTGATACCGGTTTGAGTCCAGTAAAAGGTTATGGTACCTGTACCAGGTTTGTGTGCCGGTAGTGGATGCGTCCCGAGGATCAGTCTCCACGTCTTGAGGGTTGCAGACCCTTGATTTTACGAAAAGTCCTTAGGGGTCCTTAACCAAACGTCAACATGAGGCGACTGGTATCAGAACAATATAGATGTAATGTAAATCCAAGAGTAAAGTTTTCATAGAATTACTTGGAGGTCATGGGTAAAATCTTTTTTTTTTTAAATGACCCTATGATGAGTTTAAGACAGCTGAAACAAATCTGGGACTGTTGGCATTCTTTTAACAATCATAACTCTTCAACCACAATTTAAGGAATTCCATAGATTCTGAGGTCCAGAAAAGTGTCCTTGGAATAACAACCCAATCAAAGTAAATCAGCTAATGTACCATATTCCACCATTTTAAGTTCTCATTAAATCAGGGGTCCCCAACCTCTGAGCCGCTGACTACCACCAGGACAAAGAGCGATGCACTAACCCGATACCCTAACCCGGTATCGCATGAGGTACCACGTCCCGAGAATTAAATAGATCGTAGTTTACCACTCCTTGCAGTACGAGGCTTAAGATACCAGTCCAAGGGCTGCTTGGTCCCAGGTCACAGACTGGGAAAAAATGCATACGCCCCAACCGCCCGGATGTAGACTGATACCGTATCTTGGTACCTGAACCCTAACCTTGTGCCACGTCCCAAGAATTAACTGGACCGTACCATACCGCTCAGTGAAAGCGAGGCTTACGATACAAGGATAGAATGTCCGGCTCTAACTTATTTTTGTGTAAAAAACTTGTGGGCGGCCGTGGTGCAGTGGTAGGGCGGTCGACTCCTGATCAGAAGTGAGCGGGTTCGACTCCGCCTTGTCCACCCATGTGTCGAAGTGTCCTTGGGCAAGA
>NC_050513.1:12287826-12295099 GCF_002922805.2 Oryzias melastigma | reverse complement strand
TTTACGAAAAGTCCCGCGGAGGGGTCCTTAACCAAACGTCATCATGAGGCAACTTGGGAATGAGAATGTGTTGACTTTTACTTTGTTTTTGCTTAATTCAGAACAATACAGATGTAATGTAAATCCAAGAGTAAAGTTTTCATAGAATTACTTGGAGGTCATTGGTAAAATCTTTTTTTTTTTTAATGACCCTATGATAAGTTTAAGACTCCTGAAACAAATCTGGGACTGTTGGCATTCTTTTAACTATCATAACTCTTCAACCATAATTAAAGGAATTCCATAGATTCTGAGGTCCAGAAAAGTGTCCTTGGACTAACAAGAAACCTAATCAACGTAAATCAGCTGATATACCATATTCCTCCATTTTAAGTTAATAAAAGACGCTTTTCTCTGTTTCAGAATCAACTGAAAGATTGCATATACGGCCGAGGACATTCTCACTCCCAACTAGTCATAAATAGATACTTGGTTAAGGAACTATCAGTGTCACTTGACGTTTTTGGTGTCCCCAACTCGTCGTTTAGCGACGTTGGCTGTTCTCATTAAATCAGGGTTCCCCAACCTCTGGGCCGCTGACAACTACCGGGACAAAGACCGATACCCTAACCCGGTATTGCATCCGGTACCACGTCCCGAGAATTAAATAGATCGTGCTTTACCACTCCTTTCAGGACGAAGCTTAAGATACCAGTCCGGGTCACAGACTGGGAAAAAAATGCATACGCCCCAACCGCCCAGACGTGGACTGGTACCGTATCATGGTACCTGTACCCTAACCTTGTACCACGTCCCAAGAATTAACTGGACTGTACCATACCGCTCAGTGAAAACGAGGCTTAAGGTACAAGGATAGAATGTCCGACTCTAACTTATTTTTGTGTAAAAAACTTAAATTAACCAAACACACTGAGGAACCCACAAACTTTTATCAATTTAGAGAATTTCTATCTATATTTACACTCGAGCTCACAAACCGTCGTATCAGTTACAAGTCGCGATATTTCCAACCTTGATCCACCCAAACTTAGACGGCAGAGTGAATTTCAAAATCGCCTGCCATGTCCAGATCATAGGTGCCTGCTGGAAAGTTAAAAGTAGACCGGCGCGCACACACCCCCATCCTCCTTGTTTACTTTCTATGCGGTTGCCGAGCAACTCACTGATCCACTGGATGTCTCGCCCCCTCACAATGGCTAAAGGTACTGCAGATCACTAATCTGATCAACAAAACAAAACAGCTAGCAGGCCGTCTGTCGTGTCTCTGACCTTGGTCTGTGTGTCTTTTAATGCTTCTTTTAACGGTTTATACTCTCAGTCCTTGAGGAAGCGGCGGTTCAATTGTCAATAAATCCGCAAGGACAAGCGCACTTGTCACTCAGATTGGTTCTTTTCAAACGAGAAAAACTTTTTTGGCTTCAAAATATGTTAAAAATTTACCTTTGAGTGCACAAGATAAAAAAAAAAAAAAATTCAAAATGAGGACCCGGCCTTCCTTCCTAAATTGGTTTTTGGTGCAGGCGGTAAAACAAGGTTCCAATTAGTCTCATATTGAGGTGGACCCAGCTGCTGCAATATGAACCTTGGATTGCTGAATGAGAGCAGCTGTGGCCAGCAGGCTGAGGAATACCGAGGGACGGACGGACGGCGTCTGACTTGGGCTTTAACGTCCACATCTATACGGTTCAAGAGCAAAAATTCACCCGTAGTCTCTGGAAGATATTGATCTGAAGGAATCTCTGGCTCCCTCGAGGACAATAACCAAAATTGAGTTTTGAAATTGCATCTAAATTTTCTTAACGTTTTTTTTTTTTATTTAATGGAAACACGACTAGTTATTGAACTAAAAGAGACACAACATCCATCCCCTCCCCCACATTCCTTCAGCTCTTCAAGCAGCTGACAGGGTTCAGCAGGTGTCACATGGTATTTGCGGGGGGAGGGGTTGTGTATGTACGAACAGTTAAAAATACCTTGACCCTGAGAGCGGTCCAAATGCTCCCCTAACATAGCACAGATAGTCCGCCGGGTGCCCCCCGCCGCACCTTCTCCAATTCCGGCATCCAAACACAAGATTCATGCGTGTTTGGACTGTTTCGAAAGTTCACAGGGAAACCCATTCTCACTGCCAAGGGTCCAATTAACCCGCAGACCAGTCTCATTCAATTTCAGTTGAATTATACAGCAAAAGCGTGGAATTATCTGTGAAAACTCAAGGTGAAGCTGAAGTCGGGCCTTGAATCGAAGGCTGTCTCAGAGTGCAAAAGCCAGAACGGCTCTTCTGAAGTGCGAAAAAAGAACGTCCCGCTCTGTGGGAACAAAAAAACACTGTAAAGTAGAAATTCTATGGAATCACCAAAATGCCGTTTTAAAAAAGGGATTGGTGTAAATGAAAAAAATAGTCTAAAAATAAATGTAAAGATTAAGTAAATCATGTAAAAAAATTAAATTAATTTTTTTATTAGTCCAATAGATACATAAAAAACAACCACAAAACAATATATATACTTTAGCTGTTTTGTGTTAAAAAAAAGGAGTGTAATTTGAAATTCTTAAAAATTATTCGAATATATTAATTTAAATACTTTTTTATTCTATAATCATTGACTAATTTTTAGGTACTTTTGCTACCAAAATAATCATCTTAAACCATTTTACTTTAGCTGTAACAAGCTTAGTATGCCATAGGAAACACCTTCCTCACTAAAATAGAAAATCTCTAGTGTCATTAATGTAAATTCAAAAATATTCTTAAAAAAATTAAATGTTTAATGAATCTTACTACATTTCAATTATGTGAAATAAATGAGTGAAATACAAAAAAACACATTGAATGTGAATGGAAAAAAGAAAGAAAAAGCAAAAGTGCAAAATTTGTTACTAGACAATGCTACTTTGCAAATGCTGAAAAGTATTCAAATATACTAATTTAAATACTTTTTTTCTAAAACTGTTGACTAGTTATTAGGACATAAACATATTTCTTACTAAAGTAGAAATCTATAGAGTGACCAATGTGCCATTTTAGAAAATGCAATAATGTAAGTGAAAAAAATGATCAAAAAAATAATGTAAACATTCTTATTTATATAATTTATCAATTAAACTATGCAAAAAATACATAAATTCATGCTTTTAATCCAAAAAATGTTATAAAAAACATAAAACAATATGAATACATTGGCTGTTTTGTGAAAAAAAAATTATTAGAAAAAGTTAGTTACATTTTTTTTTATATTCATTGACTAGCTTTTAGGTACCTTTGCTATCCAATTAACCATCTTTGACCGTTTACTTTAGTTGTAACAAGTTTAGAATGTCTTAAGAACAAAACGTCGCTCGGAATAAACACCCTCCACACAGAAATCTATGGAATGACCAAAGTGCCCTTTAAAAAAATGAACTGATGCAAATAAAAAAATAATTAAAATTTAACTATAAACATTTAATAAATCACATAATTAAATGGCTACAGTTACATTACTAAAACAAATTATTTGCTTATTCATCCCATAAATAATTATAAAAATATAAAATAAAACAATATGAATACATCGGCTGGTGTTAAGAAAATAAAAAACGTTTATTAAAAAAATGCAACTTTGTAATTTCTGAACGTTATTCAACTATATGACCTTAAAACGTCATTTTTCTATAACGGTTAACTTGTTTTAAGGTACCTTTGCGATTCAAATAACCATCTTAAACCATTATACTTCAGTTGTAGCAAGTTGAGCATCCCATAGGTGACAAACATTTGGTAGACGAACAGAAAAACAAAACCTTGAAATAAAAATGTAATGAGTGAAAAAGCGTCAGCTGTGAAAAACAGATTTTTGGAGCTTATTTAAAAAAAAAATCATATTTAATTATTTTCAGCTAAATTGTAATGTGCACATTTTTTATGATTAGCTTTTTTGCTAACCATGTTGAACAATTTTAATTTGTGTCTGATTTTTATTTTACAACTCAGTGAATTATTGCGTTTGTCATATTTTAAGAATGTCCAACTCTACCGTTAAAAAATCCAATCCAGTAAAAGTTTCCCAGAATTCTCAGCGAAAAGCTGGTATGCATCGATGCTTACTGGATTGGTGAGTAAAGACCACAATGCATTGTGTTGTTACCTATAATTGTAATAAAAAATAAATAAATAAATAATCATGGATTCATAAATAGTCTTCATAAAAGTGTTAATTTTCATTAGCATTTTACTTTGGAAAATCTATAACATATTTTGCATAAAAAATAAATCAATAAAAACTTAAGAGCATGGTGTCTGAAATGATTTTAAAATCAAGAGTTCTAGATAATTCTTCACTATATAGTATTTTAGTTGTTAAGGAATAGGGAGGAAAATCGAATATAGCATTGCTTTTACCGTTTAGCTAGCCGTAGCAACAAATTAAGCTAGCTATAAACCTTATTTTGTATCTTGTTTATTACAAAAAATGTTTTTTGAAAAATGAAATATGTAGAAATATGTAGAAATTGTAGCAAATGGCAAAGAAGGTGCCATAAAGAACTCATAAAAAACAAAAATAAATACATAAATTTATCTTCAGCTAGCTAAAACGTTTTGACACTACTAGCACTTTTTTTTTAATTTGTTTTGGGTGCGAGAGAAGAAAGCAAAAGAAAATTTAATGAGATGAAGCTGGGGCTGTTTTTACATGTATAATATTTGTTTTAGTGCTTAAAATTTAATTAGCTGGAGTCAGCAAGAAAGAACTTCAGAGGATAAAAAAAAACCCAGCGAGGCTCAAAGCTAAATCTCCTGTTAGTACGCGTTATTAAAATAAAATGCTACTTTCAGTGTTTATTTGACCTTGATTTGCCTAGAATCAATCCTCTTGTTAAACTACATAAAAGAATGCAAATAAGCTTTTAGCCAAAATGTCAAACTGTGCTTTCAAAAAGTGGCGCTTAACAACTGTAAAACCAAAATGGTTGAAAAAACTTTTTGATGATACCTGATTCCCCAGCTACATTAAATCGCAATGTTCAAGGCTGCAGTAGCTGAAGCCGTTAGCGGTGACAGTGAGTGCTGCTCTGTAAGCACTTAGCAAGGCAGGTCTTAGACATCCACCTCCTCCAGAAACAATGGAAGTTCACGGGGAAGACAGCCAGATGGGGGGCTGATGTCTATTTTAATGTGCGCTGATGGGCAGGTTGACAGAGTCGCCGTTGTTTCTTCCTCCAGTATCTCGGCGCCCGTAGTCGGGCGAGGTGACAAGTCCGCGGTTGTGACACGTGCGCGCTGTATCTGTCACGAGACAAAAAAGCAATCGGTGCAGCCGTCCCCCCTTATACAGAGGCTGCTTTTTGTCTAGTTGTCAAGGGAGGGGGGGAGGATCATGGAAGCTGTCGGCCCTCGCTGCACACATGACAAAACAAACATAGCCCTTTGCTTTTTTTTCTTTTATTTCCAGCTTCTGAACAATGTTTACAAAGAAGGTTACTAGAAATCCTTTATAACTCTTTGTCTCATATTTAATACACATACTACTATGTCATTAGAATTATCAAAACGTTCCTTAAAAACCATTTTTATATTATTCAGTTTATGTTTCCGTCCTGCAGTGCATTATCATTCCACTAGGGGGACTAGAGGGGCTTTTCCTGCTCATTTCAAAATGGCTGCCTCCGTGACACTTTTGGCGGGAAACGTTTAGCTAATTTTTAATACTTTAAGTTGAGAGTAGCTCATCTTTTGTTGTTCTTTCTTTCTGAATGACTACTTGTAATGTTGAAAAAATGCATATCATATTTATAAAAATGTGTAGATTAAAATTTGAGACATTTTTTTTCTCCCCTGATCAAAATTTTTGCCAAGTCACAAGTCAAATCTTCATTGATGTTTAAAAAAAAAAAAAAAACTTGAACTTTCTGTTTATTGTTTGATGTATTCTGCTTTACAGGGTAATTATCGTTTGAATTGAAACAAGCAGTTGTAGCTCAAATATTTATTAAGTTACATGTGTTTTTGCTAGTCGCGTTTTCCGGCATACCCAGCTGTGTCAAAGGGAAATAGCTAGACGAGCTAAAAAAAAAAATAAAAAAAAAAAAAGTCTAAGCTGGTGGAAAGTTGACCTTGTCCTCTGTTCTGGGTAAACCTGACACCTGTGTGACCTAAGCTGAAAGTTGTAGAAAAAAGGCATCACATGAAAGAAGCTGTTCTTCTATTTTAGGACTCGGCCTTCAGCGTGGAAGAAAAAGGCCATATCGCTAAAGCTACGTTAACACTGGCACAACGCTAGGCTCACTCCAGACGCGGAAGTGCAGGAGGCATCCACTCTCTCCTGCGCCAGATTTTAGTTGGTTTTTGTCATTATGGTTACGTTAATAACTTAAAAATATTACCCCATGTTTCCGCAAAGAAGAAGCAAGTAGTTAGTAGGCCTGCACTGAAAAAAAAATAAATGTAAAAAAAACACGTTTCTAGCCTATTCCTGTGGCGAGTTATGGCCCTTTAAAAAAATGACACAATTAACAGTCTATAAAATTAAATAAACATATTTTAGTAAAATCTATTGGTCCTTGTGAACTAATGCATAATAATAAGTGATTAGGCCACTAGGTTGTTAGAGACATTTTTTCCAACTGAGAAAAAAATTAAACAAAAATAAAGCTACCGATAACAAAATGGCCAAAGGTTATTTTACTATTATGTTACTGGTCTGGCCCACTTGAGATCAGATGGCTTGAATATGGCCCCTAAACCAAAATGAGTTTGACACCCCTGGTCTATGTAGATACGTGCATATGTGTGTTTCGGGCTTACGCATTCCAAACTCTCGCGATTAGCCATCAAACGAGCACCGAGCGTTAAACCAATTAGCGTTTGACCAGTCAAGTACTCGGACATGGTAGTGACCTACGGGTAGTGCGGGTGATATGGAAAAAATTGTATATCTCAATATTAATTATTTTATATCACACTAACGATATATATCAACAAAGTATATTTAAGAGAAATTGACAAAAATGTTACTTTACTCTAACTTTATTTTTTCAAGTACCTAAATAGTCAAAAATAAGAAATATATTTTTGAAGTTGTTAACAGTTTCCTGTTTTTTAGTAGGAAACCACATTTTGCGCTAAAGTTCAACAATAAAATATTATAAATATATTGATTTGGAAAGCTGCACTGTTCAATATCCGGGTATTTCTCTCTGTCATACTGGTTGAATTTTTTGGTTAAATTAGTCCTTGATCGGTTTTAGGTCAGTGAATCAGATCGCTCTAAATTAACAATTATTGGCGATAAAT